>NW_012142412.1:3820621-3886275 GCF_000956105.1 Propithecus coquereli
CTTCCTTCCTTTTCTTTCTTTTCTTTCTTTCTTTCCCACTCATTTGGAGGCCAAACTTGACCGGATCTGAACTCCCTTGGCAAGATGGCTTGACCTGACTTGTTGCAAGCCTAGTATTAGTCTTTATTTATCCCACTTTGTGTGAAAATTCATGGTGTTGCCGCAGAAATATTCATGTGTTTGATTAGAGAGTGCCAATGTGTTATGTAATACAGAACATGCATATCCTATCTCTTTTGTGAAATTCAAAAAAATTGTGAATGCTGACTACATCTGGCCAAAGGGTCTTGGAATAGGGGGCAAGAGAAATGATCTTGATTTTAAACAACCTCTCTCTATACACCATCTCCTATCCCTCCCCCACACATACTCTAGCACCACACACCAGAGATTCTTAAGTATTATCAAGATCTCAAATACGTCTATCCCCCTTGTGCCCTCCTTATCCTTCCTAACTACAATCACTTTCATTTTCTTGTCCCCTTTCATTGCACTTGGTATATCTCTGTCCCTGTTACGCCCAACTATCCATCTACTCTACGCTTTCGCCAAAGCAGCTGAACATTGTTAGGGGGGAAAAATCATGTAATTGTGCTGATGGTCTCACTTGAATCCATCACCACAACGTCTACTGCACACTGCTGTGCAGCCCTGCTGTACTGGCCTGGGTTTTGCATGCTGATGTGACCACACCACACAGTCTTACTGCCTTGTAAAATGCCTATATTCAGTTACTCATCTTGCTTAGCTTTTTCAACTCATACTTCATTGAAAATATTGATATACAAGTAGAAAACGAATGATTCATCTTCCTTCTACCAAATCAACTAACCTAACTGCATCTATATCCATATAGCATTCCTTGTCTTCTATTTTAGTGATAAACTATCCCTGTTCCTAGCTAAAGCCATCCCCTCCACAGCCGCTGCCTCCTCCAGCCTCCTCAAGGACTTTGGTCCTATGGTTATTCTCTCTCTCTTCCCCACCCCCTCGCTTTCTCTGCTCCTTTTCCACATCATCAGTTTATTTGCTGACTTCTATCCACCTGCACCCAAATATGCTGTAGTATCCCCCAAATCCCACCCAGCTCTCTGGTTTTCATCACAACACAATTTAGGACAGAAGTTATTAGCATCACTCCTTCCAATTTCTCCCCACCCCAACTCCATCAGGCTATCGCTGCTACCATACGACTGACATCGCTCTTGTCCAGGTCCCCAAACACCTGCAGGGGTCCATCGGCAGTGGTCACTTCTCTGGCCTCATCCTAACCTTTCAGTTGTCCCACATTTGACTTGTCTCTCCTAGATTTTCTTCTCTTGGCTTTTACTTGGACTACAACACAGGGTACGTGGGTCTGGGTGCTGGTGGACGACAGAGGTCCAGGAGAGATGTGGCTGGAGAGAGGATGAAGAGATCTAAGAGATCTGCAGGTTGTGGGAAGTTTTGAAACACGTGGAAGGCTGAGTTTTGAAAGAGGGATCATTTCTTCAGAGTTAAAGGGGAAAGGATACAACTCTGAAATATTTTTAAAAATACTGTGCATACCAACAGTCAGAATGCTCGTTAAGTTCTCCGAGTCCCTATCTAAACAATTCTGAAACCATTGTTCTGTTCAACGAAGGTACCCCGTGTTCCAGAGTCCACCACCTCCTGGCTTCTCCGGGACCTTGGACCACTAGTTATCATGCGTCTCCTAGGTATTCCGTCTTTCCCTTTCCATTCACCTTTCATTAGCAAATGGATGAAAACACATCTTAAAACTATATTAGTCTGCTCAAGCTGCCATAAAAGAATAGCCCAGACTGGGTGGCTTCAACAACAGAAATTTATTTTCTCACAGTTCCTGGGACTAGAAGGCCAAGTTCAAGGTGTGGCAGGGTTGGTTTCTGGGAGTCGTCTCTTCCTGGGTTGTAGACTAAGTCTTTAGGTGGCCGTTCCTCGGCTCACATGTGAAAGAAACATCAGCATCTCTTCCTCTTTTTAGAAGGACACCAGCCCTCTCAGATTAGGCGCCTACCCTTATGACCTCATTTAACCTTAATCGCCTCCCTAAAGATCCTGTCTCCTCAAAGACAGTCACTTTAGGGATTAGAGCTTCAAGGTATTAAATTTGGGGAGACACAATACAGTGCATAACAAAACCCTTTCATCTACGTATGCTTCCATCTTCTCTTTCGTTCCGTCTTCCCGCCATGGCCACATAGTGTTGACGTGTGTGTCTTAGTCAGTTTGTGCTGCTATAATAAGTGCCATAGGTTGGGTGGTTTAAACAACAAATATTTCTTTCTCACAGTTCTGCTGGCTGAAATTCTGAGATCAGGGTGCCAGCGTGGTTGGGGTCTTGTGGAAGGCCCTGTTCCTGGTCTGCAGACTGCCATCTTCTCAGTGTATCCTTGCCTGGCACAGGGCAGAGAGAGAGAAATCAAGCTCTCTCCTGTCTCTTGCTACAAGGTCACTCACCCCATCAGGGGTGCTCCACCCTCATGACCTAATTACCTCCCAAAGGCCCCACCTGCAAATACCATCAGAACGAGGATTTGGGTTTCGACGCAGGAATTTTGGAGGGGACACAAACACTTCATCCATAGCAGCATGCTACAACGGCCACCTATGCTTTGTTTTCTGTTTCTTTGATAGACATGTAACATTGTACTTGTCTACCTTTTGTACACATGTGACATTGACCACCACACTCTTCTTATACCACATGAAGACAGACAGCAAGATGAGGCTTGATTTGAAAGACAATCTTGATAAATCTCTTTCTTGGTTTGTATTATATAGATGAAACTCACATTATGGTTGACGTCAAATTATAATTTAAATACACCCAGCTGTTAGCCATTAAGGACGATTGAGTCTGACCATTTGTAGGTGAATCCTGTTCTGTTTTCCACCTTTATTACTTTTCTGAGGATCTTTGTGAGATTGGAAGGTCAGACGGTCCACATCTCCATGCCCACTCTGGGGAACCTTGCTCAATGTGGGGACAGAAAGGGGGCAACAAGCTAGACTGTCAGTCTCCAGACCTCATCTCTATTTTGGGGACTCGGATGTCAAACAATATAACTTTCACATTAAGCAAATGCAAATATACTCAATTGTATTTGTTTTTCTGTGTCTATTTTGATGATTGACACGCTTCCGTACCAGTCAGTGCACAGAAAGGAAAGTTTACCAAATTGTGCTCCATGGAAAGGAACAACTTTCAAGGCTTTGACGATTCCTAATAAGGAAGACTTTAAATACAAAGCTCTACACTTAATTAAAAATTCAGATGTGTGCAAAAGTAACATCAAGATACATATTCATACTATGTATTTATGCATTATATATCATATTTTAGATTATATATAAATATTATATATAATACATGTTTAAACCCTTTCATATTCTTTTTGATATTAAATACTGGATATACTATTTTAAAATATTTTCATTTTTCACAGAAAGCTAAATTACCTGATGAAATTAAGGTGGGACATTTATTTTTGACTTAACATGTGTCTTTCTTGTTTGAATTGTTTTAATAATAAAAACCATGGCTTTTATAAAGAAAGAGTGAAAGAAAAACAGAGGGAGAAAAGAAGAGAAAAAAAAAGAAAGCTCACAGTGCCTGTATATCTGCATATTCCCTATTTTGGCTTGACAAAGTATGTTGATTATAGAACTTCTTAAAAGGTCATTTGGTAAAGTGAAATAAATGACATGGAAAAAATAATCCTAAGGGAAAATTGTTTTGAACAATTAAATCATAATAATAATAATTTAAACCACTTTGCAATTAGTCTTTTTATGAACGTGTACAACTCCAAAATGATTTTTACAAAAATGAATCTTGGCAACCAATTACTGATTGGTCTAGTTTAATTTATTTGATTTTCTTAAGGGCAGAGAAAGCTGAAGAAGATTCCTAGACATGATAGCCATTTAAGATATTCACACACAATAATAATTTTTGAAAGCATATTATGTGGATTTTTATTACAAATTAAAATATTGTACCTTTTCATCTGAACACACTGCAATAACTTTGAAGCAGTCTGCATTTTTATACTGAAACTAAATCTACATGAGGAAGCTTATTATTTTCATTTATTAAAAAAGGAATCTAATAACTTATTTTCAGCAATTATTGCTAACTTAGAAACAAAGTAGTACCATCTGCATTCTAGTGATTATAACAAACTCATGTTACATTAAATGCAAAAACACCCTCTTTTACTTAAATATATACTTAAATTTATTTTTAAAAACAATAGGATGAAGTCGCAACAACACTGGTTATTAGTGATATTTGCTAAGCCAGATTTCTGTCTCTCCCTCTGTACATAATGACTGAAAAGCTAAAAAATCAGATTTCACATGTAGCTTATGGAATGCTTTATTAAATGGGAATAGGCTTCCGTGAGCTTATAAAAATGTGTGTGATGTTTTAAGTTCACTCTGAATTACCTTACACATAAAATATCTTTTATATTCTTGAATATGAATTTATTTATGATTCATCAAAAACAAGACAAAAAAATTTTTTTTTAATTTTATTTTTTATTCTACCCAGAGCCATGTCCAAGAAGCCTTGAACAAGTGGACTCCAGGACGAAAGAATTTAAAACCAAACATATACCCTTATTATTTGTTTCATTTAACACACTTGAAAAAGGTGACCAGATTGATAAGAAAGGCTAGAAAAACTGAAATTAATGACTAGCATCCATATATATAATTTTTAAAAATCAATAATTGCCATTCATTTCTCAAATGGTACCAGGGATCAAGAGTTCAATAATAGAGTTTTGAGGTGGAGCGTGGCAGCTCACACCTGTAATCCCAACACCTTGGGAGGCCAAGCTAGAAGGATTGCTTGAGGCCAGGAGTTTGAAACCTGCCTGGGCAACACAGTGAGACCTCCTCTCTACATAAAATTTTTAAAAATTAGTGGGGTGTGGTGGTGCATGCCTATAGTTCCAGCTACTCCAGAGGCTGAGGCAGGAGGATCACTTGAGCCCAGGAGTTCAAGGTTACAGTGAGCCATGATCCTGCCACTGCACTGTACTGCAGCCTGGGCAACAGAGCAAGACCCTATTTCAAAAAAAACAAGTAGAGTCTTATAGGTATGACTGCTTCCCTACAGGAGGCAAAGTACTAAGTACTCCAAATTGCATGGCATTGCCTCTGTCTCTTTCAAGCTTGTGATTAGAAACTAAAATAAAAACATATACAACACAAACAAAAAAAATGGCTACCTTTTGCATAATACAGAAAAAAATGGAAAGGTTTGTTGAGTTTTATATCTCCTCTCTTCCACATCTGTCTCCTAGTCTTAATTCTTTTGTTAGGAGGCGGAGAAAGAAAAAAAAGTGGAGAATCAAAACAGAAAGAAGGAGGAAAAAAAGGGAAGGAAAAGGAGAGGAACTGGAAAAAGTAAACATAGACAAAGGGGTTATTTTAGTTGACATTTCACATGTTCTTTGGAAAGAAGACACAGCCCACTTTGTTTTGCTCATTGGCTTTCTCTCTCTGCCCTCCCTGCCCACCCCTGTGGACCGGCTCGGCCCCCACTCACATCTGCCTGTTGGGGTCCTGTGCTGGGTAGTGGAGTGGAACCACGGCAGAGAAGGGCTTCACCATCTTTCCCGTGAGGCCTAAGCAAAGATCCTTCAGATGGTTGCCATCTTCGGAAGACATTAGCTTCTCTGATGCTCTGTTTTGTCTTGTCTAAAACAGGAAAACTGCTGAGGTTACAAAGAGCTTTGGAGGAACAACAAAAATAACAGCACGTATATCCACACATGTGCACCTACATATGTGGAACCCACATCCTGCTTCTGCCTCTAAACATGCACGGCCTTATCTATTCTAAAATAATAATAATAATAATAATTATTTTCAAACCCAAGATGATATATCTTTTTGAATTCCCAAGGGAAAACAGACACTCTGTAAAAAGAAAGTTAAATAATATATAACTGTCAAAATAGCCACTAATGGTTTTTGGTATATTCTTTTGGAAGTTTTCTTCAATGAATATACATACATATATTTTTATCCCAAAACTGTATATATCATTCTGCAGCTTGCTTCTTAAATCTGACAGTACGATTCAGACATCTTTTCATGTCAATGCATATAGATCAATCTTGCTATTTTTAGTGGTTGCACACTCATGCGGATTTATTATAATTTATTATAGCTCATCTTCTTTATGGACATTTACATAGTTTTCTTTTTTGGCTGAAGCAAGTAATGCTTCAGCGGATGTCTTTGCATACATACTGCACTTATTTTTCGGTAGGATAAATTCCTAAAGCAGAATGTTTGTGTGAAAGGTAGACTCCATTTGCAATTTTGATGGATAGCACCATGTTGCCCTCCAAAAAGATTATATCTTATTTGCAATATTTTTCATCTCTGTTTGGCAAGCTAGAAACTTCTGGGTCATCACCAAACATCTCCCTTTCATTTCCCAGCTTCCTTCCAAATTGTCACCACATTCTGTGATCGTACCGCAGAAATGGTCTCCTAATTCCAGCCCCCTATCTTCATCTAGTCGTTTCTCTTAGCTCAGGTCTTATAGCAGAAATTTCCAGAAGTTCTCCAAAATCCATTCTCTTTGTCTTCCCAGGCACGTGAGGGAGTGCATGGTTTTCCCAGTCGCCGTGGTGTCAACATGGCCCTGCCAAAGGAAAGAAAAAGGAAATGGCATGTGCTCCTTCAAGCTTGGCCCCTGAGAACCTGCCGTGCACATTCCTCCTGCCTTTTCATCTTCTGCAGGCTCAACGCCACTGCTGACAAGGCGCTGTGGGAGGCGGATCTGCAAATGGCCCACCCTGGGCCTCTGAATGCATGTGTCAGAGGACAGCTACCTCACGGTGGCTCCTGACTGACTGCCCAGAGCAATGCCTCTTGCATTGAGCTATGACATGTTTGGGCCAATTTGTTACAGCAATTAGCCTGCAGTAGGAGAGGCAGAGAGATCTCCTCATCTCTCATTCACACGCTGGTGGCAGCCTTCTTGGCCTCCCTGCCACCTGCTTCTTCCACTTGAAACAGCTCTGCTGCCAGAATGAGCCTCCTCTGAACCACACAGACCAGTAACTCTCTACTTGAAAGTCTCTGGTGCTCATTCCTTGTAGACTTAGGTTTAAACTCCTTGGCCTGGAATGTAAGATTCTTTATATCATGACCACAGCCTTCCATAGGTTTGGGATTGGGGGCAAAGTCCTCATCTGTCTTGACTTCTGTGCTGGCCCCAGAGCTTAGTAGACATCCTAACATACTGTGGTCCTCAGTACACGTTTGCAGAATCAATCAATCCACGTCGTTCCCTTTAGAGACAAATACAATGCAATGTCAAGGAAGCAGTTTCCTCAAAAGCTATTTGCTTCATATGATTATTAATTTGTGCTTAATAATTGGTAAAAATATTAACTTCACAGCTCACATCTTAAGATGGGGTAAAAGAGTGTGTTTTTGGTATTGTTAGTTTAAGGCCATAACATTCTAAGCTTAAAAGGTCCTTGGAGCTCATTTAGTATAATTTTCTCATTTTTCAGTTAAAACAACTGAGTGAACTTGCTCCAGGCCACACAACCAGTGGGAGAGATTCAAGGGCAGCTCTTAAGGGGCCAGCAACCAGTTCATAGGTCCATCTTCCATGACACCAGGCTGTCCCCAAGGACACTGGGCATAGAAAACATGATATCTGCTGTCTACTGTCTGCTTAGATTCAACTCACTTCTGGGCTCCATGTAAGGCTCTATCTGAAACTTCGGTGCTTCATTTTTCGGTTTGGTGTCCCCAGTCTTGATCTCACTGAGAAGAGGCAGAGCCTGCCTACTGCGCAGAGGACATGATGTTAGATCAGGCCTTGCTACCTGCATTCCTCTGTCATCAGTAGAATTTACTGAGCTCTTCCATGTGCAGGGCCTTCTTCATTCATCAGGGCCTGAGGCTGCTGGGGAGTAGGGAGGCATTTTTCTAATGCGGTGGGAGGATGGCAGGTTTATAACTATAATTATGCCCTACAGAAAATAACTGTTACTCTAAAGGTATATTGTTCTCTGTACACAGGTCTGAGGCTCGGCAATGGGTTCCTGCAGAAATCAATCAAGCAGTGAGCCCAGCATTTATCTCTCATGTCACAATCTCACAAAGATTTGAATTTACCAAAAAGACAGAATAGGCACCATAGTGGTTTTAGTCGTGGGCACCTACTGTGTGAAGGCAAAGAAACTTTGTAAGACTTTTCAAATGGCCCTGCACTCATTCTGGTTGGGCCCACCTTCTCAGATACCTTTCCTGTCCTCACTGACACGTCCCCGTCACTTTGGAACATGGCGCAGGGGTTTCCAGCAAAGCGCTAGTTGCACTTGTGTGTCAACCAGATATTTGCAACCACACACCTTGAAGCAACTCCTCCCATGGAAGGAGTCGCTGATGGACAGCAAGAGTGTGATGCAATCGTCAAGACTTGATTGGGAGGTTTAAATCTTAGGTTCCAAATGATTTCAAGAAGACTTCTCACACCTGGTGAGACAGCCACGGCTAGAGCACGCGGATGTTCTCGATGGAGGGAAACCTGTGCCTGACTTTATTCCAGGAAGGGGCAGGGTTTGGTTTGTTTGCAAAGGATCACTGTGGCTGCTGCGTAGAGAATAAACCTTATAAGAGCAAACGTGGGAGCAGGGAAATAAGTTAGGAGGAAAGAGAGAGTGAGGTGGCTTGGAATGCAATTATAGCAGTGCAGATGGTGAGAAGGAGTGGAACTCAGCATATGTTTTGAAATCAGGATCGAATGTGGGTTGTGAGAGAAAGGCACGAAGGATACCTTCCAGGTTGGTGGTTTGACCACCTGGGTGAGTGGCATTTCCATTTTGAGAGAGATGGCATTGATTGGGTTGGGTGGAAAGCAAGCAGAGACGACATTTAGGAAATGAAATCAGCCGCATCGTCTCACAAAATCATAAAGCTGAACTTACAGGCAACTGATGTAGCCCCATCATTTCATAGATGAGGAAATTGGGGCCTGGAAAAATGAAGGGATTCCCACCCCCACTTTTTAAAAGACGATATAGGAAATTCTGGCAGATTTGATGCTAGAAAACCCTACCTTGTTTTTGTTTGATTTTTCCTCTGGTGCTTCAAGGCAAAGATTTTCTCACCACTTCATGCTGCCATTGGGGGCTTGATGAAATCACTTTTGGAATGGTATTAAAATTGCTTTTAAAGGTTTATTTCCTTCATTACTCTCCCAGTTGAGAATCAAAAAGTATTATGTATCTATTCTCTTTTCTAGGAGAATAGTTTGAAAGAGAGATTAACTTTACTATTTAAAAAAAAATCTTTGGTTTTAAGATGATGGTAGGTGCCCATAAAGCACTTTGGTTTTATCCTATAGGAGAAATTAATTTGCTAATAAAGGCTTCAAAATATCTGAGTAAGTTTTTTAGATTCTCTGACTCTAATTTCTTTTCCTGTTTTAGTGTAGGGAGGATCATATCCCATAAATACTCAAGAGAATAAGACAGGGGAATGAGGCATTGGCAGAGGGATTTAGAGGAGTGGATTCTTTGAAGATATTAGAAACCAGGCATAGTGGCTCATGCCTGGAATCCCAGCACTTTGGGAGGCCAAGGTGGGAGGATCATTTGAGGCCAGGAATTTGATTTCAAGACCAGCCTAGGCAACCCATCTCTACACAAAATTTAAAAAATCAGCTGGGCGTGGTGATGTGTGCCTATAGCCTTAGCTACTCAGGAGGCTGATGCAGGAGGATCGCTTGAGCCCAGGAGTTGGAGGCTGCAGTGAGCTATGATGGTGTCACTGCACTCCAGCCTGGGTGACAGAGTGACACCCTGTCCCTTAAAAAAAATAAAAAAGGGAAGAAAGAAAAATACAATTTTAGGGACCATAGCTTGTTTGAATGGATTTCACCATTCTGGAGTTCCACCCAGGCACAGAAAGATCTGTGAGCACAGCCTACTGAACCTTCCACGAAGTTTAGTTGTTCTGCATTTTTTTAGTTTTCTTTTTGAAACTTGAAAACATTCTTGCCTTTTGCATTTGACAAAAATTAAGCTCTGCTCCATGAAGTCTGCTGGAGTAGTTCTTTGTTCCCATAGCATTCGTCTCCCACTTTATTGAGTGCACCGCTGGTATTCTTGATGTTAATGGATTCTCAAAGCTTAGTGTTCTATGGGAAGTAGAGGAAGCAAAAGAAATAAGGCCAAAAATGATTGTAAGTCTAAGAGCCAGGATAAAAGGAGGCTATGTCCAGGGGCAGGAGGCAGGGTTTTATGAATTTATATGGGACTCCCCTGTATGAAGTGGGCAGCTCCCCGCTACTCAGCACCCTCCCACCACCCCACCCCATTTCCTTCATTGCTCTTTATCACTCTGAGATTGTTGCAGACAGAAACTTACTATGATGATCTTTATTAGGTGTCTACTATATGACTTGTTTGGAGCCAAGTGATTTAGAAGCATTATCTCAGGATTCTGTCCCCAGAGCCAATGCCTTTTTCACTATAATCTTCCTAAAAGTCAGGGCCCTGGCTTTTTGATATATTCACTATATGACCTTCAGCGCATCCCTAAATTCCTTATACCTCAGATTTCTCATTTATAAAATGCAGGACTAGTTTTTGGATCTACTACCTTTCAAATATTGTTTCTCTTTAAAAAAATATAACTTAACAATGATTCCATGTTTGGCTTTAAATAAGAAGAATAGGACATTAAGGAAAAAGGGTAAAAGTTGGGAACAGAGGATGTGGGTTTTGAGAAGTGAAAAGATGAACAATGGCATCCCAGCAGTTCAAGTTCATCCCAGAAGTTCAAGGATTTGAGAAAAGCGAGGCAAAGCAAAGTCTCTTTTTCCATCATTCCACTTACTGCTTTGAATGACAAGATTCCCTCATATATTTCTTAGTTCAAATTCAAATTGTTTGCTGTTGTTGTTAAAATGACCTTGTCCTGTCCTTCGGAGGCAAGCATATAAATCCCATTCACCAATTAGTTTAAGAAATGTGGATAGCGTAGCTTCTTACATAGGCAGATCTTGTCAAGGATGATGTTAGAGGAATTTTGCAGGGCAGGTAATCCTTAGCCTCTGTATTAGTCTGTTCCCTGTTGTTTATAACAGGATACCTGAAATTGGGTGATTCATAAGAAAAGGAAGAATTTATTTCTTACGGTTATGGCGGCTGAGAAGACCAAGGAAGAAAGGCCACATTGGGTGAGGGGCTTCTTGTTGGTGGGAACTTTTCAGAGAGGCGGTGGGGGGCATTGTATGGTGCGGGGGCTGAGTGCCCTAACGTGCTATGCTTAGGGTATCTCTTTCTCTTCCTATATAGCCACCAGTTCCCCTCCCGTGATAACCCATTAATCCATAAATGGATTAATCCATTCATAAGGGCAGAGTTCTCCTGATCCACTCACCTCTTTAAAGGCCCCACTTCTCAATACCGACCCATTAAGGATTAAGTTTCAACATGAATTTGGGTGGAGCAGACATTCAAACCATAGCAGCTTCTAGTACAGAATCACCAATACTGCAGGTGCTCCCAAATAGAGAATTCCCAAGGAGAATCCATTACTCAATTACGGAGATGACTTCACAAGTCCCCTCCAGCTTGAATTTCTGTGCTTCTGTGAAATTCTTTTCAAGATGCATGATTCACTCAAGAGTGTTCAGGAGGGCACTTTGTCATAGATTCTATTTCAAACCTGCCAGTTCTGTTTAACGTGAAAAAGTCTTTGATTCAGAGTTTTAAAAAAGGGTTACTTGTGTCTTCGTTTTATATTACGAATAGACAGACAATCTCCAATGCTGAAGATTAAAAGTTGCACCAAAGTACTGTCTTAAAAAATCCAAGTTTACGATTTTGATTTCTCACTTATCTCATCTCTGAAGGGCTTGTTAGTTCATCTCTATTCTGAATAGTGAAAAAGTACAGAATGACAGCATTAAGGGTCTAAATTGGTTGTTGCTAAGAGGCTAAATTACTGTTGATGATGATATAGTCTTTCCAGTGGCCTACTTTGCTGCTTTTGGTGCTGAGATAGGGGCTAGTGCTACTGGGCTAGAGGTGGAAGGTGGGGAGGGGAGATGGGCAGGTGGGATGAGCAGGCATCCTGCAGTTCCTGCTTCTGAGATTCAAACTTCCACCTCTGAACCTACTTTTTAGGGGTCACCACTTATTACAGGCAGATAGGGGTCCCAATTCCTTATTGATAGGAACATGCAGGTACCCAGTGCAGACAAGTATCCAGCCAGGTATAGATAGAGAATCTATTCTTATAGCTTCCTTTTGGTCTGGCTCATTGGTCCAAACCACAGTCAATTCTTGGTCCAGAAATTAGGATTGGCTCTCTGAAGTCTGTTTTCCTTCTGTGTTGAGCTTGTCTCTTGAAAGTCAATGTCAATCTTTTTAACATCATGCCCTTTCTACAAAATCCAACCCAGATGATGTCTGGTTCTTTTGTCTCTCCAACTCCTCCATTCAGAACTATCTATTCTTGCTGTGGGAGGACAGGAGACACCCCCTACCCCTTTTCTTGAAAACCACCTAGTTATCAAAATGATTATAAGATTCTAAACTCCTCGAGGGCAGGGAGTATGGGTGATTCATCATTTTATCATCACTAGTGCTTAAACACCAGACAAATATTTGTTGTATAAATAAGGTACATACAACCAAAACAAGGCAGAAGAATTCAGCATGGAGTCCATGTTTACAAAACTGGATTTCCTGACATTTCCAGTGTAGTGGATGTATCTCTCCACACTTTCATTTCTTTTCTTCAAATAATTGTAACCAACTTCCTAGGCTGTATACTTGTTAATGTCAGAGATTATGTTTGTATATATCTGTGTCTTCCATGGTGGCCAGCACAATGGTTGGCACATCCTAGGCACCAGTATAAATTCCTTAAGTGAATGACTGTGATTCTTCAAGCTAAGTTAGTTTATCTTTCAGAAGGACTGAGTTTTAGTGAATTAAACTTTTATGATCCAGCAAATCCTTCACACAAACCAGTTGGGAAAACACCTATAATTTATGCTTCACAGACCTTCTGTCTACATTCTAAAATTTTATTTGCAATGCCTACACTCATTTGAATAAATTGAAAAACCAAGTCTTTTTTTTTTCAAACAAAACAACCTAGGGATGAACATTTTTGGACATTTATAATTGTAATAATTTTATTTCTTTCTTCATTCTGCATTTCTCCTTCTAAATGAAAATGCAGGATTTAAAATTTAGTGAATAGCATGTATATTTTGTACCAGTTTTAGACTAAATCAGAATAATTAATAGGAATTCTAAATGGAAATCATCTAATGATATTGGGTTCAAATGTTGTTGAACTAAAGTTCAGTTATCTAGTTTTCACTAATCATTTACTAAATGTAGCTAGCTTTGATGAATTGCATTAAAAACACATCCTGCTTTGAAGTGTTGAGGCCAAGAATGAAAACTTAGGTGGAAAACCTAGATTTACTGGAAGCAGAACAGAGGTTATAAGCTGAGGCTTTGGACTCTGTCCTGGGTTTGAATTCTAGTCATAGCACTTTCTGGAAGTGAGGTTGGTGAATCACTTGGCACCTATGAGAAGGTGTGTATTGAAGGTCTTCCATGAAGCCCAGCCCTCTCTCTGTGTCTCTGAGGTTCTCTCCTCTGAAGAGATGTCCTCAGGATGCCAGAGAAGGCTATGGAAAGAGAGGAGAGAAGAAAAGAGAAAAAAAGGGCTCATTCCTTTGTCATGATTAATTATTTAAAAAGAATGTGTAAAAGAAAAAGAAATGGAAGAGTCAAACAGACAAATATAGGTTGAATATCCCTTATCCAAAAGGCTTGGGACCAGAAGTGTTCGGGATTTCAGATTTTTTTTCAAATTTTGGAATATTTGCATTATACTTAGGCATTCCAAATCCAAAACTTTGAAATCTAAAATGCTCCCGTGAGCGTTGCCTTTTGAGCCTCATGTCAGCACGCAAAAAAATTTCAGATTTTGGAGTATTTTAGCTTTCAAAATTTTGGATTTGGGATGCGTGACCTGTAAAAGCCAATACCTGCTCTCTTCCAACCCTCATGCAGAAGTCTCTTAAAATAAAACAAGCTACCATACTGCATTTCCATCACAGCACATATTATCTGTGAGGACATGAAACATAATGTTTTTAGTGTTTGATTATATGAGAATCAAATGGCTTCCTGAGGAGGAATATGCTGAATTTCACACAATCCATATGTTACTAATGGGATCAGATGGCAATATAGTAAGTAATATGCAGGCCAGTTTTTAGTGGTTCATCCAAAAGCTCCACAGTGGATTTGGGGTTTGGATATTGAATTTATCACTGTCTACATGATCTTGGGCAAATCACTTCGTCTCAGTAATGAAGGTAAGATCATTGATCCACTGTCATGACCGATGAGCCAGCCTAGTGGAAAAGTGGTGAAAAGAAACAAGAAGGTGTTTAGTTTCCTGCATTCACAGAGTCAGCAACGGATAGGTATCCGGGAGCTCTTGGGACTGTTTCATCCTGAAGTTTTCAATCTCCCAGCTTCAAAGAGACTGGGAAATAAAGCATGGATGAGAAGATGGGGATCCTAGCTCCTCCCCAAATTCAATCACAGCAGCCACACCTTTTTGTGTTATTGATTGAGTTTCCATGTAAGATTCCAATGGAAGAGAGTTCTAGTTAAGCACTTGTATTTTACAAATGCAAAACAAGGCCCACTGTGGTTTTGACTTATCCCAAAGTAGTATACCCATAAACCTCTCTGGACTAGGTAAAAAAAAGAGAGGGAAAGGAGAAATTCAAAAGAACAAATTTGATTCGCACATTCATTGACTCCCAAGTACGGTAGTTAATTCCTCTGCCCACCCTCTCTTATCTGATTGAATAATTTTAGTCGTCAATTAACTCACCTGATCATGACATTATTTTAAACTATTGAGCTGGCTTCTTTGTTAAATCATATTTTTTGAGGGTTTACTATGTACAAGTTGCTGTCTAGGTACAACCAAAGATACCATAAAGATAAAACATTCTACACTCACTATAGACAGAGTTCAGATTGAGTAGATAACACAAACTTACAAGAAGGCAGTATATAATGCCAAATAAGTGTGACCATCTAGAAAGGAGAAATTACCCAAAAGGTGGGGTAATGTAGGGAAGTTTTATGCAGAAGTTGAGGTTTTATTTGGTCCCTAAAGAGTGGATAATATTGAAATAGGGGACAAGAGGACAAGACATTCCAAATATCTGGAGTAAAGTCGTAGATTGGGTGAATCTGAAGGTTGCTACAGAGAAAATGATAACAAAGTCACTTTACTTAAAGCTAAAGTTTATGAAAGGAAGCAGATAAGGTCTTGAATCATTAAGCATTGATCTGTGGATTATTAGGTGACAGCTAAGGCCACTCCTGGTATTACAGAAGTAGGAAAAACTGTTACAGTGACCAACTCCATGCTCTAGCCCTGTGCATAGGAGCAGCCCTCCCCTGTCTTCTCACACCACCTGGTTAAGCTATCTCCTCCCCCACTGTATTAAACTTACAGTTAACAAGAGTCACAACATCGTTTCTAATACCCCCAGCTCGCCACCACCATCTCCCCAATTCCCGATAATTTGGGAAATAGGTCATATAGGAAACAGGATAGAAAGGTTTTAAGCAGGGGCATGATGTCTTTGAAAGTTAAATTTGGTAGTGGAGTGTATTGGAACTGGGAGAAGTCATAGGCAAATGTGGGAAGGGGGTCTGTGTAGGAATCTATGTGAAATTTTCTTGAGTGTCTATGTGAGCTGCATTCTGTATGTATTTTCTAATGTAATTTTAAGACAACCCTGTGAAATTGCTAATAACACTCCAATTTTTTAAACAAGGAAACTAAGGCACAATGAGATTTAAGTAACTTTCCCAGTATCAATTCACTAAGAAGTAAGAGCCGGGGGATGAACCTAAACCTTTGTGATTTTGAAGCTCATCCCTTTCTTTATTCTTTATTTTTAAGTCAAAAGCAGATGGTTGAATTAATTATTCTCCTCAGTTCAAGACACATTATCATCTTTGATGTATGCGGGTCCTCTTTTTCATTTTATTTATCTTTGTCCTTTTTAAAAGAAATCCCTATACACTGTTCCCATTCCCTTCTTTCCATAGTTGAAAATTTCAGTGTGTTTGATGTGTATTTGTTTTCTTGTATGTGTTCTTTTTTCCTAATTTTTTTTCTTTTTACTTTTAATTATTATGGGCACTTAATTGTTATATATCTTTATAGGGTACGTGTGATGTTTTGATGCAGGTGTGTATTGTGAATTAATCAAATCAGGGTAATTGGGGTATCTTATATGTATTCTTGAAAAACAAGTATTATATTGTGTACATATATTTTTAATTTATGTAAATGATATTAATTATGTAGCTTCTTCTTTTCCTTACTTTTTTTCACTAAGAACTTATGTTTTTAAAAGACTCATCCATATTTCTGTGCCTGCTTCTAATTCATTGCTTCTAACTCCAACTTCTGCCCTTTCAATTAGATACAATTAATTCCCTAAAGCAAGGGGGCAGACTTGGGAGACATCATTCATAAATATTAATTAATCAATTAGCATATTAAAAGCAGTTCAGTCAACAAAACATTTGTTGAGCACTTACTACCAGGCATGGTGTTCCATGTTGGGAATGCTGAAATGAATAAAGTTCAAAACCTAACCTTAAGAGACTCTCAGTGCAGTAGGGGCACAATCATGGAAATCAATCATTACAGTTTAGTGATTTATGTGCAGGGACAGCACAGACAGGGTGTGATTGTTTCTGCTGGGGGCACTGAACAAACTGAGTGAAATGTGGAACAAAAGAGTGAACCTTTCTGGGTTTCGGAGAACTCATAGGAGCAGCATTCTGAGTGGATGGGTGGGGAAACAGCACTTCTGACAAGGATTGTTTCATTGCTTGTCTAGCCGGGGTCCCTTCTAAAGGCATCTCCACCCACAGCCTCTTAAAACAGCAGCAGTGTTTACTTTCCTGCTTCCAGAGCTGATGGTCTCAGGGACGGGCACCTGGTACCTGCCCCAATGCATGGTCCAGCATCCATGCACCTGTGTGGTCCTGATGGAACAGGTGAGTTGGTCCAGTCTGTTGTTTCCCTTGAAAATTTGAACTAAGAGACCCAGGCATGTCACCATGGCTGTGGTAACAGAAAGCAGAGCTGGTGGGTCTCGGTGCCTGGTGGTCATTTGCATGCCGATGAATAAACAAAGAGAGTTGGCCTTCCAGCAAAGCGAGGAAACGAAGTTCCTGACACTTTTCCCATCCTCAGCTCCAGTCTTGTGAGCTAGAGTTTGCTTCCGTGAGGTCCGTGAAATTTCGCTGAATCTTGACCATAAGCATCCTTTATGGTCAACTATTTTGAATTGCTACTGCTTATTATCTAATGATGTTTAACAAAGGCATGTGTTCCAAGGCACGCAGACCTGAGAGACTGTGGGCTGTTTACAGAACCATAATCCATTTGATATTGACAAGTATAAAATATGTGGGCGGGGCTGAGGGACAATTGGAAGGAAGAACCAAGACTTGGTGACTCTTTAGATACGGGGCATAAACATGGTCAAATCTGATGTTCCAACCAGCTTGGAAGCCCTGGAATAGTGATGGTAACATTGACATAAAGCTAGGGAAATGAAGAAAAAGGGGAGAAGAATTCAATTTAAATATGTGAGAAGACTTTGGGAAACGTAAACATCAAATGGTAAAGTGGAAAAAGGTGAGCTCAGGTGCCTACACTAACCTTGGGGAGGAAAGGAAAGAGAACTCAGTGAAGAGAAGTGGTCAAAGATGGGGGTTATGGAAAATTTTAAAAAGGAGAAACTAGCAGTAGTCTAAAACACAGCCAAGACACCGAGGGAATGAGGATTACAGAAAGGCAAAATACATGCGCAATAGCCCTATAAATCCTTCCATTTTAGGACTGTTTTCAATGCCCTTCATATGCATCCACAGATCTGTCTATGATAATACGGAGGTTATCTTGGGCAGTAAAATCCTACTCCACGGGAATCTGCTCTGTTGAAATTTGCTTTATTTAGTATTCAATGCAGTGCCATATGTACTCACCAAATAGATTTTGATTAATAAGATGAAGAAGGTTCCTGTGCTAAAGTTATCTTAATAACTGTTAAAATTAGACGGTGCCAATCCAGGCCTCTGTGGCTAGGGGAAGGGATACCTAAAGCCACAATGTTTAGAAATTCCATGTAGAGGATCCCTTCTCTATGTATCCTTCAAGTGGTCACGGCTAATTTGGGTGTGGGATTTTGAGGGAATTTAAATTTGGGGATTTCCCATGTGAAGCATCACTTTGCAATCATGTGCTTAGCTAAAAATGCTCCTTTTCTTGAAAGGCTCGTGCTAGTGACGTGTTGTTCGTTTGGAAGGAGAATAAAGGACAAGTGTTGCCATCCTTTCTGCACTCCAGACTTAACCAACTAATTAAATCCACTTTGCTTTCTGGGCTTATGGTGACTTTGTGTAATTCAGACTGGAGTCTTGTCACATCCAGAAGATCTGTCGTTGTCCAGGTTACCATGGCAGCTAAATTTTTTTCTTTTTGTAAAATTATCCCCAGCCCTTGGCTTCAGTTAACCACATAAGCAGGTGTATTATTAGCTTAATGAAGGGACCCTTTCTCCAGGCTTCTTCCAATGCTGTCAGGTAGCTGTCCAACTAGCATGTTGTTGCTGTGTTTAGTATCTTATTCTCAGCATCCATCTGGAGCTCTCTCACAAAGCCGGTAGGTCGCGTGCCAGAGAGCATCTTGCTGCCTCCGAAGAAAATTCATCTCCTTTTTTCTTAAATGTGACCCGTGACATCACGTTGTCCTCCCCAGCCCATCCTGAGCTCCACACTGAGGGGTGGCTTTGTCGCCATCCAAACGTGCATAGCTATTGTCTGTGCAATGACTCATTTTTCACGTCTGTAGCTATAATGCAACATACTCTGGGATCAGTTTCAAACTCTAATGATTAACACATGTTTATTCATTCCGAATGGAGCCGCGGCTGCAGTCCCTGCTGCACACATGTGATTGGGGTTTTTTTTTTGTCGTTGTTATTTTTTTTCCTGTTTAGGTTGGTTCTTCCCGTGGATCAGAAAAGGCAACCAGCAATTAACTCCTGCAATCTTTGTTGCCTTCGAGGCACCTTCCTGCACTTGCCATTCACCCATGAGGCGTGTCCCCAGATCACTTTCTGAGTGCCAGGCAATGGTCACTAGAAGTTCAGCTTTGCACTGCATTAAACCTCACTCTGTATGTATGCTCCCACGACAAAATGACAGCCAGCTAGTGGCACATGCACCCTTACAGACTCAAGGCAACAATGCACACCAGAAAAACACAGATGGGGGAAAAAAAAAGCAATTTTTGATTGAATCAAAAATATGGCAGGTGAACATTTAAGGACACAAAAGCAGACATTCACAAAGAGGTTACGAAAATTAGGGACATATTTTTCGTTGGCTAAAAAAAAAATCCAACATAGGGTTGTCATTATCAGCTACTGCAGCTGGTGCTCACACTTCTCTGGGAGGCATCCCAGAGGGGCATGCTCAGGTTCTTGGGCAAAGATAGTTAGCCGTTGACCCGTCACCCTCGGAATGACAGCGATGTCAACTCTATTCAGTGACCCAGGGAGAGAGCTGCATTAACCAATGTGCAAAAAAAAAAAAAAACCCAAACAAAAAAAACACACAGATAATTTGGAGCAAATTGTGATTTACCAATGGATTACTTTTGGTTAAACTGTTTTCCCTCCTCTCTGAACCCCATTCATCCCAAGAATTCTCTGAGCTAAATTGAAGTTTCTGCAAATGCATCCTAGCAGTGGAGGTTAAAGGGCCATCGTGAAATTTATGTCATCCCTGAATTTACAGCTTTGTTAAGCAAAACTGTATAAAAACCATAAAAATGAAAGAGGCTAAAAATAAAAAGGGAAAAACCAATAACAAATAAGCAATTCCAGCCAACTCTTTTCCCTTGCTCAAGACGAAATGAAGAAAGTAAGCGTGGCACGTGATAACTGCTGGTCATTTTTTCCAGCCTTCATAGTCTATAAATGATCACAGAGAAGGGATATGTGTATATCCTAGTTTGTTTTTTAATTTCCCTGACTTCAACATTGCTCTCCTATCAATCGCCTCTTCTGAACCTGCAGGGCTCTCCCATAGGGCAATGAAAGAGAAGTAAGCAATGGTTGTAATTTTTTGTACATAGTACCTAACACACTAGGAATGCAGAGCCAATGCCAAGCTATAGGCTTTTCAATGTCCTCTTTCATTTATTCCATTTCTGGCGTTCTGTGTTTGAGTGAAGACCCACGGCACCCTTCGTTTTCACATTTAATCATGTGGTTCCAGGTGCCTCCAGTCCTAGGCTAAAGCACAGCCATTAGCAGGTTTTCTGCCAGGGTGGATTCATCCTCTATATACTTTTCCGATTGTCTATAAATAGCATCACTTGTGAGGATTGTTGAAATAATTTGTTGCTATAATTATAGTGACATTTCTAGAATGTTATAATCATATAAAACTGCCAAAATAGAAGGATGCTATTTTGGACTTTTTTTTTTTTTTCTCCAATTCAGTTTGTGTTTCATGGAATGGAAGAAAAGATTAGGAATGCCGCTTGTTTAGAGACGGTGCCACATTATAACAGAAGTGAACAATAACACACAAAAATCAAGAGTACTTCCCTAAGAAGGAAGGCAGCTGGATACTTTGAAATTGACATGATTTTAGTCAAAAAGAGAAAAAGAAGAAAAGAAAAGAAAAAAAAATCCCCAAAGTACAATTCCATACACACAAGAGAAGTGAAGACATGTGATATTATTCCAGCTGAGGGCCTCAGCCAAACCAAAGTCATTTTAATTTTTCATAGGCTTTTACATTTTTGATGACAACATCTTAGTTGAGGAGTCACAACTGTCTGAAAAAGAAATATCTAAGATGGTTGTTCTATGGGAGTCTTTGAAAAAGGCAGTATACTTGGAGTTGGCCCACGATCTCCACTGTTTTCAAATCTGCAGCCAATGCAAATTGAACAAAATAAGAATGAATTGATAAAATGGTGTTAGCTGGTGAACAGTCACATAGTTTGAGGACTACATCACAGCTATGGGTGATTTCAAACCACTTCTCAGGCTCTAAAATGGTGCATTGTATCTACATAAGCTGTGTCGATCGACGCAATTACAAAATGCCAAAGTTTATTTTGGATGCAGCTTGTCTTCCTTCTTAGGGCTCAATGCTGGGAACTTCTCTTTTGACCTAAAGAGAGAGACTAAACAGCAAAGTGGGAATTGGCACCATGTAACTTTCTTAGCATTGATCAGGGTTATAATTTTATATTTATTTGTGTGGTCTTTCTTCCACATCACTCTAAGAAGGTGGGGGTCATGTCTGGTTTGAACACAGTCACATGTCCAAGTCCCGGCCAAGGGTCTGACATGTAGAAGCCTACAGGCTGTAGGTCAGTGCGAGTTGAATGAATGAATGATAAAATATAAAGACTTCAGGATAATTCTTGCTCTGAAATTTATGTGTTTTTTTATTATTTGTAAGCTTGGTCCGGTGTGTCCTTTTTTAGAGCCTCAGATTTGTCTTTTTTTTTTTTTTTTTTTTAATGAAATGGTTGGTTTGGCCTGGAAGCTCTCCAAAAACATCAGCCTTAAATTCCATAAATGAATATATAGTAGATGCTGCAGGATTCTACCACCACCCCCTCTTTTTTGGGAACTGTCTGTTCAGCCCCCGGCTCCATCTTGTCTTGCTCTGCAGCACAACTTTCCCCGATCATAGCCATTGAGGCCAGGGGT
Organism: Propithecus coquereli; assembly: GCF_000956105.1. NCBI lineage: Eukaryota > Metazoa > Chordata > Mammalia > Primates > Indriidae > Propithecus > Propithecus coquereli. The sequence goes on from NW_012142412.1 coordinate 3,842,520, forward strand.
GGACTCCAGATCCTCGCTGGAATGAGCACATACTTTGTGTTAGGCCTGAGGACCTGCTAATCAGGGTCTGCCTGCGGCTGCTCTGTGACCTTTAGGCTTGGGAGTATGGATGGTGAGGCAGAGGCAGCCAGAATGCAAAGGAACGAAGCAATCCACAGAGCAGAGCAGAACACAGAAGATGCAACAACTGGAGAGTTCTGGAAATTTCTAGTGCCTCGCTGAAGCCTGAGGGTTTCCTGACCTTGGGTTCCATAGGATGGCTTGTAGTAACTTTCCTTTTTGCTCCATATTGTATGAAAAGTAGCTCTAATTACTTTTGGTGCCTGTACCCAGAGGCCCAACTAATATGTACATACTTTCTTCTCAATAATTATACCTAGTTAATTGGTTATTCTGGTGACGTCTGCTAGACTTTTCAAATCCTCATTCATAGAAGCCTATACCCAGTATTTGCTGTGAGCAGCATTTATCAGCACTTGTGAGACACTGCCTCTTTCTGGGCTAAACCCCAAATTAGGGCAGTCTGTTGTGTTTCCACACAGCAGGAACCCCATAACACTAGGGAGACAAGAGTCTTACACCCAGGATGAGTCAATAACCCGTTTCTCAGCACCAATTCTGAACAGGTTGGTCTCACCTGCTGTTGTTGAACTTTGGGGTTTGTCCCCTGCACACCTGCCTGTGATGCCCAGCTGTTTCTGCACACCTCCGCAGATCCCCCCAGACCCTAGAAGACAGAAACAAAAGTCGCCTCCCTAACAGATACCAGTGCCAACCTCTGTGTACCCTTGGTCTCCTCTGAACTGCCCTATCTCCCTGTCACGCACATCCTGGCTTCATATTTCCTTTCCTGATCTCATTGAGAAATGAGAAATTGGGTTATGAGTTACCTAATTCCATTAGCATCATTATTCCTTAGAAGTCGGAGTCCTGGGGAGGTAGAGTTACGTAATGGAAGGAGCCAGAAGACTCAGAGTCCACTGGTAACCATGTGATCATGAACAAAAATGTCCTCCCCTCCTTATTTGTAAAATTAGAGCTAAGTTGCCTGATTTCTGGGATACCCCCACCTCCACCCCAGGGTTTATTTCAAATAAAATACCTTTTCTCCCACTCCTCTGAGTACTAATCTCAATGTCTAGGTTCCTACCACTCACTCCCTTGGCATGAAGGGGTAGGGGTGTTGTTTGCAGATAGACCTTTTTCACCATGGATCTCTCAGTTTTACTGTATTTAACATTTTAACTAAATGACTTCTTTAAGAAAGAGGCTCCTAATAGACAGAGGGAAGACGGGAGATGAGAGAGACACTGCTCTTCAACCTGGAAGGGCCTGGAGTGCCCAGAACACTGAGCAGAGCATGCTCTTGGTATTTTCCCACATCTTGTCCCTGTTTTCTTCCTTGTTAGGCAACGCCAGCCTCGTCTTTTTTTTTTTTTTTAATTTTTTGCCTTAACTTTGTTAAGCATCTTTTACCCTCTCCTTTTTCTTATTTCAAAATACTAAGGGGGTACAAATGTTTCTGATGCATGGCTTGAGTCAGGGCTATAAATGTGCCCATCACCTGAATAGTTTTCATTGTATCCGTTAGGTGAATTTTTCCCCTTCTCCGCCTCCCCCTTCCCCCTGCTTGATTTCCTATGACTTTTACTTCCCTCTGTGCAAATGTGTGCCCACAGGTTAGTTCCAATTTATTAGAGAGTACGTGTGGTGTTTCATTTTCCATTTTCGAGATACTTTGCTTAGAATAATGCTCTCTAGTTCCTCCCAAATTGCTGCAAAAGACATTAATTCATCTTTTTTATGGTTAAGTAGTACACTATGGTATACATATACCACATTTTGCTAATCCATTCATGAATTGATGGGCACTTGGGTTGATTCCACATCTTTGCAATTATGAATTGTGCTGCAATAAACATTCAAGTGTAGGTGTCTTTTGGATAAAATGGCTTCTTTTCCTTTGAGTGGATACCCGGTAGTGGGATTGCTGGATTGAATGGTAGGTCTGCTTTAAGTTCTTTGAGAAATCGCCATACCGTTTTCCATAGCAGTTGTACTAATTTGCAGTCCACCAACAGTGTATAAGCATTCCTTTCTCTCTGCATCCATGCCAGCATCAATTGTTTTTGGACTTTTTAATAAAAGCCATTCTAATAGGAGTAAGGTGATATCTCATTGTGATTTTAATTTGCATTTCCCTGATGATTAGTGATGTTGGGCATTTTTTCATACATTTGTTGGCCATTTTTCTATCTTCTTTTGAAAAGCTTCCATTCATGTCTTTTGTCCACTTTTTAATGGGGTTTTTTCATGTTGATTTGTTCGAGTTCTTTGTAGATTCTAGATATTAGCCCTTTATCAGATGTGTAGATTGTGAATATTTTCTCCCATTCCGTAAGTTGTCTATTTGCTCTGTTGATTATTTCCTTAGCTGTGCAGAAGCTTTTTAATTTAATCAAATCCCATTCATCTATCTTTGTTGCTGCTATAATTGCCATTGGGGTCTTAGTCATAAATTCTTTGCCTAGACCAATGTCTAGAAGAGTTTTTCCTATATTTTCTTCTAGGATTCTTATGGTTTCATGCCTTACATTTAAATATTTTATCCATCTTGAAGTTTTCTGAATGGTGAGAGATAGGGGTCCTGTTTCATTCTTCTACATGTGGCTATCCAATTTCCCCAGAATTGTTTATTGAATACGGCTTCTTTTCCCCAGTGTGCACTGTTGTCTGCTTTATAAAAGATCAGTTGGCTGTAGGTTGATGGTTTTATATCTGGGTTCTCTATTATGTTCCATTGGTCTAAGTCTCTATTTTTGTACCAGTCCCATCCTGTTTTAGTTACTATAGCCTTGCAGTATAATTTGAAGTCTGGTAGAATTTGGCTGTGAATTAATCTGGTCCAGGGCTTTCTTTTGTTGGAAGATTTTTTATTACTGCTTCAATCTCACTGCTCATTATTGGTCTGTTTAGGAGTTCTACTTCTTCATGATTTTTGCTATTATTTATTTCCTTGCTTAGTTCTAGTAGAATTTGTTTTATATATCTGGATGCTCCCATGTTATGTGCATATATATTTAGGATTGTTATGTCTTCTTGTTGAATTGCTCCCTTTACCATTATAAAATGACCATCTCTGTCTTTCTTTACCATTGTTGATTTAAAGTCGATTTTATCTGATATGAGAATGGCTACACCTGCTCTCTTTTGGTTTCCATTTATGTGGGATATTTTTTTCCATCCTTTCACATTGAGCCTTTGTGTGTCCTTGTGGTTTAGATGTGTCTCCTGGAGAGAGCAGATAGTTAGGTTATGTTTTTTCATCCATTCATCCAGCCTATGTCTTTTGAGTGGTGCATTCAAACCATTAATGTTTGAGATAAAACTGATATATGGGATGCTGTTCTGTTCACCATGTTGGGTAGTACCTTATTGCTTTGTTTTTCATCTTGTGCTATTGTTTTTATAAGAGTTGTGAGCTTTAGTTTTTTTATTTACACTGGTGGAAATCTATTGTGGTGATTCATGTATAATGCAATTCTAAGCATTTCCTGCAGGGCAGGTCTCTGGTCATGACAAATTCCCTCAGTGTTTCCTTGTCTGGAAAAGACTTAATTTCTCCATTAGTTTTGCAGGATACAAAATTCTAGGCTGGCAGTTGTTCTGTTTAAGAAGGTCGAATATAGAGCCCCACTCCCTTCTAGCTTGTAAGGTTTTCGCTGAGACATATGCTGTTAGCCTGATGGGTTTTCCCTTCTAGGTCAGTTGTTGCTTACATCTGGCTATTTGTAGAATTTTCTTTTTCATTTTGACTTGGGCCAGTTTGATGACTATGTGTCTTGGAGATGACCTATTTGCTATGAATCTTCCTGGAGCTCAATGACCATCTTGTATCTAGTTGTCTGTTTCTATTCCATCAGGATGCTTTTGGCTGACAGACATGAAGCTTTCTCCTTTTGCTTGCTTCACAGCTATTGTCTAATCTCACAAGGGATTAGAATTATTCAAATGTTTTTATTATCTTTCTCCTTTTGTTTCCATCATGAGCATCACCTTGTTCTGCAAGTGATACACCCTCAAGCAGCAGGCCATGAAGCAAGACTCCAGAGTGGCTGGCCTTGCCACTCCAAGGCGAGTGTTAGCACGCTAGAGAGTTTGTTTCATAATCTGCGTTGCTGTCTTAATGAGAGCCAATTTAGTTGCTATAGCCCAAACCCTTCTCTTCATAGACAGACTAGCCAGCACACAACAGTCGGATGCGAGAGTTTGGCACATGGTTATGTGCAGCTTTCTAGTCATGGCTGGGCGATCATAAGAAGGGAAATGTCCGCTAACCATCCAGCAATTGGGAATTCCCTCGTTTGTTACTAGTATTTATATTGGGGCAGATGATTGAATGATAATGGTGATTAGGAAATTTCAACGAATACTTTTTATAGATTTATTACCAGGGCTTTCACATACCTTCCTCTGCTTACTGTGACCCCTTGCCCTTATCAGTTTCTTAGTTTCTCAGTGCCTCTTCCCTCAGAGCTGAGATTGTACCAAAGGAGAAACTGAAAATAAAGTAATTCATTGAGTGGAAGAGAAGAGATTTTCTTGCTACTATCAGTTTGCAAAAATAAAATTAAAGATAATACAGCTTCATGTAATGTCATGGATAATGACAACAATGTAGATAATAGCCAAGAAAAGGCAACTTTATTGCTCTCTTGCAAACAAGCCAAAAACAATAGTTCATCAAGTTTCCACTATATTCATAATGGAACATTTTATGATCTTCAGAGGAGGAGTTTGATGAAATGCAAGGCTGTGCTTTGGATCAAAATGCCAATTTTTGTTAAAATCTTTACGTTTATTTGTCATGCTTTCTTTCTAAATCCCAAACTAATTTCTTTGGAGCGAAGGTCTCTATTAATTTTCTTCTTTCTTTTGTAACATAAAAGCCATGACATTTATGCTTAAAGTGACCATTGTTTTTGCAATGAATGTTCTTGGCCTGTTATTTCCTTCATAATTTTTACTACAGCTTTTGGGGACTGATTTACTTAGTCTTGGCAGTTACTGAATCTTCTTGTCCTTTGCAGCTATAGAGATGCCTCAAGTTGGCAGGAAGGAAAGGGAAGTCTTTGTGCTGTTGAATACCAAATCTGGCCTCCAACACAGCCTGGAAGGAATGCGCTTTGAAATGACATTGGAAACAGCCAAAGAACATCCCAGAGCCCTTCCAACATGGATAGAGAGAACTTCAGACTGAATCATTGGTGTTCAGGCAGGCAGGGCGGCTAATTCTGAATGAGTAGAAATCTCATTTATAATGTTCAGGTTAGGTAATATGTTTCAGAAGATAATCTGAGTCAAAGGAAAAGCCCAATATGGCCAAAGCCTGAACGTTTGTCTGTGAATCCAGTTGGGTTGGCCTTTGATGGAAGAATTGATAATAGGAAGATTGTCCTTTTTGACTTTACTTTATATGTTGGGCTCACCACAGAAGGGGACATCCCCATGGCCATATAGCCGAGATATCGCAGCTAGATAATGCCCATGAATGCTTCTTTACCAAATAGCCTTCCTCTTCTATTGTCTACAGCTGACATTTAATGGTGATACACCCGACAAGAAGATTCCTTCCAGAGTCACAGGTGTAGTTATCACCTCACACACCAACAACTGGGAGGAAGATGCGGAATTAGGGTGAATCTCCAATAGCCTAGTCTGGGCATGCTTGCAGAAGAGAGGTTAAAGGAACTCAGAGGTTTGGCCCTACCATGCCAGGATGTAGCAACCCTGGCTGGGAGCGAGAGGGGGAGAGAGAGAGAGAGAGAGAGAGAGAGAGGGAAAAGCAGTGTCAGAGTACAAAGTCCTTTTGGAGTTATGACTTGAGACCTCTACACAGGTGGCTCCACCATGGGTCTGAGCCAACGTGCCTGTGTTTGTGGCCCCCTTACTCTGTGTTCTGATGGGTTGGGTTTGACAGTGCCCTGGGTGGGGGAGGGTAAGAGGGAGAGAGTAGTGGGGAGGACACAGAATCTGTGACAGGGCTAGATTGCATTCTTTTGCTGGAGGATCATAAAGCCAAATACCAAGTCCTTCCTTTTGGCCTTGCACTGTCCCAGTGAGCTGCCTTGCTGCAGAGTAAACCCAGATGTATTCTCAGTTTTTCTAGCAGAAACAGCCTGGGCAATGTCACAAGGGTGTGAGACCAGGGAGCAGGAACAGTGCCTGTGCGTGCGTGTGTGTGTGTGTGTATGTGTGTGTATTTGTAGAAGGCAGTGGGTAGTAGAATCCACCCTGTCACAATCTCTCTTTCCCCAAAATGATCATGTTTATTATCTTGCTAATTAAACCTTCATATGTGTGTGGGCAAGACAGGGACAACATGGAAAAGATACAGAGTTCATTTTATCCTCTGTTGCTGTGTACTCTCTACCTAAGACACCATTCAAGGAGAAAGGACATAGGGAGGTGTAGACAGGGTGGACAGCTGCCCTGAAACATCCACAGGTCAACCGAAAGGGTCTCGTGTGATTTTAATCTCACTGATTTTTGAAATTTAGTGACGAAAAGAAAACCCTGAATTCCTTTTCTGGCATATTAAATAATGATAATATATGCCTTAAAAAACTCATTATAACCATTAACATGAATAACTAGTAATTTAGAATTTGAGTTAAATAGCTAGGCTGCTACATTTGTGCTCTTTGGGTGTTTGAGTATAATTATTTGAGGATTAAACGGAGAGACATCGATCAGTCGCAGAAATAAATAGCAGGCTTGCTTGCAAAGCCAAAATTGGAATGGAGAAATGAGAATTCTTAGAGAAAATGTCTGTTGTATGAATGAATGAATAAAAAGTAGATATTCCACACCTTAATTACAGGAAGATTTCAGGAGAGGAATTTGACTGAAGTTTTTAAAAAGAAGATGACAGAGGAATGGATGATTTTAAGAAAGAGTTTTGCTTTTGTTTTTTGTTTTTATGTTCTCTAAGATTGGAGAAGGAATGTATTAAAAGGGAAAAATATTATGTTTTTGTTATTTAGTAACCTTGATTTAGACAAAAACTGATGGTAAGCTACCTTTCTTGAAATAAAAGAAGTATCTAGGACCCATTTAAACATGATCTCAAAAAGCAATTACTTACATATTAAATCAAGACAAACCCACTGCAGCACCCTTATTTCCTGATAGAAAAATCCTTAGCAGTTTATATTGTATCTAGAAAAACTGGAATTTATCATCAAAGCTAAGCAAATCAGCAGCTATTGTCTTCATTAAGATAACCTTGGATTTGGTGGTGTTGAATATATTTCAACTTCAAGATCAGTTGACTACATATACTTTAGGAAAAAAGAAAATTCTTTCAATTAAAATTTTTTACAGTGTAAATGTGTTTTGACTGATTTAAGTCTGACCTTGTAGTCTGATTTTAATGTCCTTTGTTAAGAATTCCATTGATCTATGAGTTGAGGATACTTTTTGGCTTCGAGTACTGTCTGTTGAGATGTTAGTGAAATATCAAGCAAGGTGAACAAAATAGTGAACTTGCAAACAGTACTCTGAAGGGCTCAGCAAAAAAAAAAAAAAATCATCAAAAAGAAACTTTGAAATGCAATGTGGAACAGAATGCAGGAGGCATTTTCAAAGGCTTTGCTACCTTTGGACTCCAGGACCACCAAAAGATTAGCAAGATTCTGATGTACTGGAATGTTAGAAAGTTTCTGAGCTCACTCATCCCCCAGAAACTTAAAAAGACAACAAAAATTCAAACCGTCAAATCATTTTCTAAAGTAAAAAAGAATCCATCCATGCATGCTTGTAATTTCCATAAATTAGCCCCGTAGGCCAGCATGGTGTTTTGTAACATTGTGGAGCAATGCATCATACAAATTAGACAGGAGCTCTCTGGCCAAGAACAGTTTTAAGGACAATTACAGATCCTCTGTTCTTTCTTGCACACTGAGCTCAGATTTTTCTGTCTGACCAGAATCATAAAGAGGAAACTGAACATTTTACCCAAAATATCATTGTATAACAGTGGCACAAAGGCCCTTTCCAAGAGACAGACCTTGTTACAAGTGTCATGCGAGGTAGAAGGACGGAGAATCTCCACATGGAGCCTGCCTCGGTAAGCCGGCAGTGGCTTGGGCTCTGGAGTGATGGGCCGGATTTGCAAATCGCATTTTCAAAGGAGCAGAGAGATGCAATTAGGAAGATCAATGTATTGAATCAGCACCTGGGGCCACTGGAGTGGGAATGCAAAATTGTGCTGAGGATTCCAGAACTGTTTCACATGGTTGTTAGAAAGGGTGAAATGTAACTTTTTTTTAACGTTGCCATTTCTCCACCAGTACACCCAGCTCTTGTCAAGAAGTTGCTTCTCTGGGCTTCTGCGTCCTTCCCTTCACCCTCCTCTCTCCGTTATACTCATTCACTTCTCTATGCCTTTGCATATACTGTTTGCCCCACCCATGCCTTTGTGCGAATTATAACAATCAACAACTATTCACTAGATGCTGACTATGTACAAGACATTCTGCTTGAAATTTAGAGAATTCAAAGATCTCTAAGACCCAGGCACTTCCCTCAAGGAGTTTATAATCTCCTTAAAAGGATAAAAGACAAACTTCTAAGAGATAACTACAAACAAATAAATAAAATCACTGAATGTGTGGGAGAGATACAGAAATTTGAAGGAGAGACGTCATCACTTGAAGTCAAGGAGACTCCTTGGAATTGGGTTTTAACCAGGCCCTGAAGGAGAAGCAGGGTTCGGGTGGTAGAATCAGCTGGGGCTGGAGGTGTAGGCTGGCATTTCCCACAGGAGCTCGCAGGAGCAAAGGTAGGCAAACAGGATCAAGAAAAGTGATAGGGGTCAGGTACGATGGCTCATGCCTATAATCCCAGTGCTTTGGGAAGCAGAGGTGGGAGGATCGCTTGAGACCAAGAGATGTAGACAAGCCTGGGCAACATAGCAAGACCCCCATCTCTACAAAAAATTTTTAAAAAATTAGCCAGGCATGGTGGTGCCTGTAGTCCAAGCTATTTGGGAGGCTCAGGTGGGAGGATCACTTGAGCTTAGGAGTTCGAGGCTGCGGTGAGCGATGATCACACCGCTGCACTCCAGCCTGGGAGACAGAGGGAGACCCTGTCACATATACGCAAAAAAACAAACAAACAAAAAAAACGAGAGAGAGAAAGAGAGAGAAAGATAGGGAGAGATGATGTTGGCAAGGTTCAGATATCCAAAGCACTTGTATTTTTACATTTTGTTAGGTTACCTAGTAAGAGAAAGGAAGTTACTAGAGTGAAGGGGTGTTGGGGAATAATTGTAGGGCCCAGTGCAAGAGGAAAAGTGGGGCTCCTTGTTCGAAAAGCAGGGGAGCAAGTTCCATTGAGGAAGCCGCTATCTTTTTTTTCTGTGGTCTCTCTCCACCTATCACTTTGTTGGTGGTGGTGGTTTGATTTTATTTTGCTACTTAATGTCAACTTCCTTGGGCACAGGCTACTGGCAGGGAAAGTGCTGTCTCCCATGGGCGCCTGGGGACCTGACTCAAAACTCACCCCTGGGTCCATCCTCCCCCTGGACGCTGGATCACTGCACTTTTTCCTGCTGGCAGTGGGAAATTCGAGTTGGACATCTTCTCTCCCCAAGGTTGCTGCCCCAACCCTGGCAGATGGGTGCCCTGCAGGGCATTACACCTTGATATACTAGGTACCTGGGTCGGTGGGTGAGAGGCTCACCCCAGCCAAGTTGCCCTTCCAATGCTCTGTGGTGCTACCAGCCAGGGTCAGGGACAGCAGTAGGCACAGTCCACCCTGAGACTCCGTAGGGTGTGTGTGGCCAGACCTGTCCCTCCCCAAGCCTGCACCCAGCCCCTGCTGGGGGTGGTGGGCAGCAGCAATTACTGAGCAGAAGCAAAAAGGAAGAAGCCGGTGGGCCCCAGGGAGCCAGGCCACCCGGGGTCTGGAAACCCACAGGGGTGACAGAAAGGCACAGGGAGGTAGGATCGTGTGGGCGCTGAGGCTCCAAGTCTTGGCACATGCTCCAGGGTCCCTTCAGACCGCAGATGCAAGACACGAGGTAAAATGATTAAAAATTCCAAGGTGGTGATCACAGAGAATTAAACTCCAAACGCTGGGGTTTGAAGTCACCTGTGACAGCACTAGCTGAATGCCATCAGGCTGGCCCTGGGGACAGCAGAGATGCCTGTGAGTGGTCAGTGCCCTGGCACAGGTGCCCACAGGGGTGGCAATGGAGCAGGAAAAGAAGGAATCCCAAAAGGCCCGGGGGGCGGGGGAGGAATCTTAGACTGGGGAGGAAAATAATTAAGAGGCAATTATTGAGTCTAGAACTTGGGAAATAAAGAAAAGAAAAGACACCCTGGTATAAAAAGGAAACTGAGCAGAAGCAGCTGGCTTATTTCAGTTTTAATTTTGGTTTTGGAGGTAGGGTTGGAGCAAGGGCAAAGATAAGATGTTCCGTTCCGTACATGACAAGTGTAGGTTGAGAGCACAGTCACTAGGAGTGTGGGATGGGTGGGTGGGGACACACCGGAGAACTCGGGAGAAAGGAAAGGGCTGAGAGGAAGACTGCTCAGGAATCTGCTGAGGGAGGAGCTTCCAAGAGAGCAGATGAGGACAGGAGAATGTGCTCACAGCCTCCCCACCTTTAAAGGACAGAGAGAAAGGGGCTCCCAGGGAAAGAATAGAATTAGCAGAGAGGAAACCCCAGTCCAAGGCTAAGAGAGGAGTGCATTTTAAAAAGGAGGTCAGTGGAGTCGAATAACCCAGAAAATCCTGGAGAATGAGGACGAGAAAATAATTCTCATTTATAATTCCCAAGGGTATAGTTTGGAGGCATCATTAAGTGGCTTACACAATGAATGGAGGGCTGTATGCAAATCTTGACTCTGGCTGAGTTCAGTCTGGGACGGACAGCGTAGAGAGAGGCTTCGGAGGCGAACTGTCTAGGTTCAAATCTCAATTTGGACACTTGCTGGTTCTGATGGTCTTGGGCAGGTTACATAATCTCGCTAAGGCACCAGTTTCCTGGCCTCTGACATGAGCAGGTCAGTACAGTATCCTTTATGTGAGGAACAAGTGATTGCAAAGACTCTGGCACACTGCCTGGCACGCCATTATTATTAGGATTATATGGAAGGCTTAGGAGCAGGACTGATGACTAAAATAACTTCGTGCCATCAGAGAGTCCTGCAGCCTAGTGGTTAGGACAAACCTACACATAAGTGGCTGGAATGCAGGGCTGTGTAAGTTGCTCCAATGGAAACATAACTGACTTGTTAAGGGACCAAGAAGGGAGGCCCCAAAGCCCAGAGGACCAAGCACCCACGTCACAGTTGGGCCAGCACTTATTAAAATCCCAATTCCATCACTCTCTAGCTCTGTGACCTGGATGTGACACAGACTGTAAGTGGTCCCCTGATACTTATTCTCTGATATTCACATCTCACACACACACATACACACACATACACACACACACACACACACACACACACGCACACATTATTTAAACCAGGCACATGGCTGCAATGCCGAAGATTATAATTCCCAGTCTCCCTTGTTGGTAGATGTGGGTATGTGATAAGGTGCTGGCTTATAGGACATGAAAAAAAAAAGGTCAAGTTCTATCCAGATCTTGTCCTTAAAAGGAAAGAACATACTTTCTTACTTGCCCTTTTACATTTTTCCTTCCTGATGGCTAGAATGCACACGTGATGGCTGAAACTGATTCAGCCATCTTGGGCTAACAGCAGGAGTGGTAGGTTGAGGCTGATATAGCAAAAAGACAGAAATTTCCTGAATCTATTTTGTGGGGCTTCCAACCTTTCTGGAGAACTTGTATTGGGCTGCTAAACAAGAGAGCCATATATTTCTCTATTGTTCTAGGCACTGGAAATTTGGTTCTTTCTGTTACTGTAACAGTACTTTGTATCCTAAATAATAATATCCTTGTGCACATTTAAAAATGGGGATAAAATACTTACTTCATAGAATCATGAGAACTGAACCGTTTGAATGCATAAGAAGCACCAAGCCCAGTACCTCTTACGTCACAGACACTTAATCAGTGTTTTCTGAAAACACAAACACTATGACCAGAGTACATTGCTGACAGAGAATTGCCAAGGTACGTGTGAGAGGAAGTGGTAGTAGAAGTTACATCATAGGGGATGTTGTAGACAGATGTTGCAGGATTTGAACTTTGTTCTTTAGGCAGTGGCTTCTTACGGTTAGTAACAGGTAGACATTGAGAATATGCTCATGCATTTTGATACAAATGGAAAACTCAATGTTTATTGAGCTCTTACTTATGCCAAGCATTTGGGAAACAAAGGTAAAGAAATCAAGGCCTTTGCCATCAAGTTTCTTGCCCAAAGCAATCATTATATGTTATAACACTGCCTAAAAGCTTGGACTGTAGCCCTAGATTGTTTGCTTTTGAATCCTGGCTCCATTGCTTATTAGTTGGTGACCTTAGCAAATTATTTCACCTTTCTTTAACTCAATTTCATTCTCTGTAAAACAGCAATAATAATAACACATAGTTTATGGAATTTTTTTGTAAGAAATAAATGAGCTATTATCTGCAAAATGCATAAAATAATGCCTGACATTAAGAGCTCAATTTATGTTAGCTATTGCCTCAGTTAACTGTTGCTACATAACAAACCATCCTAAAATTGATAGGAGAAAACACGCATTTATTTAGTTCACAATTCTTCAGGCTGGCAATTTAGACTGGGCTCAGCTGTGTGGTTCATTTGGTCTTGGGTGTGCTTCCCTATGTGTCTGCAGTCAGCTACAGGTTGGTGAGGTGGCTCTGTTTCTGGAGTTTGGTTGATTTCTACAGTCACTGGCTAGGGGGTGACCATGACAATTGATCTATCTGTCTGTCATACTCTAGCAGGCTTTCCAAGTTTGTTCTTGTGGTAGAGGCAGGATTCTAAGAGAAAGTAGAAGTATGAAAGATCTCAGCACGGCATTACTCCCACTGTATTCTATTGGTCAAAGCAAGTAGCAAGTTCAACAAACCCAAGGAGTGGGGAACCTGCCTGTAGTTCTTGATGGCAGGAGCTGGAAAGTCACATTGCGAAGGGTGTGGATACAGGGAAGCCATTCACTGGGGCTATCAATGCAATCAATTTGCCTTAGTCTCTCCTCTGGTCCTAACTATGTATATCCCTCCTGCATGCAAAATATACTAACACTCTGCCAAGACCCTCACAATGTCATCAAATCATGGCATCTAACTCCCTATCAGTTCTGCACATGGTTCTTTGGATGTGGTTCATCTTGCTCTGGAGGCCTATGAAATATGGAGACAAGTGACTGGCCCCCAGAGACCCAATGTATAATGGTGATGCAAGGGGCAGGACACCTACAGTAAATACTCCTACTGAAGAAGAGAAAAAATGGGAGATATCAGCAGTAACTGGTCCATAGCAATTCTGCAATCCCACTTGGCAACTGTTGCCAGGTCCCTCAACTCTGGGCATGGGAAGTCAGGAGTGTTCTCTGATTAGACTTTGGTTCTGGTCCCTGTGAGTGGTTCCCTGGTCTATGTTTATTTTTATACAAACTTCTTATTTCACTCTCTGGTCTCCTGGTTCTGCCATCTTAGATGTTTTTCTTTTCCCATCACACTCCTTGGTTACATCTAAATAAACAGCCCATGTTTATTAATGGCTTTATTAACCTACTTCTGCCTATTGAAAGGAGGAGGCCCAAAGCCCTTAGTACGGTTGAACAATTTCAGTCCCTCTAGTCTAGGCTGGTGGCACTTTTGCCTATACAACTTCCTGAAAAATGTTGTGGGTTTCTTACTAATCTGATTACTTTATTCACTTCATTGAACAGAAGCCAACATCACAATTATTTTCTAGACAGGGCTCTCCAGATTTACTTATTGTTTCTTTGGGATTAGATTTTTTTTGTGAGATCATGACATTAGTATTCCAGATGTCTTTGGTCCAATCATGATGATCTCTCTTAATTATTTTAGTGGCATCGACAAGAGATCATACAGACATGCCCTTGATTTGATCTATGCCCTCAGTCTGTATTTTACTTTGAGAATATTTTGCTATCTGAAGAGACTAGAAATGAGTAACTGTTATATTTTCTAATGTGGCAAATTATTCTGCTTACAAATTAGCTGATTCTTTCCTTATTTCATTTCTTTCTCAATGTTCGTTGTCATATGTAGCTAGAAGCAACCAGCTAACACTTTCAACATTCTGCCTGGGGATCTCCTTAGCCAAATCCAAACATTTGTTAGGTATATTTTTATCTTCTTATCTTATATCTCTATCTATATTCCAGCATATCTTTTAACTTGCTGTCGGCGACAGTTACTTTTTAAATATCAGCATTATTGAGAAATAATTCATGTACTATAAAATTCGCTGTTGTACAATTCAGTGATTATACAACTATCACCATTATCTCATTTTAGAACATTTTTGTCACTCCAAAAAGAGACCCTGTACCCATTAGTAGCCACTCACTGCCCATTACTCCCTTCCTCCAGCCTCTCATAAATATTAATCTAATTTTTATTTCATTCTAGCCATTTCACATAAATGAAGGTATACAATATGTAGCCTTTTGTGACTGGCTTCTTTCACTAAGTATCATGTGCAGAGACAATGGTTTTACAAGTGCTTTTGCTATTATATGATATAGATTTTCATTTTTATGGCTTTGAAAACAATTTGCTCACCCTTTCTCTAGCCTTTGTGAACAGTGTGCTTCCTCTCTCTCCGTCCTCCACTCTCTGACTGGTTCTAAAATCAATGCCACACATTTTAGATTTCAGTTATGTTGGCGTTCCATTTCTGGAGCCAATTTCCCTATTATTATCTATTGCCAAAATCATGTTGCATAAAAAACAACCAAACTTCAGTGGCATTCAATAATCATCATTTAGTTTTGTTTCTGAGTCTACAGGTCAGCTGGTTGGTCCTTCTGGTTGTGATGGGCTCATTTATGTAGCTTATGTCAACTTCACATCAGATAGAGTTCTGTTGGCTTCTCGTGGGTGTTGGCTTACAATGGGCTTGTCTGGCATGGCCTCACTGGCACAACTGGGCTCTCCTTCATGTGGTCTCTTGTCCTCCGGGAAGCCATCCTGGCTTCTTCACACAGTGCTGGGCAGGGTTCCAAGAGAGGTACAGGAACCACATGAGCATGAAGGTTGAGAAGCTCCACCATCTGCTGTCTTCAAGACCCAGAAGAGCTGGTGGGACGGCTCCAGTCTGAGTCTGAAGGCCTGAGTGCCAGGGCAGCTGATGGTGTATGTTCCATTCTGAGTGTAGGAGAAGACCAATGTCCCAGCTCAGAAAACAGACTGGCAGAGAGAAAGTAAATTCTCTCTTGTGTCACCTTTTGTTCAGTCCTATCCATCAACAGCCTACAACACGTTGTTCTTACATTAAACATTTTTGTTTCTACTTTTTATTTTGAAAAAAGTGTAGATTCACAAGCAGTTGTGAGAAATGAAACAGAGAGATCCTGTGTACCTTTCATTCAGTTCCCCTTGTATTAACATCTCACCCAACTGTACTACAACAGCACAACCAACAAATTGACATCGATATACTCCGCCAGCCTTGTTCAGCTGTCAACAGTTTTGCATACACTTATTTATGTGTGTGCATTTAGTTCTATGCAATATTATCCTCTGTGCAGACTTGTGTGGCCACCACAGTCAAGATATGGAAGAGTTCCACCCCAAGGACACCTCCCACCACCTTTCATAGCCACAGCTGCTTTCCTTTCCCACTCCCCAGCTCCCGGCAACTAATAATATGTTCCTCATTTCTATAATTTGGTTATTTCAGAATGTCTTATAAGTGGAATCATGTAGTATATAATCTTTTGATATCGGTGTTTTAAAAATTTTGAATAATTTCCTTGTGATCCACCCAAGTTATTTGTATCAATAGTTTAAGGTTCCTTTTCATTGCTGAGTAGTAATCCACAGTATAGATTCACCAAGGTTTCCCTAACCATTCACCCACTGAAGGGTATCTGGGCTGTTTCCGATGAAACAGCTGTTAGGAATGAAACTGCAACAAGCATTTGCGTACAGGTTCTTGTGTGAGCAGAAGTTTTGATTTTTCTGGAAACATCCAGGAGTACCATTGCTGGATCTTATCATAAGCAAGTGTTTAGTTTTATGAGAAACCACCATAATCTTTTCCAGGGTGGCTGCACCATTTTACATCCCTGCCAGCAATGTGGAAGGAATCCCATTTCTCGGCATCCTTGTCAGCATTTGGTAATTTTCCCCCCATCATTCTAATGGGTATGTAGTGATATCTAATGTAGTCTTTTTTTCCCTACCACTAAGCATTGTATCTAATGTAGTTTTAATTTGCATTTTCTTAATGACTACATATGTGGAATATCTTTTTATATAGTTGCGTGCCACCTGTATATCCTCATCAGTGAAGTGTCTGTTTATGGTCTTTTGCCCATTTTCTAAGTAGATCATTATATTCTAGCATTTTTTTCACTCCTCGCCTTTTGTGCACTCACCAATAAAATAGTCTAAATCTTATCCTGTGTTTTTACTAATGAGATTTTTCCGTGAAAAAAATGAAAAGTCTTACTAAACCTCCAACGCATTTTATTTAGATAACTTACTATGCGATAAATCATGTTATCACAGAAGCCAATGGAACCAGTCCTACTCACTAGTTATTTTCCTCAAAGCCACTGTTGGTTTCCTAGTTCCTTGTGATACATACAGATGCTCAAGAGAAATTATTTGCATAAGCTGGTGCTCCAGGACTTGTGCTTGAGCAAAAAAGTTTGGTTTTAGGCCCAACTAAAGTCTGTTATTTGTGTATCTCTAAAGGAAACTGTTGGCCAAGGCATAGGTGGCAAGGCAGATAGGGACCCTAAAGTAGTAGGGTCATATTGTTGTCTGTGTTTGATTTGCAACTAGAAAAATCTTCTCACGCAGAAAAGAGCAACTTTCAGTTCCTGATACTTCTCACTTCCTCTGGTGTTTTCAGTTAAACATGTCCTAGATTTGCTATTTGCGTTTTTTTATCTAATGAGTTCAAGAGGCAGACATTAATTTTATTTCTCTTTAATAAACCTTAACAGCTAAATCAGCATTTACACAAATTTCTAAAC
Organism: Propithecus coquereli; assembly: GCF_000956105.1. Taxonomy (NCBI): domain Eukaryota; kingdom Metazoa; phylum Chordata; class Mammalia; order Primates; family Indriidae; genus Propithecus; species Propithecus coquereli. The sequence continues at coordinate 3,859,698 of NW_012142412.1, forward strand.
AACAATACAAGTGAGCCTTAATAATTAGTTAATTTAGGGGACTAGGGAGAATTATTGGACTCTTGTTTGAAACTGTAAGAAGAAAATTTTCTCCACTTTCTCCATACTAACTTACAGTGATGTTCCTTAGTACAGATTTTTTTTTCTCCCTAGCGTAAATTATAACCTGAAAAATTGTGTGAGGGCTTGCAACTTATTGTTTTGTTTGAAACAAAAATAATCAAGTAAATATGCATGGAAAGTTACTAACAATTCTTGTGGAAGAACACACACATATTTTAAAATGCTATCAGGGAAAAATGCCCCACCGAGCAATACATGAAGTGGGTTGCAATAAATATCCAATTCAGAAATCAGGTTGTGTCAAGAAGAGATGATTGAAGAGATCTGACATGCACTGAAATATGGACTAGTCTAGAGAATGCTGGAAGAAGGGAATCAGAACAATAAATAAATAATCATTTATATATCTTACCTTCTTCGTAAATGATTAATTGATTAAAGGGGTGACAGGGTTAAGTAATTCAAGCACCCAGCATCAATCAGTGCCTGAATTCTAGCTTACATGGTACATACTGGCCTACAGAGCTCAGTGGATTGTTCTGGCTTGTTTCTTTCCAGCAAATCATTTCTGGTTTGGGGAGCTCTAGAGTTGCTGGGTCTATCTGAGTATCTGCTCACCAGTGAAGCTGCTCTAATCCCCCATGTTGAGTGCTGATGATCACCCAGTGGGACAGACGTGTGACAAGCCCTCTCAGTGGCATAGCAACAGATACCCAGTTCAAGAGGGGCTAGATAAAGGCACACAAAGTGTTGGAGAACTAAGAGCATTTATCTTACATTCGGCATGTATTCATTGAACTCCTTCCAGAGTCTAGCTCTGAGCTAATTACTGCAATATAGAAATGAAAAATCATGCTCTCAGAAAGTTCAAGAACTCATATGGGAGAGAGACCAGTGATCATCAAATACAACAGGACATACATAAGTCTCATGATGGCAGCAAGGACGTGGTATTACTCCAGTGCAGAGGAGATCTGGTTCATCCCTGGGGGGGTGACAGGGTGGGGTGAGCAAAGGAAGAGAGGCTGAGTGCGGTGGATTCCGAGATGGTGAAAGAGGGATACGCTCGGCAGACAGAGGGAGGGCCCAGATTGTTCCAGGCAGCTGGAGGTGTGAGAGAGTGCAAGTGGCCCTTTGCAAACCTACCAGTTGTTTGTTGTGGCAGGAGTACAGGGGACATGTGGAAGCTGACAGAGGGGAGGGCTGCAGGGGTGGACCAGAGCCTAATAAAGACACTCATTGATGGGTCAAATTCAGGGCAATGACAACGTGGGAAAGACAGAACCAAGGTCAAAGTTTTGTCTCATGCTCAGACTGTTTGCTCCCTCTGCTGAAAAAGTGAAACCAGGAAAGTCACTACATTGTATTTTAGAGATTGTTAAAAATATATTTTTTTCAATCATCAAATTGCCCTTCTTCAGCCCAGCCTATATTCTGGGTACAGGGCTACAGAGAGACCATCCTTTAAATGCCAATGGACAGAGGTTATCACCCGGCGTGTTACCGCCCACGGGTCCCTGCCCCACACCTGGGCATAGCAGCTTGGCAGGATGTTTACGGAGCACACACATGTTGATATCTTGTCCTCCCCATCCGCAGGTGCTCAGAGTCCTCCAGACAAATCCTGTGCTTGTCCATGTGTCTAGTTTCTCCACTAGATCTGGGAGAGAATTTGAGATTGGAAAATAAAGAAAGTGCTTTAAACCATGACATAGGAGCTGTGGCTGGAGAATCTGAAACAAAGTCTCACAGGCAACAGTGCAGTTTTTAAATATTTGAAGAGTTTTATACATGAGAGGAGGGATTAGAGTTTTTCTGTATGGTTGTAATGTATAGATTGTCCAGTTGAATGAAACTACAGGAAAAATGGGCTTAGCTGATGACAAAACTTATTGTGCCTATCATTCAGTGAGTTACTAAGACATGCCATTGTGTTATAAGGGGGGGATCGAGTCCTTTCAACAACCCTGCGGGGTACGTGCTTTCATTCTCACTGTGTAGATGGTGCCTTCAGCTACAGTCAGGATTCACACCTCACTGTCTGACTCTCTCTCTCTGTTGCATCAAGGTTCTCATGGGAAGAACTGTTCTGTAACATGTTTTTCCCCCTCACGGAGCTATCTAAGGTGAAATGGACCATGTGCTGGGTAGATAATTCCCTCTGCATCTGGTGATCATTGCCATGGATGTTGTAATGGAGATTCGGGCATCACTTAGGTGGTTGGGCAACATGGCCTTCAAGGCCCTGTTTAAAGGATGGCTTCCGGGGTCTGTTCCATTTTGTAAGTGAGTCGGATGCTTATACGCTGTGGGTATTAGTTCTCTATTGCTGCTGTAACAAATTACCGTAGATCCAGTGGCTTTAAATGACACAATTTATTGTCTTACAGTTCTGCAAGTCAGAAGCCCTGTTCCCCTGGGCTGAATCAAAATGTCAGCAAAGCTATTTTTTTTGTTTTTGGAGACTCTCAGGGAAGAATCTGTTTCCCTGCCTTTTTTTCCCCTTCTAGTGGCTGCCTATATTCCTCAGTTTACGGCCCACTCTTCCATTTTCAGATTGTCATCTCTACTCCCATCTCTGTTTCTGTCATCATATCACCTTTTCCTGCTCTGTAGCCGGATCTTCCTCCACCTGCCTCTTACAAGGACTCTTGTGATGGCTTTGGGCCACCTGGATAATCGAGAATAATCTCTTCATCTCAAGACCCTTAACTCTATCACAGCTGCAATGTCCCTTTTACCATGTAAGGGGACATTCACAGGTTCCCAGAATCAGGACATGGACATCTCTGTGGGACTTTGGAGTCACCCTACCACAGCATGCAAAGGCTAAAGCACGGATTTTTGCAGTGAGGATGGTGAAATCTTCCCAGACTTAGGAAAATTCACTTAGAGAATAAATTCCAATCTGCATATGTCCTTCAGACACTCAGAGCAGATCCCATTAAAGTTGTTCTCTAGCACATGCATTACTGATAAAACAAAGAACAGCTCCACAGGGGAAACAACAACAAAAAAAGCATTCTAACTTATCTTTTCTCATAAAGGATGGTAGCATTTTAAAATTCAGATAAATAAAATATGTGCCCAGCATCAAAGTCTCAGGAGGCAGATGAAATGCTAAAGTACAAAAATAACCAAGAAAAACTAATCACAAATCAGACAAAGACCAAGCACTGCCATTGTTTCGCGTTATCCCAAACTGTCAAGCTATTGGACTTAGGGGACCTGGGGAAGGGGTGCACACAGAGATAGAGAATTTAATATAGCGCTGGAAATGGGATTTGCCACGTGGCTAATCCAACTGGCAAAAAGTAGCACGTCTCAGCGTCCAACACCTGATAATAGAGTATCACCTTACGCAGATGCCAGTTTCCCCAATCGCATTTTAGTTTGACTTCATCAGGGAGCTATTCAGGCTCTCAAACTCTCCATAGAGGAGTCTCTGAGAGTGGAATTCATGCAACAAGAATTTGTTGACTATATAAATAGGTATGCATTACCATATTAGGCACTAAGCGAGGCACAAAAATAAGTAGAAGACAAAACCCTGTCCCTGAAAGACTTTAGGATATGCAAAAAGCTCCTTGCAACAATCCAAATAATAGTGGCTCAAAATATCATCTTGGTCCCTGTGTTCTAAGGTCTCTGCTCCTACTTTTAATAGTTTATGTGCCCAATTGAACAACACCATCCACAAAAAACATACATTTGTCACTCAATTGTTGTACATTATCTGCTATAGATAAGATTGAAGAAAATAAAAATGGATGGAATGAGCATTAGAGCAAAACAAGATAACAAAAAAGTTAAACATTTATTGAGTGCCTTCTGTGTGCCTGTCTAAGCTCTGGATTTATGTGGATGGACAGAGCAGGGTCTCTGTCTTCAAGACCCTGTAGGGCATTCTCTGCTACCAAGGACCAAAAAAAAATGAGTAAACCTATTAAATAAAATTAAAAGCTAAGCTATAGGTTTTGAATGGACCATTTTATGAGTAGACCCTTGACATTGATGAACGATGTTTCTAGATCTTCATAAATCCCAATTTGAAAACATTCCTTATAAAATGTGTTTCCTTTCCTTTCTAAAATTCAATAAAATACAATTGAAAAGCATAATGGTCTTATTCAAAACTTAAAGCTATTTAAGTGCAGAACTAAAAACTGTTTGATGTTATTCAAATTAATCCTGCAACTAAAATAAACTCTTTACCATATCACACGTATAGATGTGTAAAGGCAATATGTATCTAAATTTGAAAGAAAGGACGTTTTTGTCACTTTCTGATAGTAAGTAACTAAATGATTAATAAAGAACAATAAAATCATCATTATTAGAAGTCATCTGATTTTATTCACTGGTAAACATTATGTCTCAACCAAATCACAAGTTACTCTAAACCATGGGCCTTCTAAATAGTTCACAAAATGGCTAAACTATGAATGTCCAACTTCCATTTGTCAAGGATCTACAGTGGTTGAGAAATTCCAAGGGAAACTGAGTGAGTGTGAGCAGGAGCACTGGGGGAAACCTTGACCAGAGAAAGGGGAGTAGAATTGAGCCACACAGAACTCCGAAAGGCAAAAGGAGGGTGTTCCAGTACAGGGCGTGGCAGGCAAAGGCCCGGCTGCAGACATCAATGACATGACTTAGCTTCCTAACTGGATCAAAGGTGGTATTTTGTCGTAGCTGGAAGGAAGGTTGGTCTGTGGTCAGGAGAGTGCAGTAGGTAAGTTCCCAACATCAAGAAATGAGAGATGAAATCTTAAAAGAGGAAATTACAATAGCCAAGATGAAATACTATCAAACATTTCTGTGGACCAAAAATGAAAACAGAAATGAAAATGGGTGAACAATATGGGTGGGTTGGAGTCTAGGCAGGGCAGCAGGCAGTGGCAGCTGGGAGTTAAGCTCCTATGGGATAAAAGAGACAAAATAATATTCTACATGAGAAGGGGACCAGAGCCGGTGCCTGAGGAGGGGCTCTCCATACTATCAAAGGATGCTGAAAAAAAACTGCTGTCAACTGCTGCCTGAGACAGTCAACTGCTACAGATAATGGCAAGTGAAAAGGCAAGGAGGTGGGAACTGAACCACCCACCCACCAGTTTCGTTACTCCATCTGGGATATCTCCCCTTTCCCTAAAGTACCAGGGCCTCATGTGACCGTAATAAGCTATGGTTCTGGACTTGGAATCTAAGACGAGGCAGCTACAAAGTTGCTGGACCAGGAAGGATAAGGAGGTAGGGGAGAGCCAAGGAGAAAAAGAGAGGAAAAAAAAATCTATCAAACAAGATGAACCAGGAAAACAAAATTCTAAATCATGTGAATGTAGCATTGCTAATGCAAAGAAAGGCAGTAGACAAAATAAATAATTGGGACAAGAAGTCAACGTCGATGAAGTCTGGCCAGAGACCTACGTCAAGGGGGCTGGGAGGGATACATGAAGGAATATGGCTGTAAAGAATAATTATGAAACAAAAGAAGTACACATCAAACTAGAATGGATGGATATGGGAAAGAACCAATTCCAAAAGTTTGGAACTGAGAAATATAGTAATAGAAATAAAAATGAAACACTCAAAATACAGGATAAACTCTAGATTCAATACTGTGGAAGATCGTATCAGAGATTGGGAAGATATTGCTAAGAAAATGTACTCGACATGCAGGGAGAGATAGAGAGAAAAAGATGTGGCAGAGACCTCCTGACGGTGACCGCTGCTTGGAGGAAAAAGGAGAACTAACCATGGTGGGAAAACGTTTGATTTAAGAAGTTGAAGTATCTGGCGTGAGCGGAATTCATCAGTGAATTCCTCTAAGGTTTCAGAGGGAGAAACGGGCTGACTGAGGGCAGAGCAGCTCCGTGCAGGATCAACGACAAGGAACAAGGCAGATCACAAGACAGCTGGGGGCTGAGTCATCTTCAGGATGAGGTTCAAAGGAGAAGTCAGTGACTGCCCACACTGGCACATCAGCCCTGGGAACTTTCGATATTAAAACTCTGGCTGTGACTCACGGACATTTGAGTTGTGATTCAGATTCCACAGCTGAGAGAGAGGGTAGAAGGAGCTTTAGAGAAATGGAGCAGTTTCTGACCTAATCCGAGGGCAAGATGAGGGTTGGCTTGGCAGCAATACTGACGCGTAGGGCAAGGGGAAAGCTGTTAGTTAGCGGGTTGCTGAGTGATTGCATTGACCAGAGGTGACGCCGTTGGATGGATAGGAGGAAGGCTTTGTTGTAAATGACTGAACTGATGGGGGGTGACATTGCAAATGTGTATGATGAAGAGAAGCTGGGATAAATCTTTGTTCTGAAATAATTTCCAGGGAAGGAGGGGAAAATATCCACAGATAGGTGGCGTAACTGCACACCAACACCATGTGCATTTAGGGAATGTTTTGTCATTAATTTTCCCTGGACTCACACGTTTAACCTGTTACCCAGAGGGAAGTGGTGCATTGTGACCCGTATGGCAGGGAACAGGCACGTGAAGGTGGAACTGGTGACAGGAAGAACAACTAAAAGTGATCCTCCTGGGGAATAATCTTGCTTCCTCTGAATTTTCAAATTCTAAAAAGTGTACATTCGTGAACGATTAAAAAATGTATTAACATAGGCATAATTTCTAGATATCAAAACTATGGCTGGGGAAGTTTAAATCGTGTTCTTTATAGCTGATAAATAACAAAAATGCATTTTTAGTTACTTAGAAAATGCTAATGCACCAGTCGTTCCCAGGAGGCCACACAGGTCTCTGACAATCCAGCCCTATTTTCAGACAAACTGTGCAAATGCAAGGGCCACATTCATCTCGGGGGCTAATTCTGATCCTGAAGGCAGAGGTGACTTGAATCTCTGTGGTCCAGGAAGGATCCAGGGGGGTCCAGGTTACAGATCCTGGGACAGTCCTCCAACCACCCAACAGAGGAAGGTGGGGAGAGGATTGGCATTATGCTTCATCGATATTTCTTGAAGGCTGAGAGAAAGGAAGAGCAGTCAGTTGTGCGCACATAGATTTTACTAAAATGGGACTCAAAGAGGCAGGAAGGAGTTTAACCTGTCAGACAGAAGTTGGGGATGGGGCTCAAGAAATATGTATGAAACACGTGAGCATCAGCACACCGGGTAACAACAAGGAACTTGGCTGGGAATGAAATCAGAAAGAAAAAAGAATATGTGATATGGAAGGATGGTGTGAAACATGTCATATGTACACTCGGGGACCTCATTGTTGGGCATTCCAGTGCTCGAAGACCTAAGAGTCTTTGAGAACAGGAAGAATTACACTTCCAATTTGTGGCAAGCAACCTCAGATTCTATTGGAACCTTCTTCACATTAGATAGGGATTTGAGAATAGATGTTAGAATTATCTCTGGGTCAGGAGTGATTCAAAAATCTAGCCCCAGCTTTTTCTTTCATGAATCAAAGGCTCATGAATCAACACAGGGTGGATGTAAAACCTTGATTGTCTAAAAGGAAGACATATGAGAGTGATTAAAAAATATATCATAATGTCTTGGAATGAAAAGGAAGAGTTGATTTTTTAGGGACAGAGGAGGTTCCACATATTGTTTGGCACCTGCTACAGGACCATGTGATGGATTTCTACTTATAAAAAATTGATACTGGGGAGATGCTTATAAAAAGAGAGGATGAAGCAAATCTCATGGAAAAACTAGAAGAAAATACCAGTGTAAATGTCACGCAAGTAGCCAGTGTATTGAAGGCAATATTATGGGCATCAGGAATGTGCCCTTTCTGTGGACATCTGTTTATTTTGTACTTCATGGGTAGTGGAACTTGTCATAGCATTTTTATTTAGAGTCACAAACCATGAAATGCTGTCCCTACCATACCCACTCATAAAGGTAGTGATATTATGGGATCAAATAAGTAAATATCTTTATCAGACATTTCTGTGCTAACAGTTTCAATTGATTTTGAATAACCATAAAGTGGGACCCATAAAAGTAGGGCAATTTTGTTTAAACTCAAAGGCAGTTGAAGGGTAACAATGTAAGATTCTAAAATAAGGCAGAAGCAATAAAGAGTATGAGCAGTGGAAAGCAATTCAGGGAGTTGCAGTGGCAGCTTCTGGAATGACACACAGGAGACCCCAAACTGTACGATATAGGAAAGTGGGCTAGCAGATGGCTTAGTCAGCTCCACGCTAACAGTGGGACAGAATTGAGTTCTTGAGCAAGTACTTCTGATAATTAGCACATTATCTTTTGTCCACATGGAGATTCCTAAGCTCACCATAGCACCATTTCAAAATGGACATGGTGCTGGTTAGTAAGAAGCACTTAGTTGAATGGCAAGAGAGGTGATACGTAACATAAATGTCTGCAGATCCGTGTCATGAGTGGAGAGCCAGACTGGCTTACTTATTGAATCAAAAGAAAGCATTTGACAGGAAAAGCCGTCTCCCTTCCAACCTCCCCAGCCACGTAAACAGATGAGTTGCTATGAAATCTCGTACATAGGAGAAAAAAATAGATAATAGATGGATGGATGGATAGATGGATAATGACATACATACAATATGTAATGAATTTTATATTTAATAAGTAGTCATTAGTATTCTAATATCAACTGGGTGAATGGGAAATTTGCAGAAGAATATGGATTTGAATCCCTGGCATTCATCAGCTAAATTAATTGGCAACAGACCCATTAGAGAAAAATCAGGAGCACACCTAAGGGGAGGACAGGGTAGAATGATTCAAGGGGTGGGGGAGATATAGCAATCTTGATTATGCACCTTTGGGTAACTGAATAGGAAGATTGTCAGAGAAGAAGATGGATAGTTCTCAAAAAATAGGTGACACATACGTGTAAGTATTGGTGTCTAACTTCAGTTAAACAAAATCCAGGATGTACAAGGTTGAGAATGAAAGAAAAAGAGAGAATGAAAAGGAAATACTATAGAAGAGAAATCCATTGGAGTGCTAGATAAAAATTAGGAAAGGGTATTGATTACCCAAAGTATATAGATACTAGCATTTGCATACCATTGGGTCCAGTTAGTAGCCAAGACAAAGAATCTTATGCTCCCAACCTAGAGGGTGAGCATCCTCCCTGGATGTGGGGTGGTCTCCGGGCTGTGTCTGCAGTAATGCTACAAAGCACATCTCCGTCCACAACCGACCTCAGTATGTTCCATTTACACCACACGGAGAAATAAAATGTATTTCTAATTGGCTTTCTAATAAGTACTAATTAGTTCAGGCCTTTGTGATCCATAAAGAGACAGAGTGAGCTCGCATCCTTCCATCAAAGTGCTGAAGCTGCAGCTGGTGAAGCCTCATGCTGCTTTTTCCTGCCTGTCTTTGGGAAGAAATTGAAATTACCTCAATGAAAAATCTCATTTAGGTTTTGCTAATATGTATTAAAATCTAAGAGGTGAAACAGCGCAAGCAACTGTGACAGAGTTCCCAGGAGTGGGCTGAGGGAGACCAGCCCGGGGCAGCATTAGAGCAATCACTGACTCTCCCAGAAAGTAACATTTAAAACAAGAGGATTAAATTGTGACGGTTGTACCAGCATCAGTCGTTTGAATCCCTCTTTGCACTGAAGGACTCTGAGTGATACCTAAGAGCTGGGGAAAAAGTCAATGCACCATATTGATTATTATGGATTCATGAGTTTAAGTTGGACCGGAAGAAATAAGAGTTTTCATAGCGAAAGGATCTTTCAGCTGAAGTGTGATTGCAAACACCACAGAGGCGGTATCCAGGAACAAGGGCAGGAATTCAGAAAGCAGGAAGCCAGGCCCACTGTCCTCGTGCTTATATTAGGCACCAATCCAATCCCATCCCAAGATGAGAAATGATCCCAAGATCTCACGTACCTTCTCCATTAAGTGAGCACGGAGACACAATTTTCAGTGCATGAAAACTCCCTGGGAAACGGCTGAGACAGATTTTCTCCTGCTTCTGCTTTCACCTGGGTCTTAGGAAATAGCCCATGTTTTCCCCATAGCAGTTTCCAGAACACATCATTCCCACAAGGCTATTCTAGGGCTGTCCCACTTCCCATTTCTTGTCCAAGGTCATAAAGTATTCTTAAAGAAATCCTAACAGTAATGCCTCGTGTCATGGCTTGTTGTGATTCAAAACAAGAAGGGTTTAGAAATCATTTGGTATGTGGTAACAAAATACAATGCATCCTTATTATTTGTAACCAAACTGTTCTGGAAGGAAATATAGTACTTAGGGTATGTATAACATAATGCTCAACTTTTAAGTAAAATGTGTTAAAATGACATGAATCTGGAAGTTAAAACATTCTGGAAATGGGTGTGTGAGAGCAAGATGCTAATAGCATGGTGGGCACGGAGAAGCTATACGCTTCTCATATGGCAGAAGATGGGATTAAAAAAAAGGGTCACACAAGATATTACGAGTGATGGAATTTTATATAAAAAGGAGCATCGCATAAATATTGTGAACTACGGAATTTTATAGGGAGAAATGAGAAATCAGTCTGGAAATCTAAAAGGAAAAAAACCCACAGGAATGGAATACTTCTGAGCCGGGTGGGGAGTACGGTAGGGGCTGAGAAAATAATAAATATTTTGATAGTTAAATTTCAGATTCCTAGGAAGGAGAAGAGATAAGCAGGGGAGTTAGAGGTAGGAAGCTGAGGCTCTGCAAAGGTTCAGCAGGAAATTATTTCAGCCTAAACTAGAGACATAATGGAAGGGAGAAAAGAAAGCGCTCCATTTGTAAGATTTCTGTTCAGGAAGTGGAGCGAGGGTCCCGTGGGAGTGAGTGTGGCCGGAGGAGGAAATGGAAGAATAATAGATGATTGCAAGCCCCTGAGTTGGGGACATGGGGAGGTGTTATTGACAGTCAGGAAGGGAAAGAGGTGTCTTGAAAAAGAAACAAACAGGGTTCATTTTTAGGTTGGTTATTTGATGTATGAGAAGAAACATTTATAAGTCAAGACTTGAGGGGGGATGTGTCCAGGAAACAGAGGGCAGACGGGATTGCTATCCCCAGGGGATGACTTCATTTACACCACAAATATAGAAGAGATGTCTTAAGGGCCAGATTTAGCGGGAGGTGAAAATGTGAAGAACGTGAACGGGATGGCCCCAGAGTTTATTAGATGGCTGCATCATTTGACATCTGTGTACCTTTCAGTGCGTGGGGTTGATTCATGAAGCTTGTGGAATCTGCTTTTTATAAATTGAAGGAATAAATCTTGGGTGATTATGATAAAGAAAGAATGGGGAGGATAAAGAGAGATCGTGGATAAAGCACAGGACAAAAGTCAGAATTGTCATGTTTCGGCATGAATGAAACTTTATAAATAACTGGAAGGCAGGCAGAATGGAAGGCAGAGGAGATCTGGAGAAGACAAACACAAAGCTGGTTTTTGAAAGTACAGAGGAAGTGGCAAACACAGTGTAACAGAGGAGGAGAGGATGAGAAGAAATAGGCAAGCACTCTGGAGGAAATTGGGGAATTGGGAGGCTGAGGGAGGAGGATCGCTTGAGGCTGGGAGTTTGAGTCCAGCCTGGGAGACTTAGCGAGACCCTGTCTCCAAAAAAAAAAGGAAGGAAAAGAAAAAAAGAAATTAGGGAAAATGTCTAGGACATTAGAGGCAAATGTTTAGAGTGAATGATACCCTGATGGCCGGACTCACCTCTTTTTTTTCCCGGAGAAGCAAAGGCAGCCTCCACCCCACTCTTATCAGCAGCTAACGGCTGAATCAGTTTGTGAAGATTCTCCATGAAGGGACCTTTCTGATGCTGATTCGTGCACTCGGGTTAGACGTGAATTCGAGCAAGGAATTGATGAATAAAGTGATTACTACTCTAGAAGTGAACATATTCTATGGCTTTAAGAGGCAGAAATACACAAAGCTATTGGTAAAGCTACATCTAAAATTTCTGAGATTCCAGAAAAGAACCATTTGGGACTCACGGTGGGTGAGGGCTTGGGGAACTTGGAATCCGAATAGGTGTCATGGATACTGATCCAGGGACAAGGAAGCCAGATTTGAAGATCACCAAGACACACAAATCTTTTGACCTCCATTAACCTCCTCCCTACCTTTTTCTCTCACCCCCTCCCCCCACATATATAAAAGGAAAAAGATTTGAGGAGGTTGCCTGCAGGGGGTGATTTCTTGAATACTGTTCATTTTCTACTTTCGTGCTTCTGGGTTATTTTAAATCTGAAATTATTATTTTTAAGTCATTAAGAAAGCTTTGAAAATTAAGCCAAGTGACGGATTAAGCCAACTTAATGCCCAAATATTTAAGAGCTAATCCTTTAAAAATTCTTTGTCAATGTCATTCCAAGAGAGGTGTGGCATTTTTGCCAGTAGGTAAGAATTTTCAGGCATCGTGATTTCAAAATACTAAAAACAATCACCATTTATTTTTAAATTTTTTTTTCTTCCATTATAGGTAGCAAAGGTCTGGGACAAAGAAGTACTCAGTAGGTACTTGTTGGGTAGATGGAATTGTAAATTGGATTGAATTATGTAGGTACACACTCTATAGAGAAGAAAGATCTGGTGTTTACTACCAGGAAATCTCATAGGAGCTCTTCTCTTTGGGTGGGAGTTAACGGTTCTTTGAGGCTCATTTCCATACCCAGCTCCTATTCAGGAAGGTCTGTGTGTGTGACCTCTTTGGGCAGACATACCTCCTGGTTTTCTGGGCCACACTCAATTTCAAATATATGATCAAGTCATCCCACAAACCATAGGAATGTACCAGCAATTTCAGCATTTCTGACTTCTGAACTACATGACTCAGACTGCTCTGAGAAGTTGGAAACGTCACCCAAGTCCTCTGTGGATGGTGTGTCTGGAGTTCTGGTTGGGAGTGTGGTTGTTGGAGTTGCACATCACATACCGACCAAGTGCTCCGCCTTCGTCAGCCCCCTCTCTCACCTGCTTCCTCTGGGCTCAGAGCTGGGCGAGCTAGAACCCTTGCGATTGACACTGGGGCTTTGTTTGGAGGTTATAAAATACCCCCTTCTTTTAGCAGAGTGCAGGAAGGCTGTGACTGCTGGCTGGGGACCCTTACATGTGGGCCAATGGCGGACTGCCTTTGAATGGGGAGAGAACTCAGATGGCTCAGAAAGGCAAAAGTGGGTGTCCTCTTCTTACGCACATGATAAAATTCAACACGGACCACCGTCCTCCTATGTGTGTCTTCCATTTCTTTGGGACCGACCAGTTTCCTTCCTGCTCCAGCTGTCTGGAGGAACTGTTGTCCCCAGGAGGATGCATCTCCACCCACCATGTGACACTTAGGAGCTGGAGGGAGGAAGGAAAGGTAGCTCTGGTCTCACAGCCGTCGTCACTTGTCCGTACCTGTATGTTTTCTTTCCCTTGTGTGTGTGTTTCTTCCTGCTCGTTTCCATAAATAAAATGTTCTTTCTCGGCTGCGTAGCGGTTCCCTCTGATTAATTCCTACCGTGGCCTCTCTGTAATGGTGTTTCCTCTTTTGCTTAAAACAGCAGGCATCTGCTTTCTGAGTTGAGTTAACGGGGGATGGAAGGGAGTTAGCCAAGTCTCCACGGGCTCTCTGAGAATGCCCAGAACCACCTTACAAATGGCTTGCATTTTCAGCTGGTTTCTTGTGATTTTGTTTATGCCTCACGAAGGTAGAATATTTGAGAGGCCGCTCAGAATTTCATGAGGCAGCCCACACCGGGTTGGATTTTTAAGTAATACCTTGTAGGGAATTCGGAAGCATCCAGTTATCATTCCCGCCATCAGAGCTCAGTTGGGCCTTTGCCATCATGCGAAGAACAAAGTGCTACATCTGCTGTCCCTGCCTTGCGAGGCTGCTGTCCCAATCTCACTGCGAGCTCTATTATCGGCTAGTCTTCCCCTCACGCCTCGCAGACAATAGATTGCATCTGTTTAAGTGTCCAGATCGCTTTGGAAACAAGGCCTTCTCCTGACACACACAAAAAGGGTTTTCAGGCAGCAGATCTGCAGGTAGTAATTTTAATAGCCACTAATGTGAATTAATAATTCTAATAACCTCGTTTCAGATGTGTTATCAGGACACTGGAGAGGGTTGCCATGGCTGCTGTATTTTATTGCTCGCAGCTGTGCAAACTCATTTTGGCCAGCAACATTCTCCTGTCTAACCTCGCCTTTCATTGGTGTGCACAATCCCAGGCAGTGTGGATTTAACAAAAGAGAGAAAGAAAAAAAAAAAAAGAAAAACTTAAGGAAAAGTTGTGTTCTCAAGACTCTCAGTAAATGACACTGATAAGTGACAGTAAGGGGAGCCCAGTGTTTTAGAAGAGAATTATGCAGTTATACATTTATGAAATGAAATCATTGCTTTGGCACATTTATCAATATCAGTGTCAAATTAGAATTTGTCAACAGTTCCAAAGCACCTTCTTTAAGTGTTTTGGGGCATAAACGATATTCCTTAACAAAATACCTTGGGGATTAAGCCTCCTACATGATTCCAAAAAATACATTAATTTATAATCTCAGGCTTGTAACTGACGACAAATCGGTAAATGTTTAGCTAAGTGTGCCTCTCGAGTTTCCTGGTACTACAATAGTGTTTTGTATATATTTTCTCATTTAATACTCACAGCATTCCTATGCGGTTGTCATATGGGTGGTTTTAATACCTGACCACAAATCCTTTGCTTAATTCTCTTCTAAAACACTGGGCTTCCTTTGAGAGATAGGGTCTATATCTTTTCCCCTGGAATCTGGATAGGCTTGTGACTTCTTTGGCCAGTAGAGTACAGTACATGTGGCATTATGTGACTTCTAAGACATCTTAAAAGGCCATGCATCTTCTACCCAGGCCACTGAACCATTTGCTGCTGGAGAGTCTTGAACCATCATGTAAAAGTTTGAATACCCTGAGGCTGCCATGTTGTGAGGAAGCTCAGGTGCTCCAGGTGACAGTGTGAGCTGAGCCAGCCTTTGATTGGATTCATCCCAACCTGGGTGCCAGACACCCAAGAGATAAAATTTCCAAGTGGTTCCAATACCTTGTAGATTCTGCCTTTTTGGGGCTGAGGCCCCAGACATTGTGAAACAGTGACAAAAAGTCCTATGACCTGACTGAATTCCTGATCTTCAGAATCAATGAATATAATGAAATGGTTGTTGTCTTGTCTCTAAGTTTTGGTATGGTTCATTATGCGGCAGTAGACAACTAGAACACTAAGAAAACTTAGATGTTGAACAAGTTGACCAATGTCCCACGGTAAGTAGAGGATTCAAAACAGGGTCTGTGTGATACCAAATCTCAAGATCGTTTTACCATAAAATTATAAGCACCATAAGAGAAGTCTATAAATAGTGCTATGAAAGCATGAGAGACAAGTATTTTTCTTTCTGCCCATGGTCATTAGCGTGGACACATCGTGGGCTTGCCCATCCTAAACACAGAAAAGCTCTGGAAAACATGCGGTGATCTTTAATTAAGTGTATTTTTTAAACCCACCCCTGTTCCTACCAAATTGTCATGTATCTGATTTGGAAAGTAGCCCATTCATTGACTTTAACTTTCATCTGAACCCATATGGCGATCTGGAACTCAGTATGAAACACCCAAGTTCTGTTCAGCTCCGGTTGCTCCATTCAAAGCCAAGCATGGGAATTGCTTAACAGCTTCGTTTCTTTGTTGCCATATAAATTCTGCCTTCTTGGTTCATTAAAAAAAAAAAGTTCTTAACTTTTATGAAGTTTCTAAGCTTGTTACAAACCTTGGCTGTTTAGGTCTCAGGACTGCAAAAGAAACGCAGATCTGAAGAAGTTAGACCACCCTACTGTCTTGTTAGGGATGAAAAGTCTCTCCCCGCAGTGAGATCCATTCAGAAGGTTGTTGTCTAATAAACCCAAACCTTGTTCTCCCATCTGTTCTTCCCCTTTTGCCTCACACATGCCTTGGAGGGGGGAAATAAAAAGTAAAGCTAATGTCATGTTCACTTAGAGGTCTGCAGGATTTATGCAATGAAATAAGATGAAATGGGGATAATTTAATAAAAACCTTAAATCTCATTGGAGCTAAACTCCAGGCAACGTGTAGCTGCTCTTTGAAAACTCTTACAGGCAGAACTGAGATTTTACATAAACTCCATTTTCCTGGAACAAATTGACTAACTTTGCGAAGCTTTCTTTGCAATGAGAGGTCTCAATGCAAGGTCACAGGTGACAGAACTGCTTATGCAATTAGCCACTAAATGCATCTAGAAGCCTTTGGGAATAAGGGACTTTCCTGGCTAAGGAGCCTTATTTATTAATTGTTAATTATAATTTGTCTTATCGGCTTCTCTGTGGATTTGGTGTCTACAAAGAAAGGCTGAGGGGAAAAAACTCTTAAGGGCTCCTGTAAAGCAGAAGCCAGTTAACAGTGCCCTGTTAGCGGTAGTAGCCTCAGGAATCTCTGAACTCTCGAGTGGAAGAACAAAGCAGGTGTATTTTGTCCACCACATTTGCATCACACCGCAGGGGCAGGATGCCCAGGTGAATTACTCTCTCTTAAGGCTGCCACACACCTTTGGTCCTGTGGAAGTGGCAAATGAAAGCTCTGTTTCACCTGGTTGTTCCAACACACCAGCGAGTTCCTTGGAAGCTCCAAGTTCTGCATTTAGCCTCTCAGCCTGTAAATTTAATTTGTTCTGAAAATCCCATCTCTTGAACTACCCTGTGTAGGGTGATTGTTGATAATACATCACATTGGCTTCTTCTCCTACATGGTGGGTCCTATGACACCAGCAAGTAACACGTCATTGAAATCTAACCTTCTGGGAGGGACCCAAAGACTGTGCCATGTCACCGGTGTGAATGTGACAAGTTGGCTTCCTTTAGCGGCAAGAAAATGTGCACAAACACTTCTTAACTGACCCTTCGTGGTAGTTGTGATGCGTACTTTTCATATAGGAAGAAAAAATGCCACTGTTGTAAGAAATATTGAGCGCGACATTGTGACATTAAATACTGCCAGTTTAATTTTTTCTATAGGGCTGTCTTCTTCATGGAGTTCGTGGCATTATTCTTTGCAGGTTATAAAAGTACATAATCGTTTTTGACAAATATAGATACACAAATTTCCCCACTAGCAATAAGTGAATTAGATGATATTTCAGATCTAGACAACTCTAATTAAATTACTCCTAACTTTACTGGCCTCTGTGGATTGATCTCTCTTTGACCTTCACAGCCCGTCAGAATAAATGAAAGGAAAGCATTCTAATATTTTTTCACGTTAAAACTTTCATATGAACCTTCATATCTGTATACTGCATATATATATATATATATATCTCGACTGCAACCAGCAAATGTTTGTTGTTCCTTATGTCTTTTTTTAAAGCCTACAGCAGTATAAATCAGTATTACGTCAAGGAAATACATTAGATTACTGCAAAGAAAGGTCATTTAAATTACATTTTTAATGTTTCCACATTTATTTTATTAAAAATACTGTTTCTTAAACAAATATCCTTTCTTAAGATAAGAATGTAGATGTATTCTGATGCCTTTATTTTTTTAACAGTACAGGAGGAAAGTACCGTCCAACACGATGAACAAAAGATACTTTCTTTAAATGGGTAAAATAGTGGAAATTTTGTTTACAACACCACGCACTACAAATTATCTTTCATATGAAAGGAACCTTTTTTGCTCGTCATGAGGTGTCTTTGTGGTAAACACTATAAGGAAGCATTTTTCTTGCCATTTGTGAAAAGACAATATTTATGTTCCACGTCTTTTATAAAAAGGTTGGATATATTATGCTCTTTGTTTAAAAAAATGATATTTCACTGCATAGTAACAGATGTGCCCTCTTTTAAATAACATAAAAGTCAAAAGTTACAAGTCACATAGACTACTAGAACGAATGAAAGTTTTCCTTCTTTTCTTTTTCTTTCTTTTCTCTGCCCTTCCTTTTCTTTGACTTCTACAAGGAGGTTTATACTTAAAGTGACAACTTTACCGGAGCATTCAAAATATAATCCTGTTTGTGAACACTTACATGCAAACTATTCCCAACTACCTCTATTACGTCATGCAGAGTACTCCTGCCATGGCAATAATACTTTGAAGTTCTCATCAGGTAGAAGTCTCCATACATTTTAAGCAACTAGAAACAGAATTTAAATCTCATGTAGTTTCACATTCTCCACAGTGGTTGATTATTACAAATCCTGGTCTTGATAAATATTTGAATTAAGTTGGACTATTGCACTGACCAATGGGATAGGTGATTTTGTACTTTTTGATTATAATAATAGATAAATGCAATGTAAAGAAATCATGTGATGGCCTGGTGATTTTGTTGTTTTGCTAAGTCAGTCTCAGTAAACGTTTTTTCTACCTGGTTAATCGCAGGGAGGTTAGCCTTTTGGATGAAGATATGCAATCATCGTGGTCATCCACTTGATGGTATGTGCTATTCGCAGGCATTTTGGTGGGTTTTTGCATCACCTTTAGGTATTGGGTTTTCTTTAACCCCAGTCCTCTAAAGGCCCACTTCCTAATCCCGTCTTTTTCTGTCTTCTAGAAAGGTCTTTTTGCCTACACACATATACACCCACCCACCCATCACAGAAGGTTTCCAAGACTGCCCATTTTCTGTTTTAATTCCTAACTCAAGGGATCCTACACAGAACAAAGGTGGATTAAAGAAGGAAAGACATCTTTTGCTTTCTGTTTTGTTGATTTGGCATTCTTATATCATGCTAATTTTGAAGAAGTATCAAATTCTCCAAAATGAATTGTAGCAAAGAAACATTTTCTGCCTCTTTGGCTCCTTTCCAAGGCTCGTAGACTCAGAAGTCCTTCAATTCCTTCCATTAATAGGATGTCCTCTGTGGGAAAGGACTGTATGCAGTGTAGAGTCGAAAAAACCGGCAACCAGAGAGGTTAAATAACAACTGTTATAATGTGGGCAAAGTTAGAGTTACCATAACTCAAATTGCCTTTTTTCCAATAGCTTTGTAACTCATCCATGGGTGAAAGTGAGTTTTACAGAAGAAGTAATTACTCTTTCTTGTTCTAATGAAAATTTTAACAAACTAGTGAATTTATAACCCCTTACTCTTGTCAAAATGTTTTCAGTTACTCTGTATTTGTCCCTCGAAGACTCAAAATAAAACTTCAATCACTTACCTTTCATATCACACACTTTCCCCAAAATCACATCCCAAAGATCACTTATAGCTTATAACATCATCTTTGAAAAAACTGCATTCCATAACACCTTAACTTCTCCTATTTTTCTGTCTTACCACGCCCTGTGTAATCAATTCAATTCTCTTTTTGTTTTTCCTCCTCCTAACCAGGGAACCTGGGCTGCCTCCTGCAACCTCTTCTCTTTCCCCTTCTGAAAAGCAATCGAAAACATCTTTGCAGGCTGCCCAAAGGGAATTCATCCATTTAACATAAAATTACACAGGAATTCCCCCAAATAGAGAACATAAAACATTTCCTAGGATATCAAGAGATAGTGCTTTCTAAGGAGGGGAAGGTCCAAAAAGAGCAGTGGATGCTTGCCCGGTGCCTGAACTCGGGTGGATGGTATCTGAGTGCTGTGTAAGCTCCAGTCCAGGACTTTTCTTCTTGCTAAGATATTTCCAGTGTTCATTCTCTTGTCTTGCCTGCTTCCTTGTTCACGTGAATAATCTATAGCAGCATCAGCAGCCTAATCACCCACGCCATCCTTGCTGTGCAGAGATCACAGGTACGAGGGGTGCAATTTCTTCCTTATGAATTCACTGGCTTCTTAACGAGAACGGATGCAAACTGTCTTACGAGTGGGATTTCTTGAGCAGAGGCTGGGAGCTGCTGAAGTTAGTTAGCACTGGTCTCGCCTCAGTGGCAAACATCACCTGCCCTTCTCCACTTCCCTTCAAGCTGCCAACAAGACCAAGGCTGGCTTCCTTAAAGTGTACCTCTGGGATGTTCGCACCATATGGCAGCTCTGAGAATGTCACCCTACGCTCTGGGGTATTTTTCCCCATAGCTTACACAAATTGTAAATTATTATCCATAAAATAATGGTAAGGAGAGACAAGGGCAAGGGACAGATCTGCTGTAAAGCCTCCATTAGCAAATGAGATTGGCTTTCCTATTCATGTGAAAAGTTCAAGGAGGCAATCTTGTTAAACAGCCATTTTGCATAAAGAAATAATATGCCATAATGGACCTTTTCAAATAACTTTGATGTTTTCCAGAACAATTTATTAATACCGTACTTGGAGAAATAAGAGATGAAGTCTCACTAGAGAATAAAATCGGCGATTGTTGGGCAGTTGGTCATAGCTCAGCAGATTTCATAGCTGGCGGGAGCACTTTTCTGTCCTCTGCTAGAAGAGCTTTACAGTGCTGTTCCCCCCACCCCCCATTCCCAACACCCTGACCCATTTTATCCTGGGAGTGTTTACATCGGAGAAACACAGTCCTGATCTTCAGTTCTCTGTATAACAAGCTACAATGACGTAACTGCAATCTCACCTTTCTCTTTTCCAAAGCCTCCCTCAATACCCACTGACCTCAAGACTAGAAACATGGCAGGGGGAGGGCAGGAGAAGGAGGAGGGTGATGGGGGTCTACTCCAGGTTTACAAGAGGTGTATTAATAATTTACCTATCTGTAGTTAGTTACATGAGCAAGATCCGTAATCTGGCTTCTTGGCTGGATTTGTACTATAGTCATATTATATTCGTACTATATTCATACCTGTACACACCTGTGCACTGAACTCACACAAACCACTGCATATCAAAGTCCTTTACACAATTTGCATAATAGTGCCTGCTTCTAACTGTACCGTTCACCCTTCTGTCCCCTTCTCCTGGGTAGCTTACTTGAAATATGACAGCACCCAAGTGGGGCTTTCAGTTTCTTTGTGTTTTGGGTACATTCTTAGAAGTGATTGCTTAACATTGTACTAATTAACAATGCCGTATTTATTCAAGTGTGTTCTGCAGAATAGTAGCTTTGCTTTGCAAGGTGTCCGAGAAGTTCCTTGTAGAACAAACTTGGGAAACCCTGGGAAAAAAAGTTAAACAGGTTTTGTGACCATAGAAATTTGTTTACACAGCTTTTTTTTTTTTTTTTTTTTTTTGAGACAGAGTCTCACTCTTTTGCCCGGACTAGAGTGCCGTGGCGTCAGCCTACCTCACAGCAACCTCAAACTCCTGGGCTCAAGCAATCCCTCTGCCTCAGCCTCCCGAGTAGCTGGGACTACAAGCATGCGCCACCATGCCCGGCTAATTTTTTCTATATATTTTTTAGTTGTCCGATTAATTTCTTTGTATTTTTTTAGTAGAGACGGGGTCTCGCTCTTACTCAGGCTGGTTTCGAACTTCTGAGCTCAAACAATCCGCCCACCTCGGCCTCCCAGAGTGCTAGGATTACACCACACCCAGCCTGTTTACACAGCTTTTAGTACATTTATTCATTCTGTGAATCTTCTCCAGTGTTATATAGTTTGTTGCATTTCCCGAACTTATTTGATTTGTGTCAAATATGCCTTGATTATAGAATCATGAATTCCAGAGGGAGAAGAATTGATCTTCCTCAGCCTCAGATAGCTTATGTATTTGAAGGTAGTTTGAGAACCAGTAAGTAGGATGGGAATGAGATGGCAAAACCTGTAGATTATAGAGATTCTCTCTCTCAGTGACTTTGAGGAAGCCATTTGCCATATTAGCAAGGCCCAAATAGCAAGGCATAGGGAACAGCTTCCCACCAAGCGAGCACCCCCCAAGAGACTGTATATTGCCACCCACTGCATCCTTCCCTAGATGATGCTTTGGATGAAGCTGTACACCCTGATCTAACATCTTAATTGCAACTGGGACAGGCCTAGATTCCTGTCCCACAGAAACTGTAAGATCCTAAGAATTATAAGCCACAAAGCTTTGGGGGGTGATTTGTTACACAGCACTAGCTAACTAATACAGATCTTGGCCCAGAGTCTAGGATAATGTGAACTAATATCTCAGTGGGATTAGCTTAGAAAATTATAATTGATAAGTCCTGTGCACAGTTTTGAGGAAGAAAAACAAATTAGTTTTCTTAAGATGAGAGAGCATACTGCAGTTATGAAGAAAAGAATATACAAGGGCTTATCATGTTAATCACTACAGAGAATATTTCCTGAGAATTTATTATATGAATGGCACTATGGGGAATAGAAAAATGAATCATTTCTTCTGTCCTCAAGGAACTTTATCCCTAGATGAGAAGGCAGATAAATAACTGAGCATCTATTTTCAAAAGTAGACATGAAACAAAGATAAAAAGTGCTATAGAAGCTATACTTCCACATGTGCATCTGGGAGAGATTAGTTCCAACTAAGAAAACTTACTCAGGGGAAGTGCCAATTGAATTGGCCTCAAGGAAGAGGAAATAAAAGTGTAGTATTTTAACAGGTGGAAATGGTGAACAAAGGCATTGCTGGGGAGAGGAGAACATAAAAAAAGGTTCAGATATAAAGAGGTGAATTCAGAATATGTCTAGCAAATATGTGTAGGGCAGCAAGTAGGCTACCTCTAAGAAAAACTGAAACCAAAATCGAATCATTCAAATGATTTTTGTTTGGACTGGGTGGGTTTTTATTTCAACAAATTGTATCAATTCGGCTACCAGAATGAAAAAGTAGAATCTCGATTTCTATCCTTTTGGTTTCAGCTCTGAGTCTGACACAGGGAGTAAACATCTTTTAGATACGCCTGACCACCTGTTTTATAAATGGCTTCCCTGGGGTCCCTGAGTTTAAGCCCATGACATGAGATAACATGAGATTGAAACCATCCAAGCAAAAGACCATCCAATCCTTAATCATCTCTAGATAAAATTCCACAATGTTCCTTGGAAACTTCTAATGTTTAACAACTTCAGAAGAAGCCAGACAACTCATTTTGATTTTGTGTTTCCTAGTGGTTAATTATCCACTTTTAAATTGTGAAGGCACTTAAGACTTTTCTGAAAAGTTCTGAGTTTCTTTGACTTTTCTTCATAGGTTCTTTCTCTAAGTCATTAATAATTGTCATGTTCTCCCCTGGACCTAGTCCAAATTTTCCATGTCTCCTTAGTAGTAAAGACCCCATCTTGGCAGAGCACATTAATAAAGGGCCTACCATATGACAGGTAGGGTTAAAAAATGACTTGGATTTCACATTTTATATTCTGTGCACATGACATCACGTGATGTTTACTTCCTAATGTCAGTACCATGTCACGGGCCCACATTTGTCCTACCTGTCATGACTTCCAGAGCTACAGAGAAGTCTTGGCTCTATCAACAGCTCACTGAACTTCTCTGCAGGGTCCTAGAATTTGGAAGTTACTCCTCTTCTCAGAGATTGTATTGCAACAAATACTGAATGTGATTAGAATTTTAATGTTTGAACATTGAAAAGGAACCAGACTTAAAGCTGCTTCCTCTTGGTAAAGTAGTATGAACTTACCTAAGAACTTTCATAGGCATTATTTTTGATGGTCTCGCAGACATCCTGCCCAGTATGTTAAGTGGTTCCTAATTTTATCATTATTTTGGTATTGAGCACACTAAGGTTTAGACAAGGTGATTTATTTGCGTAAGTAAATCGTAAATGTTGAACTCCAACAAATATGGTCTAAACTAAACAAACCTATGGGACCTGCCTCTTCAAATGAATGCTTTGGCTCTAGATTCTTCCTTAAGTTCTAGAAACATGTAAGCTCTAAATTACTAATAAGAAAATGCAATTTGATTGTAGCATAGTAGCTAAAAGTTAAGCACAGCTGCTATGTTTGAATGAGGCTATGACTGAGAGGATGGAGGAGGCCTTTTTGGGTGGGCATGTGCATCCCAGCCAGTGAGCGCCTGGACAAGATGCTACTCCTCTAGCTTGATGGAAAAAGACGCCTGGCAGAATTGCTATCTTTCTCTTTTCCAAACAAAGCCAACCAGTCTCTCTATTCTGTCTCCTTAATACCTTATACTGTGCATCATTCTTGGTACTGAGTGAAGAGATCTGCAACCCATACTCTCCCTTGAACTTGGGGACCTTCCTCTCTTCTTAACTGGTCAAGTATTTGGCAGTAAGTTGCAATACATCTTGCAGTAAATTTGTATGTCTCTGTGTGTGTGTGTGTTTATTCCTATGTCTGGGTTCTTGGTAGAAGGTCCTACTTTGTCAGAAGAACCTGTTTTTATCTCCACTTTTAGAAATCAAAAATTAGTTTTTAACCAAACTAAAAAAAAACCAGCCTGCACAACAGGTTAATGGTTCAGGAAGGCCTAGGGCACACACGCCCTACCTCCAATGTTCTTTCTATGAAGCCACATAATTGACAGTGAAAATTAACTATGAATTCTGGTGCTTGGGAATCACATTACTATATGATTACACTGTTTTGTCATTATAAAATTATGGACATCATTGAGTGGTAGGAATTAGGAATTGCACGAAGCTAGTCAGCAAATAATATTCTAAGTATTCCCTTTGGAATCAATTAAAGAACGTCTTTAACAAATTAGTCCTTTTGTTTCATCATTAGAAAGGAATATATAAACAGGATATTTAGGCAATGAAATATTTTCCATTCGAATTAATTACAGCAAATTAGCTAGAGAATCTGTAATAAATTGCAAAGTTTGACACCTTATGAACTTATTAAAATGAAAGCTTTGCTCATAGCCTTTAAATTATTCATTTTCATGGCCTAAAATTATAATTTAATAGTTTCATTGGCATGTGATAATTTTTAAATTACAACAATATAGTCATCTCACTAGTCTTTACATACCTAACTGAAAATTACCTATCACATTTTAGTAGCAATATATAAGAATGAATGAATACTCAAATGTGATTCGTTACGTAGTTTTTTAGCTCTTTTTCAAAATGGAGATTAAAAACTCTTTCCCCAATAAACCAAAAATTTGTACCTAAAGAAATTCTATCTAAGAAAGCCAATTATTTTATTACTTTCATCTGATTTTGTGTAAATTTCACTTTGTATTGATTTTTTTCTTTTCCCCGTTCCTTCCCTTGAGCCAAATTCTCGCTCTCCTCCCTGACCAAAGGAGGAAAGAGAGTGCATTCAGCATTTCTGACTAATTCCTGCTGTCCACTTTCACATCAACGCTTCTTGAAAGACTTTTCCGTAGCGATGTCCACTTCTCACGGCATTTTGGCACTCAAACCTCTCCAATCAGGCTTCCCTCCCCATCGTCCTCTGAAACTGCTCTTTTTGAAGTCACCAGTGGTCCTTTCTTTTTCCTGTTCTTAGTTGACTCCTAAGTATCTTTCAAAACACTTGAACATTCCTTATTTTGTGAAACACCATCTGTTCTTAGTTTCTTTGACACCACGCTCTTCCCCCTGCTTCGATAGCTACTTCTTTTTGGTCTCCTTCTCAAACTCCCTGTGCCCTGTTCAATATCCAAATCATAATCCCAGACTTCTTCTCTTCTATGCCATTGCTTCCTCCCTAGCGAAGCTTTTCAGGTCCCGTTGCTGTAACTATCACCTCCGTGATAATGAATCCCAAATCTGTTCCTTCTGTCCTGACCTCCACTGGTGGGTTGACGTCTACTATGTTTAAATGACTCACAGGCTCTCTACCTGGTGCTCAAAACAGAATTCCTGACTTCTTCCCACAAATTCATTCCCAGTCTGCCCCTCACCAGCAAAATAGTCCAGCGTCTACTCAGTTGCTCAAGCCACGGACCTGGGTGTCATTGCCCTCACTACCTGTTTTCAATCTATCACAGGTTCTGTCAACTGTCCTCCCAGAACAGATACCCAAACTGTCTAATTCTGCCTGTCCTCTCTACGGCACTTGTCTCTAAGTCATCGTCATCTCTCACCTGAAATGTCGCTAGAGAGCCTTGCTAGTGGCCTCTCTGATTCTATTCCGGCCCTCCTGCAGTCCGTTCTCTGCACAGCAACCAGAGTAACCTGGTAAGTCAGACTGTCTCACTCTCCTTTCTAAAGTTCTCCTTTGGATCCCCTCACACTGAAAATAAAATCCAAACTCCGTAGCTTTGGAAGGTCACCTGACCTGGTCCCCGTGTGCCTTTCTGAACCCATCTTGCACCCCTCTCCTCTCCTCTGTACGGCCACGCTCCTGGGTAGGGGCTCTGTTAGCCCCATGAACCCACATTAGAATGAGTGGAGCAAAGTCCCTACGATGCCCCAAGAAGAACATTTTTTAAGCTACCAAAATTTTGAGATTGTTTGTTTCTACAGCATAACCTTCTAGTCTGTTTTTGCTGGTGCAGGGAATCATTTATATATTAATCCATAAGATACATATTTCTTGAGTTCTAATATATGTCAGACGTTATTTTTGGAACAAAAAATATAGCTGCAGATAGACAAAGTTCCCTCTCTCGTGGGGTTTACATTCCAATGAGGGCGGGAAAAAACCAACCAACGAACACGAAAATTAATGAATAAGATACTTTCGATAATGACAATGAGCAGGGCATGTACCAGCTATTTTTTAAACTCAACCTGAGCATTACAGACCCAGGATACTA
>NW_012142412.1:3887650-3898494 GCF_000956105.1 Propithecus coquereli
GTGGGGAATAGAGTTTGAGGGATTGGTGAGTCGAGTTTGACAAATAGGCCACATGGACTGACGAGGGGCCTTGAAGACCACTGGGAGGGGTTCGGAATCTGTTTTGAATAAGATGGAAAGTCATAGGAGAGCTTTGAGCAAGAGATGACATGATTCGATTTACATCTTTGAAAGATCACGTCAGCTTTTGAGCGGAGAATGCATCGCAGAGGCACGGATGGGATCAGAGAGAGAAAAAGCTCATATAGAACGCAGGTGACCACAGTAACACTTAACTAAGAAGACAGTGGAGCAGTATTAAAAAAAATCTGAAGTCAAGAAAATGTGACCCAAGAAAGCAAAGAATTTTATAGCCAGGGGAAGTTGTCCTTCCAGTATAAAGGCAAGAGAGATACATCTTCAGGAAGACAAAGATTTAGGAATACATCTCACGTGAGCTTTCCTTCAAAAACCCGTGAAAGAGGGAATCTGGCCAAGAGAGATGTGCCAAACGGGGAGTGAAGGAATGATGAAACTGTAGTCAAAACACACAAACAAAACCAAAACAAAAACCAAAATAACCCGAGGCATTAGCATTAGGTTCATGTAAATAGCCAGCTACCTCCGGGCAACCATGAGAACTATCGATATAGATTAGAATGTGAATGTTATAATAGTATGTAATTAAGGAGGCAAAGGAGAAAGGAGTGTTTTTAGGATGCTTATTTCTGCACTTTTGAAATAAATTTATTTTAATTTCCTTAGAGACAGAGTCTCCTCGTGTTACCCAGGCTGGAGTTCTGTGGCACCATTGTAGCTCACTGTAACCTCAAACTCCTGGGCTCAAGTGATCCTCCTGCCTCAGCCTCCCAAGTAGCTGGGACTACAGGTGTGCACTACCATGCCCAGCTAATTTTTTTTTAGACATGGGGTCTTGCTATGTTGCCCAGGCTGGTCTCAAACTCCTGGCCTCAAGCAATCCTCCTGCCTCGGCCTCCCAAAGTGAGGGGATTACAGGTGTGAGCCACCCTACCCAGCCTTCCTCATTAATAAATTTTAGTCAAGTTAACTTTAATAGTTGTATATATAATTACCCCTTTTCTTTTAGTATGTATGTGAATATGTATATATGTGTATATGGGCATAATATACACATATATCTGAGTATATGGGGGAGTGGAGGGGTGGTGAGCAAAATATTCAGTTTGTATAATTTTCTAAGAAAAACGAGATATTACATGTCAATTTCTAGGACAGTGCCTTTCACTTGTTAGGTGCATAATGAAAGGTAGTGAAGACTATCAGGATAGTTATTTTCTAGACTTCCAAACAGAGACTCTACTGCCTCCTTCAATTTCTCTGCCATTGACTCTAAAGGATTTCGGACAAAATATTTTCGTCCACCTACTAATGGAGCTGTGTTGTTCAGGAAGGGCAAGGAAGGAACAAAAATGAGCAGATATTAATATCTTTGTTCTCCCTTAAGATTTTTGGAGACCAAAGGAACAAATCAAAACAAAAGGCAGGCAGAAGCCAGAGTACTTCATGTCTAAGCATCAGTGGTTGAAAATCTGCAACGTTAACGCTATCTTTACAGGTTCCATTTAAGCCTTGAGAACTAATTACCCAGTTTGCTGCTGCTGTTGTTATTGTTTGTTTTTACAACCTCTGTAGTAGTGTGTTCAGGCTGCCATAACAAAACACCATAGACTGGGTGGCTTAATGACAAATTCGCTTTCTCCCTGTTCTGGGTGCTGGCTGAGATCAGGGTGTCGGCTTGGTTGATTTCTGGCGAGGGCGCTCTTCCTGGTTTGCGCACTGCTGTTTTCTTGCCGTGTCCTCTGTGGCCTTTCCTAAGTGTTCAGGATTGATCAAGAGCTCAAGTCTCTCTTCCTTTTCTTATAAGCACACTAATCCTGTCAGATCAGGGCCCCACTCTCATGACCTCATATAACCTTAATTACTTCCTTAAGGGCCCTGCACACTCACATTGGGAGTTAGGGCTTTTCAACATTTGAATTTTTGAGGGACATGATACAGTCCACAGCAACCCCTCAACTTTTTTTTTTTTACAGTTTGTTTTGTTTTAAACTAAAATCCACAGATATGAACATAATTTTTAAACTATTCCATTTTCTCATGAGTATACAAGTAAGACTTGAATCTATACAATTGACAGAGACCTTAAAACGTTTCTTATCCAGTTTTTTTTTTTTCCCCTCAAACTACACCATCCTGTAGAGGTAGATCTCTATTTTAATGACATCTGGAATGGTGATTCCAACTGCAGGCTTGCAGAGTGGCCAATGTTAGCATTTAATACACTACATATTTCTGATATTCAATCAAATGTCTAATTTGAATTACAGATACAAATGACGAAATTATTAGTTTATTCTTTAGTATCTTGCCATATTCAGGGCACTTGCATATGAATTTTTCTTTGTTTTATCATTTCAAAATCTTAAGAAGTAGAGAGAGAAGATCTAGTCCTTATTTTATACGGGAATAAGAAGTTAAATGATTTAACAGCAGCAACAACAACAACAACAGAAATACAACAAGTGAGGGACAGAGCTAGCAATAAAACTCATTTTAAAAAAACAAAATTGGTTAGTGGTTTTCCCCTTCTTTTCTGTTTTTCCTCTGCAATGTTGCCACAGTTAAATAACTGTTCAAAAGTCATCAATTCTATAAGAAGGCATGAGGAGGGTACTGTAAGAGAATAACAGGACAAATGAGATTTGTTTTCTCTCCTCTGTGGAGCTTCTATTAGGATGCACAATATTTCCTGCAGTTCAAAGTGTTGCTGCATGAAGCTGGCCGTGTCTTTCCATTCCTCTTTATATCAACTTTCTCTGTGACCATCCCATAATTTTGAATTACGGTTTAGTGTTCATTTATGGTTAGGATTATGATTAAAGTGCAATTAATCTCTGATAAAGCCATGTCTACATTGATTCACTGAGTCCAAATTTTTGAGGGTACATTTTGCTTTTATTATTTCTTTGATAACTAACTTTCAGCTAATTGGACATGTACTGCAATAAATCCACCTGGGTCAATGATGGTAACATTGGATTGACTTTTTCTTTATAATATTTTGATTCATGACATGATAACATTGATATTTATACTGCTTCGAATGTTTTAGTGTTTATAGTACCACTTTGATTAATAAAATATTTTGAAAAATACTTAAAATATAGCTCATAACAAATCAACAATCACTCTTTCTATAGCTTACGCAATGCCTTAGCCTTCTGATTTCCAATGATTAAGCACTTTCTTTTCTCTTATTTAACTTATTTTCAGTCATATTTATTAAAACATACTTGAAAGAGTTTTTCTTTCAGGGAAATTTGTAAAAATTCATCTATGTCCATTGATACAAGTTTATTTTCAGTTTAAGACCTTATCTTTTCAGGGGCAAATTGTTGAATCATTGAGATTTCTCTTTATGAAATCTCCTAAATTGCAGATGATTTAGCTTCAATATATCTTTAATGCCAGAAATCACATATAAATTGGGCTTAAAATTCCAAAGAATAATTTTGAGGACTGCAGTACATTTGGTCATTAGAGAGTCCGAAAATACCAAATTGACCAGGTCAGATTTGATGGGCTTGGATTGCCACGTTTCATTACAGCCCATGTGCAGAAACTTAACATCTTCAAATGGCCTCATTCCGACGCAGGGAAGTGCTTTAGGCCAATCAAAATCAACAAGATGACAGGTTAGACTTGAATTAAGTAAAATAATCAACAAGATTTGCAAGAAGCCATGTCCAAGTAGAGTTTGAAAACCTTCATATAGAGCTCTTAAAAGCAGACTATAGCTTCTAATGAATTACTTGCTCTGTTATTACTGTGGCTTGAATCAAGCCGGAAGCAATTTAGTCACCGCTTCCCCGACAGGTCTCTGCCACCGTGTTGACACCTAGTAAGCTGTGCATGGCCTGCGATGGTTCGCACCATGCCCGGCAAGTCCTGCCTATCTGCAAATGTTCAGGCTTCCGCATATGGACCACGCAGCACATGCAAGGCAGTCAAAATCTGTTAGTCATGGAATGATCCGTCTGGTGTTTTCATCTATCTTAATAATTAATTGGGTAACATCTGAATCAATCGTTCAGTGATCCAGTTTGGTCAGTTACGTGACCAGGCCTTCCTGAGGATGGGTCTAAGTTGTTTTGGTTTCCAAGACTCAGTCACAGAAACAGTGAAGTTTTAACTAGGCTCTCGAAAATATTCATACAACACAGCTCTCTGGAAATAATTCCTACAAACATGACTGCGCCAGTGATAAGGGTGAGGCGCCATTAGCTCAACGAATGGGTGATTTGTTACTTCTATGATTACTAATGTGATAACCACGTGTTTCCATCATAAGGTTGTTATTCCATATACATATATAGAAAGTGTTATAGAAAGATCTTCAACATGCAAATAAACATTTTGATAGAGTTTAGGAACAATTTTCTGTATCCTAGTTTTATAAATAAAAAGAATTTTCATAAGAAAGAAGCTCTATTTATTCAGATGTACTATATATGTATGTATATATATCTACATCATGTTTAAATGTATGAATAATAACATATAGCTCAGGCCAACCCTTCTCTCTGCCACTATTTGGCAGCTGAAAGGACCAAGACCTACAGGAGTTAAATATTAAAATATATATTAAAGAATATATTTAATATGATTAGATGATTAGATAAAATTATCTTGAAATGCCTTAACAATAATACAGATTTTAAAAGGAAAACATAGAGTGTAAAAACCTCTAACATGCAAAGATCGTCAAGAAAACAAAGGGTGAAATGATTACTTAATTATAAAATACTTTTTAAATGCTTTTTCCTTCCATGAGACTTTTTATCTGACAAAAGGCTTAGCCACCTCTTGAAGCAGAGGATCTCTTCAATACCTGGAGATAAATATCTGCCAGGAGCTTTTTAAACAATGCTTGTCATGTTTGTCATTTATGAAGCGGACTCGTACATAAATTAAGTTTTGCTAAACTGTAGCTATGAATTAGAGTCCCATGAAATGTGCTATTGCTAACACACTCCGGTGGTATGTTGCTATCACTTCAATTGTTTTAATGATAAATTTCCTTTAGAAAATGGAACGATCTGTTGACAGACAAAAACAGGAACTAACAATGGACTATTTAGACTTGCAAATGATGAAACATTTAATTATTCCAAAATAGCGTTCCCCAGTTAGGGTATGATCATTAAATCCATCATCATTCAGTTGATATGCATGAGACATTTATCATGTCTTCCTCAAACAGGAGTCAGTCATCTAAATATAGATTTTTGGACCATCCATTTCAGCATGACATTTCATCGAAAGCCTGGAATTTCATTTATTTTCCGTAACAGAGACAAAGTGTTTGTAAACGATGTGATAAGACCATAAAGAGAAAGTAAAGTGAAATCCGGCTTCGTACAGAGATAAATACAGACGCTTCTGAAGACACCACTACTAGAGAAAGAGAAAACTGAGAGACAGTACGTCAGCGACAACATTCCAGGTAAGAATTGATGTTCTCTAGATACAATTTTTTAAAATGTGTGGTCAGGTTTCATACTCTGTTTGCAAATTAATTTGCATTTAGACTCAAGACAGAGGCAACAAGATTAAGACAAAATAAAACTAATATATGTGAACTCTTTCCATCAATCTCCAAATACTGAAAAAATGTTTATCTCTCATTGGAGAGACAAATGTCTCAGAAAACAACACTTTATGAAATTCAGTAGTCCTAGCTACTCGGGAAGCTAGGGTGGAAGGATTACTTGAGCCCAGTAGTTCAAATCCAGCCTGGGCAACATAGCAAGACCCCAATTCTAAAAAAAAAAAATGAAATTCAGAAGCTAATTATTTTTCTACAGGTCCTCATTTTACAGGAAGTATATATAATAACTAGAAATTCATTATTTTAAGTCCAAATAGAGACAAGTTATGCTTGGGACCCAGACAAACATTTTATAAGATGACAAGTTCAAATAAAAACCAAATAGTTCTCTTCCAGAGATGGCTTTCTTTCTCTGATAGAATGCTTGCAGTGTGTGAGAGGTATTTGGGAAGGATTCATAAGCAAGTTTCCCATAAAGGGAAAATTACTAACATTACTAAATACCACTCCCCCCGCCCTGTCCCTGCACAGATCTTTCTCTCTACCAACATGTTTAACCCAGGAGACCAAGGTCTGGAGAATTTATGTGACCAACCCAAGGACACATACTGATGTCAAAGCCAGGCCTTGAGTTCTTATTTCCTGATACTCACTAAAATGTTAATATTTCATCATTCTGCCAGTAGGAAATGTGTGTGTCTGTGCACGTGTGCATATACCCCACCAAATGGTCATCTATGAAATTTTAAATCACAATAAGAAATTAGAAGCCGAGGGTCTAATTTCCTACCCTAATTAAATGGACCCAAAAAATTCCAACCAGTTTTTCTTAAATAGTTTTGGACATCCTATGAAAGGTACAGAAAGTCTTCATCTTTTCTTTGAAATACTTGTGCGTGGTATATGTGTATGTATGTGTGTATGTGTGTGTGTGTGTGTGTATGTATATACATAGAGAGAGAGAGGAGATAGAGAGAGAGGGAGAGACGATATGATCAGGAGACCCTTATTTAAAGTTGACTAGTAGAGCTAAGAATTCTATCTTCAGGCCTGGCCTTTAAAACCAGAAGACTTAGTTGTTTTCTCTGATTTTCCTTCCCATTTGGTCCTCCTGCCTCTGAGCCTTGTCCGCGGTGGTGGACGACAAGAAGAGACAGAAATATTTTTGATGCTAAGTAGTGAAGTTGGCATTAACTATATTTAACTTTGTTCCCATTGTATCAACAAGGTAGAAATAGGCAAATCCCAGGCCTATGGAACTTCCTTAAGATTTAATTCACTGACATGTGACCTTGCTAATGGCCAGTAAGTTGTCCTCTTCCTGATTTGCTCTTCCTCCTGACAGAAGAGCCCTAGTTCATTATTTTTGAAGGAAAAAAGAAATTGCAAGCAGCTCCATTATTGTCCTGGTGAAGAGGGAGAAATGGGCGATACATCTTTTTCCTTACAAAGGAAATCGGCATAAATAGATGATATGAACTTTTAAAAACCGTTGTGATACAGTTGCCTGATTCTTAAATAAAGGATAGCAATAAGTCACAAGGGGACAGTTGGTGATATAAGCATAACCCCCCTGTTTTCTCATAAATGGGCTGATAGCACAAGGCTGAGGGGAAGACGGTCAGAGAGCATTTAAACTAGGAAATCAGAGAAATGCTACAGGAAACCTTAACTGATTCTTTAATGCATCCTATTTATGGACGCCAATAAATACCAGTTGTGTACAATATTGCCATGTCTACAAAAGCAAAACTTCCATCATTCTGATAAGTGTTTTGCATACATATGAACTGTAAGATCAAGCTTGATACGTGTGATTTCTTACAATAATCAGTATATGAATCTTCTTGGGTTGGCATGCAGCGCTCTGTGAAAGATGTTACATTTAGACTCTGCCTGACATAAAATGTGTGCCGTGTCTAAGCTTAACTCCCAGCACCTGTCTCTGCTTTATTTTCCCTGCCCGGTTAAAATATCTTATAACAATGTCCCTGTGTTTATCGTTTTCTTTTTTATACGCAGGGTTTTGAGATGTGGTACCTTGGAAAGTTTTGTAAGAAAAAATCCTTTGCACAGTGAAAGCAGTTTATAGCAAACCTACATATCTACAGAAACACTTGTATGGAAAAAGAGGAAAAAAAAGTACTGCCAGACATTTCACAGAATTCAGTGCCACAATATACGCAACATGGACTAAATCTGGTCCCAGCAAAACATGATTTCTTTCTGCGAAAAAAATCCATGGCATCTAATTCCCTAGCTTCCTTTATAGTGTATTTTCTTTCATTCCTCACCAATTTCTCAACCTCCTCCCCTTCCGTTGCCTCAATTTTCAATTTTCTACCATTTCTCTGCAAAATGTTTAGAATCTATTCTTCGATTTTTCATAATTCCTACCCCAATTCAATTTCCACGCCATTTTTTCCTACTGTCACATTCCTCTCTTGTCCCATTTTTTCTCAGAAAGTCACAGTCAAGGCAAAACAGGGCTAGTGGGAAGGCAGTGTCTATCTCGGGGTGTGCTTCAGTTTTTCTCCACTTGTTTGGCTGTTTCCTTACACCTTTGTACTGAGCCGTACACCGCCCAGAGTGGGACGATGATGTGTAGAAGGAAAATGGGCGCAGCTCCGGGTACCAGAGCACCGCGGGGGCGGGGCGGGGGGAACGACAGGAAATGGGACCCTGAAAGTAAATGAGGGGAAGGAATTCAGGAAACTGAGGGACAAGTTGTCACGATGGCGATGTAGCCCTCAGTGTCAACGCACACAGCAAGGTCAAAGTGAAAAGCAAGGCAGCAGCGAGCTAGCATCAGCCCGTGAGGCCAAAAGTGAGCACAGAGCCAGCTGGGTCAAGCTGCAGACAGGGATGCGTCTCTAGGGAAGCCAAGTGCAGAGCCTGGGGACAGCCACACCTGAGGGTGTCGCAGAACCCAAGAGGCACCGTGAGATTCCCAAGGTCAGTGGGGTGTTGTACACAAAACCAGAAAGGACTCATTCAGGGAGCTGATTTCTGGATGGAGAGAGTCAGTGATTTATGGAGGTCCCCATCTTCATCACTTCTAGGGGACCTTTTTTGGCTTCAAAGGGCTAGAACACGAAAGAAACCGACATCTGACGAATCTGTATTTCCCTTACTCCCAGGAAATAAGGATAGTTCTTTGTGCCTCCAAACTTCAGGATATTGTTTTTCTTCTTCTTAAAATCAAGGGAATTAATTCCAGGCCATGTATATGTATATCTATGTGTGTGTGTATGTGTATATATGTGTGTGTGTGTGTGTGTATGTGTATATGAATTTGGGAAAGAAATAAAGAAAAATAAAATAATTAAGAAGCAAGTACTGACCATCCAGACAAAACAAGCTGGCTGGCCATTAAGCAGTTTGCTCCAGAGAATGTTCAGACATTACCATTAAAAGAGAAATATAGGGCACTGGCATTGTGCATAGCAGATGCTCTTAAAAAAATGAAAGGTTTGGGAAAGAGAGTAAGGAAAACTAGCTGATATATGAGAAAGATAGAATCAGAGAGAAAATACAAATAAGAAACAAAAACTGCCCTTTAAAAAATAACATATGGAAAATGTATAAATATTTATGTGGTTTTCCTCATGCTTTCTTTAAAAAATCATTAGTTTCAGAGTACTAAGGGGATATTTTTAGACCATACGATATGGAAGACATGTATTTTCAGATAATAACATGTGGAGGCAAATTAGCTTTGTGTTTGCATCTTCTAGGCATTGCAGTAAACATTTAGACACCAATATCAATAATAAGTTTGTTTTATTCAGTATGATAGCCTTCAAGACATAGACCTGTGTTTATAGATTAAGATTAAATCAAGGAGAGACTTGGGTAATCGTTAACCCATAATGACCTCTCTTTGCTGAAAACGAAATAAATCTAACAAGCATTTCTTTTAACTAAGCTCTTGAGAGAGAGAGGTTACATTAGTGTTTGCAGAGATTGTTAAAGTAGAACAAGAATTAGCTATTTGTTTCTGGTTTGCTTTGCTTTAATATTTTAATGACACTATAAATTTTGGAGCTAATTAACATAAGAAAAAGTTTCAACTAGTTTTCTTAAACATTTTAGGACATTCTATAAATAGTTGCAGACAATCTTCAGACTCATGTTTTAAAACATGTCCAATTTGCATCAGAATAACTCATAACTGCCAGTAATACCACTTCCCACCCAGAATCACTTCTGGCTAAGACAGAGTAAAAGTAACTGGATTTACTCTCCTGTTTGAAATAACCAGTTGTAGTCTGTTCAGGCTGCTATAACAAAATACCTTAAACTAGGTCAATCGTAAACAAGAGAAATGTATTGTTCATAGTTTTAGAGGCTGAGAAGTCCAAGATCAAGGTGCCAGCAGATTTGGTGTCTACTTAGAGTGTGTTCCTCATAGATGGCAACTTCTGCGTATCCTCACATGGTGGAAAGGATGAACAAGCTCCCTCAGGCTCTTCTGTAAGGGTACTAATTCCATCCATGAAGGCTCTGCCCTCATGAACTAATCACCTCCCAAAGGCCCTACCTCTTAATACTATTAATATCATACTGTGGATTAGGTTTCAACATATGAATTTTGGAGGGGCATAAACATTTAGACCATAGTCCAACCAGAAACAAAAACAAATGAGCAAAACATATGAAATAACAATTTTCAGGACACTGGCCATCAAACAATGGTGATTCTGGAAAGATGGTAGGCAAATGAGGCAGGCTCTAGGATTGCCCTAACTACTAGCCCAGCTGACTTACAAGCTATATTCAGGGAGGGGGAACACAGGCAGAGTCTAGAGGCCTTGCTGAGTTGAAGAGGTGGAGCTGAGAGTCCAGGGATACCAAGGCAGTTGGAGTCCACAGGACAGCATCGCGGTGGTGGGGAAACAGCTGGAAGGATTAGAAGACATGAAATGGAATCATAAAAAAATCTAGTTGATCAAGCATAAGGCATGAAAAGAGGGAAAAGGGAACAAAGAACATATAGGACGAATAGAAAACAAATGGCATGATAATAGATTTACATTTAACCATATTGATAATTATATTAAACATAAACAGTCAAAAGGCAGAGGCTATCAGATTGTACAAAAAATAAAAGCAAGATCCGACTATATTGCTGCCTACAGGAAACACAATTTAAATATAAAGGCACAAATAGTTTAAAAGTAAAAGAATGGCAAAAAAGTACCATGCTAAA
>NW_012142412.1:3901874-3902481 GCF_000956105.1 Propithecus coquereli
CTAGGCTGACGCCACGGCACTCACTCTAGCCCGGGCAAAAGAGTGAGACTCTGTCTCAAAAAAAAAAAAAGGAATACAGAATGTTGTGGCTTCACTTAGGAGCATCACCTGATTCTGATTTGGGGCTTCCTCCTAAACTGAGATCCCAAAGGCAGTAGGGGTTAGCTAGCTAGATGGAGAGGCGGGGGTGTTGTATGTCAGGGAATAGCATGCACGGAGGCCTGGAGCCAAGGGAGGGTGTGGAGTGGTCGGGGAGGGACTTCACTCTAACAGAACACGGGGTAGGAAGACATGTGGACATATCGGAACGACGTTTGGCTGGGTTTGTAAGCCATGGTAAGGACTTCGGACTTTTCCCTGAGAGCAATGGGGAAAACGCTGAGGGATTTAAGCAATGGCATGACAGACCTGGTTTTGCATTTTGAAAAATACCACTTGGAGAGCAGAGTGGAGAAAGGACAGGCAGGCAGAGGCCGTCCAGAAGGCTATCGTAGGAACGCAGACGTGTCGTAGTGGTGGCGTAGATCAGGAGGGCAGCAGTGGGGATGGGAAAGGGGATGGGCTGACAGAAGATACAGGAGTCAGGACTTGCAGATGGTTGAATATG
>NW_012142412.1:3902531-3962147 GCF_000956105.1 Propithecus coquereli
ATCTCTTTGCTGTAGTGGGCTTTGTGATGGATAAAACTAATTTTTAAAAACCCGAGTGGCTATATTAGTATTAGACAAAGTAGATTTTGAGGCTGAGAATATTAATGGGGATAAAAAAGGTCAGTTCGTAATGATAAAAGAGTCAATTAATGAAGAGGACATAATAATCCTAAACATTTATGCATGGAATTTAATGGCTTCAAAATGCACAAAGGAAAAAGTAATAGAGCTACAGGAGAAATAGGTAAGTCTATAATTATAGTCAGAGGTTTTGATATTACTCCCTTAATAATTAGTAGAACAAGTGGACAGGAAATCAGGATATAGAAAATTTGAATAACACTACAACCGATTTGATGCACTTGACATCTATGGAACACTCCAGCCAACAA
Organism: Propithecus coquereli; assembly: GCF_000956105.1. NCBI lineage: Eukaryota > Metazoa > Chordata > Mammalia > Primates > Indriidae > Propithecus > Propithecus coquereli. Next base: position 3,902,924 of record NW_012142412.1, read on the forward strand.
CATAGAATAAGCATTCTTTTCAGGAGGGTACACGGACCATTTACCAAGATAAACCATATTCTGTAATTCAGTAACAGAAAATATACTCTCAGACCACATTTAAATTAAGTTAAATTAGAAACCAATAACAAAAAGATGCTTGAAAAATAGTCAAATAGTTGGAAATTAAATATACCTGTATCTATTAAATAAATTATTTATTGCTAAAAACCTTCCCACAAAGAGAGCTCCAGGCTTGGGTGGTTTTGTTTGTGAATTCTATCAAATAGTTAAGGAAGAAATAATACCAATTTTACACAAAGTCTTTCAGAAAAGAAGAAAATACTTCCCAACTAATTTTACGAGACTAGCATTATCCCGATACCAAAAGCAAACATCACTAGGAAAGAGAAGTACAGTACAATATCCCTATAGAACACACGTGCAAAACAAAATTCTAAACAGAATTTTAGCAAATCAAATACAACAATATATAAAAGTATAATAGATTATGACCAGTGAAGTTTATCCCAGAAACACTATGTTGATTTCACGTTCATAAATCCATCAGTGATTCATCACGTTAATAAACTAAAAAAACAAAACATCATCTCAATGGACATAGAAAAAGTACTTGACAAAAATCCAACATCTATTCCTGATTAAAAAAAAAACAACTTGGAAAACTAGGAATCGAAGAGACTTCTCTCAACCTGATAAAGGGCATTTATGAGAAACCTATAGCTCATATCTCCCTTCGATAAATGTTTAGAAAAGTAATGAGATCAGTGTGAGGGCTGGTGCCCAGGGTCTTTGAGAAAGTAGAGCTGAGTTCAGTTGCCTGATTTGGTTTTTTCTCCGCCAAATTTTTTAGTTCCTAGCCCAGGGATTTGAGAATTGCTTTATCTGGTGTAACCGGCACTTCCTGCTGCCAATCTGCATCCAATTGTCTTTGGTCTACACCACCCTTAACTAGGCTAGCTGGTTGCTGTCTCTCATCAGGCTAACAGTGTAGGAATTTGGCCTTAAAGGCAACACAGACGTAAAGCACCTTGGATTCCTTCTATCAGTTCTTTCCTACATGATTAGTAAGAGTGCAGTCTCATTTGTATCGTCATGCATGACTTGGGAGACCATCATGCAGAACCGTATAAATCCTCCGAATCAGAATCATTGCAAGAATTGGTTTAATGTTTTCTTAAGTAATCTCACTAGCATTCTGAACGTGGGCTCTTGAATCGTCACTCCTGAATTTCTGAGCTCCTATGAGCTCTGTGATAGTAATAGTCATGATTGTGAATTTCATATAGGCACTTCCATCTTCAAAGTGCTTGGCAAACATTAGCTAATTAGACCCTGGATCCTGCTCTTGAGATCTCCAAGCAAATATCGCTGCCCCATTTAAAAAACGAGGGGTAGAGTAGAAAACCTTGAAGCTTATAGCTCATTAGGTTCGCACAAGAGATTCTGGAATTCAAACCTAGACCCTGTTCCAGTCACGTGGGCTTGGGTGACATACCTCCACCAGGACACTTCTCTGAAATCGTGAACCCGACTGTTCTTTTGTAAGGAATGTGCATTAGGTCTGTGGTTACTTTAAAGGGATAGGATTTCTTTTTATGAGTTATCGAAGCTCTGCACTGAATATTCCCTTCTATTTAAAGAAATTAAGCCCTGGATCTTGAATCACACTTAGATGATATTAACCTCATATTTCAAAAAGGCGTCTCCTAGGGCTTCTGCTACAACAAGAATACATATGCACGGGCCACAGTTATCACAGTGAGAAATGGCATAAAAATAACATTCAGCGCTTGAAAGTGGCTAGCTGCAGGTTCCCCTCCAACTTTGGAGTTAGATCATCTGCACCGTGAGAAATGGAGGCTCTCTGAATGCTTGATTAAACTCTGCCAAAAGTCCTTTTAGTTGTTAAGCCTAAATTTAATATTCCCCTGCCCCAAATTAACTCATCCTAATAATTTGGAATGTCCTTCACTTCTGCTGCCTCCCTTATAAATTAACCTGGCAATCATAAGTGAAAAGTTAATATTGCTACTGCCACCATGTAAGAGTTCATAAATAATACTCCTTCATTATCAACAGAGAGTATTTGCTAATCAGTCCCATCATGAGCTTCTGTTATAATTTGGAAGGAAATCTGGTAATCTCTTGTATAAATTTATTTGCTTACTTTTATGAATGTAGCAACAGTTGTACGTCAGGTTATTGAGAATAAAAGCATTTGGAACAGAGGCATCCACTGATTCATGCAAACAGCAGCAAACATTTTTCTGAATGTGGCCTTGAATGTACTTGTGGCTTCCTTCCCCACTAGCAGTAAATTTCAATACTTGTAACAAATGACCTTTAATGGCATCATTGCAATAACGGCAGCCCATTTTGTCCTGGGCAGCCAGACCCAAGTCTTACTTAAAATAGGCCACCTTCCCCGGGAGCATTTATCCCACTATTTCAAAGTGCTTGGTAAATACTAAAGAACTTTCACAATGGTTTCAGAAGGCATCAAAACAATGTTTAAGGACAACGTTGGTAGATGGGAGAACTGACTCAGCAAATCTCCTACCAAGGTCAGACTAATTAGTAGCCAATCAGATATGTGCCTGGTGCTTGTTCATTTACGTATTCAACAAATATTTATCATGGGTTTATTATGCCGCACAGTACAGACATAATCCCTGGCCTCCTAGAGTTTACAGCTTAGGTGAGGAGAGGAGATAGCCAAGTAACCAAGTGATTGTAGACAACGTGAAAAGCCCTATTAGAATAAAGAATGTAGGCCGGGCGCGGTGGCTCACGCCTGTAATCCTAGCACTCTGGGAGGCCGAGGCGGGCGGATCGTTTGAGCTCAGGAGTTCGAAACCAGCCTGAGCAAGAGTGAGACCCCCGTCTCTACTAAAAATAGAAAGAAATTAATCGGACAACTAAAAATATATAGAAAAAATTAGCCAGGCATGGTGGTGCATGCCTGTAGTCCCAGCTACTCGGGAAGCTGAGGCAGAAGGATTGCTTGAGCCCAGGAGTGTGAGGTTGCTATGAGCTAGGCTGACGCCACGGCACTCACTCTAGCCCGGGCAAAAGAGTGAGACTCTGTCTCAAAAAAAAAAAAAGGAATACAGAATGTTGTGGCTTCACTTAGGAGCATCACCTGATTCTGATTTGGGGCTTCCTCCTAAACTGAGATCCCAAAGGCAGTAGGGGTTAGCTAGCTAGATGGAGAGGCGGGGACAAGTGTTGTATGTCAGGGAATAGCATGCACGGAGGCCTGGAGCCAAGGGAGGGTGTGGAGTGGTCGGGGAGGGACTTCACTCTAACAGAACACGGGGTAGGAAGACATGTGGACATATCGGAACGACGTTTGGCTGGGTTTGTAAGCCATGGTAAGGACTTCGGACTTTTCCCTGAGAGCAATGGGGAAAACGCTGAGGGATTTAAGCAATGGCATGTCAGACCTGGTTTTGCATTTTGAAAAATACCACTTGGAGAGCAGAGTGGAGAAAGGACAGGCAGGCAGAGGCCGTCCAGGAGGCTATTGTAGGAATGCAGACGTGTCGTGGTGGTGGCGTAGATCAGGAGGGCAGCAGTGGGGATGGGAAAGGGGATGGGCTGACAGAAGATACAGGAGTCAGGACTTGCAGATGGTTGAATATGGCAGATGGTGGAGGGTAGGAGTCACAGCCAGCTCCCAGTGTTCTGCTGAGTTGATGCTGAGTTGTTGATATTAGGAGTACAAGGAAGAGAAGATGGGAGCAGGGGTGAGAGTAAGACATGGAAATCCCATTTGGTAGTTTAATTCTAAACTGCTTCTTGGAGGTGGCCCGTAGGCAGTTGGATCTATTGGTCTGAACTCCAGAACAGAGAGAGAAGGGGGGTGGATTATAGGTTTGAGAATCATTGTCCTATAGAAGGTAGATGAACCCCGGGAATTGCCCTGGAAAGTCTGGAGAGAAAGAAAAGAGAGTCTTGGATAAAATCTCTGAAGAATATTGTCATATAAAGAACAAAGAGGAGTCCGCAAGGAAGACAAATGAGTGGGCAGAGAGGTAAGAAGAAAACCAAGGGAGAAAAGTATCCTGGAAGCCAAGGCGGCCATGCTTCGAGAAGGAGAAGAGGAAGCGGGTGAGTAAGACGCTGAAATGTATGAATCGGATTTGGGAACAAGGTTGTTGTTGTCCCTGGCAAGGCCATTCCATTTTAGTGGAATGGGTAGAAGAGAAACCCTATATCTCTGAGATAAAGGGTGAGAAAACATAGACAATACACGTAGATCACTTTTGAGAGATTGAGAAGAGAAGGACAGAAAGAAGGGAACAGCTGAGAGGTGAGGAAGGGTGGATAGATGGCAACTTTATTATGCAAAAGAGCTGAGCTTGTCTGCCTGCTCAGAGGAGGAGGCAGGAGAGTGAGAAAGGTCAGGAAAGGAGAGAACACGGTTCATGTAGCAAGCAGGACTTAGAGCACCAGCACTCTTCATGTCAGAGGTCCTGCCTGACCTCAGATCATGCACAAAAAGGCACCCCCAGCTCAGATTAACTACATATTTTACAATGAAAAAATTAAAAGAATTTTTATAACTTTGCTTTCAAAACGTGTTGGCTATGGAAAACTCGCTTGATTTATAATTCAATGTGATTTATCAGCAATCAACGTGCATACTTGGGAATTTAGGACAATTGAGAACATCCAGCTCACAAATTGTTTTCAAATGTAGTAGACTGTTCGTGAATACTACATTTGCAATGCCGACATAGTATTGCATTTGATATACATTCTATTGATTATTACATTTGATTTTCATTATTCATAGGGTGTGTGTAGTATGTATGTGTGCATGTGTGTTCTTTGTATAGAGTATATGTGTGTAGATGTTTACGTGTATATGTGTGCATATGTGTGTACATGTATAGCATATATGTGTGTATGTATGTGTTTATGTGTGTATGTGTGTGTAGTGTGTGTATGTGTGTGCAGTATGTATAGCTTCTTGAGAAGGTAGTGCATTGATATTCCTTCTGCAAACTCTTCGAGAAGCCAACATCTTGAAACTTTGCTCTGCTGATGGTGTTCAGAACTGGCTGGTTCTTCCCCACTCTCCACCCGCCCCTGTGCAGCTGGGGTGTGAACAGGCACACGGAAGAGCTGCACCTCTCTGTGCGAACTCACTTGCCTCAGTTTTCTCCTCAAAGCAGCCCTCCTTTTCCTGTCCCTCCTGGCAGGGTACAGGGACAGAGCAGGGTGTCCCTGTTCACCTTTGTAGCAGCTTCACTCCATTTCCCTTTAAAGTCATCTTTAAAAGAAAGAAGAGAAACTATTTTAGTATAAATTTTAATGCCTAGTTTTTCTCTTTTCCTTTTTGCTGTAAAAATACAACATATTTCCTATGGAACAATTAGAAAACAAAGATAGAAATTTTAAAATAACACCACCGATACAGCAACCATGTTGTATGTTGCTTTTTCTTAAAAAAAAAAGTCTCATGATAGAAGCAGTTTTGTAACCTGCTTTCTTATTTCACGTAAAATACTGTGCCGGTCAATAAATGTGCTTTTACAACAAAATGTTTTATAGCTACGGTATTCGACTGTTTCCCTATTGCTGGATATTTGTTTCCAAATTTCAGTATTATAAAGAACACCATGATGATTATCCTTATATTTAACTATGTGTATGTATTTTGATTATACTCACTGAGGGTAAGCTTTTAGTAGTTGCTGTGGTTTGAATGTGACCCCAAGGTCCACGTGTTGGAAACTCAGTCCCCAGTGCAACAATGTTGGGAGGTGGGAACTTTAAGAGGTGATTAGGTTGTGGGGACTCTGCCCTTGTGGATGAATTAATGTGGTTATCTCAGGAGTGGGTTCATTTTCTCGAGAGCGAATTTGTTACAAAATTGAGTTTGGCCCCCTTTTGGTCCCGCTCTCTTGCCTTTCTACCTTCTGCCATGGGATCATGCAGCTATGAGGCCCTTGCCAGATGCCAGCCCCTTGATCTGGGATTCTCCAGTTGCCAGAACTGTAAGAAATTAATCTCTGTCCTTTATAAATTACCAGTCTGTGGTATCCCGTGATAGCAGCACAAATCGGACTCAGACAGTAGTGGGGTTGCTAGTTACAAGACTTTGTACTTTTTAAGCCCTTTGATTCATACTCATTTTGAGGCCATTTGAAGATCATTCCTTGACTCCTCTGAAGGTCCCTAGGGTCTTGGCATGTATTTTCATCACCTTCTATATAGAAAAGAAGTCAGAAGTGACTCATTGAATTTGGAGCCAGCTTGGAAAAGATCAAAATGCCAAAAACTAACTTGGTAAAAAAAAAAAAATCTCTGCCTCTTTAAAAATTTGAATCACTTCTCTTCTTGAAGATAGCTCCACAAGATGGTGTCCAGCTCCAACACTGCAAGCCTGGATGCCAAACAATCCATTTCAATCATGGCATGCCCAGTGATGCTGCCCGTGTTTGCATGAATTGAAGGTCATCTGCAGTGAGAACAGGATGTTCTCTCCTAAATGAACAGGGCCATCTTGCTCACCTTGAAAATGTTGGGTTGCCTGTAGGAAACTTGAAAGCATCAGCTGGACACTATGATTAAAATCTCCTAATTATTTGAAAAGCCATTTGGGATAATAGAGTAGGTTTACTTTTCCTACATTAATGTCCCTGAGCAGGCTATAGAGGAGGTAGAAAGTCAGAACTTCATCACTTTTGGCCAAAGGCCATTGCAGTACTTCCAGATGAAAGAAAAAAAAAGCAAATACAAAGTGTTCTTCAGAAAAGGTTATAAGCTTGTACACAGAACAGAATTAAAGTACAATTCTGAGTGTACCAACACATACTACTTTGGTATTAGTTTACTGAAGAGAATGTCGGATCAATACACCCCCGTGTCCAATCGACTGTGATGTCGAAAATAACTTTAGATCTACCTTTAGAAGGAGCTTGTGGGAAAAGAGAGAAAAGAAGTTACATGAAGGTCTATGTTGGGCAATGAGTACCTTGTCTTTTAGGGAGCATGTCTTGATAAACTACTGGATAAATGACTCTAAGGAACTTCTGGAATTATTCAGAATGCTTGTGACAGAAGGCTAGAGTAATGAGAAATAAGTGCATGTCATAATTCAGCATAAGAAATATCATCTGAAGCAAGAACTGTGCATTGCATAAATTTTTACAAGCCACGTGCATGATTGCACCTTCCTTTCTTATCATTTATTTTATATAGCAAAATTACAAGGGTATAGTATGGAGGTGAGAGTCCCTTGAAGGTCACAACAATGTGAAGAGCCTGGCTGTGTGGAGTGTCAGCTGAGTAACCCACGGGGACTGAAGGAACAGCCCTGGATTTCTTCCATGGAGCGGATTTGGCAAATTCCCATGAAATTAGGTCACTAGGCAAAACGTTCCAGGGCTGGCAGCGCACTTATGACTCTCAATCTCCCTTCCAAGTTGTTGAAAAAAAAAAAAAAGACTCTTTGGTACTTAGACATTTTGCTAATGTAGTATCTAAAATAACAGAATGGCTTGAAGGAACATCAGACGAATGTTAAATATGAAGAATATACAGTTTAGGAAGAGCCCTGAGAATTAAGTGAGAAGCTTAGCTATGGGGGCTAACTGGTGAGGTCAGAAGCTTATCCATCACCCAGTTAACTAGTGTTTATTGTGAACGTACAAGGTACTTGATGCCACAGTAACTATATATGGTGAGAAGCGTAAGACCTAGGTTGGGTGTCTGCCTTCAGTTTATTCGGAAATTGAGTAACAGTCCAAACAGGGCAACTGCAGCAAAATAATCTGCATGGCCCATCCGTTTGCACATTTGGAAGGTGACCTTAAATACAGATGAGGGAGATTGTTGAAATCAGTGGCCGGTATATTGAATTACAAAGCTCACAACTTCTCATGTCTCAAATCTCGAGTGCTGTTTTTAGAGACACATTTTCTGGCACATTCACTGTAAACATTCTCTGAATAAATATTGATTCTAAACACTCTTGGAAACCCAACAATGTCTAAGTGCTTTTACCTAGCCAATGACACAGATATAAAAACTTCCCTCTTATTGTCCAATGTTTGTTTTAAATCTTAAGAGATATTCATTAACTTGGTTATCTAGTGATTCCTCCTTTAGCCAGTACAACTTCCTAGGGAAGAACGAAAATTTTTGGAATAACTGAGCTTCTATATTCCCTTAAAAGAATATGGTAGCCTCTTGGCCTTTCTTGTTGTGGTCATTAGCATCCGTTTGCTTGGAAAGGTAACCTATACTCTCCTAACTATATGGATGAAGATTTCTCCCATAATAAAAATAGAAAAAGGTAGTAAAACTTCACTTCTTGTTGCAATAACAAATGCACAAGTGGCCTTTTTCACTTGACTATTCATTTTATGATTTCCTAGACATTAGTTGTGCGTGGAGAAGACTACACATGCGAAAGAAATTATCATTTGCTCCAGTGGCCTGTGGTCTATGCATTTAGAACAATAATAAGGGCCAGGTGCGGTGGCTCACTCCTGTAATCCTAGCATTCTGGGAGGCTGAGGTGGGAGGATCACTTGAGGTCAGGACTTCGAGACCAGCCTGAGCAAGAGAGAGACCCTGCCCTCCCCCGCAAAAAAGAACAAAAAAGAACATCAACAATAATAACACACAATAATTTTTTTCTTAAGTAATCTTGAACTCAAAACTTAAACTATCTTTGTACTTTTGTTTGTTTATTTTTGTTTTCTTAACAAGAAAGTAGTAGACATTAGTGACCCTTGGTTAAAAGTTTGAACATCTTGCAGCTAGAAAAATAATCTCTCAAAGACTGAGATACTATAATTTCACTTTCACACTCTTTTAGTTTCATTACACTGACAACAGATTCTTATATTTCTTACGAATTTTTGATTATTCTTTTCTATCAGATTTTGAAAAATTCTATATATCACGTTACAAAACTAATTAATTTTTTAAAAAGAGCTTTATGTCACATATGACTGCTTATCTATAACGTGCAGAAATACCAATCTTATTTGGAAATAACCACAAGGATTTGTTAAATTATGAATGAAATATTAATCGTTTTGTGCCTAATTATAAAAAGAATGAGTGAAATATCAGAAAACATTTATTTGGGGAATTCTAGTTTAAAAAAAAGCACTAATAATTTTCCTAACAGAACTTTAGAAATAATTGTACTCCCCATTTTATGGGAAAGTCATTTCATTATTAATGTGTTTAATTCTCAAAAGTTAGCTGTGATATTTTTAGTGTAAGGTTGCTTGGAAAGTGCAGAAAAAATGATATAATTATTATGTGAATTTTATTATCTCTCCAAGAAAGGAAAAATAAACAGAAAGACTAATTTCAGATAAGGATGAGGACATCGAGGTTCTTTTTGCTAAGCAATCTTTGGCAAATGACTTTAATTTTCTGGGACTTGATTTCTACATCTACAAAATAAAGAGGCTAGAAGTAGATCACTCTTGACAATAATCCTGAGATAAGCTCCACGAGAAAATGTGCCTTGGTCAATGAATTTGGAAGTTGTTATATGTTGTATCCTCTATGGGATATTTAGGATGTGTGTTGGTAGATTAATAAATAGTGAGGATTCTCTAGTAAGGGAACTTGCTTATCTTTGTTTGTGCCAAAACTTTCCAAACCTATTTGGCCACAGACTTCTTCCTCTGTTTTCTTTCTATAACAACAATTAACATACTTGGAACACACTTTGGGAAATGTTGGCTAGATGGTCTACAGGGTGCTTCGGATTTGACATTTCGTTGTTTTTGTTTTGTTGCCATATTGAGGCAAGATAACGAATAGCTAAGTTTCAGTGTTCTTTTAAGAGCAAAAATTAGAATCCTATATATGCATTTAACTCCAGTTATTCTTCCTAATAACATCTTATTATTCCTACTTTTTTAGTTTCCATGAACACTAAAAGTCATAAACTTCATGCGCATAATAAGGACCACAATTCCTTAAGTCACTACGACTTCTGGTGGACTAGCAAATGACCACAATAGGTTGAGTCTTTCTCTAATTACTAAACAAATTTCAGAAAGCACAAAAAAGACAAATGGGTAAAGGCCTGGACATCTGGAAACTTTCATACTCCTTAAAAAGCTGTAACAAATCAGTGGCCATATTTACTCAACAAACATTTAGTGAAGATGTGTCATATCACAAAAGTAGGACAGATATTCCAAGGTAAAGAAGAAGAAATGCTCCCCTACATTAAAGGAACTTTTTTGTCTAGCAGAAGATGAGATATAATAATATCAGTAATAATAATATGATATATTATATAGCAATAACAAAAAATAAAAATGGCTACTGTTTAGAAAGCATCTACTATATGGCAGGTACTGTATACTTTTCAAATCAAGCTTCAACATGAATGTAGGCAGAAGAGAAGGGCTAAGGAGATGGGGAAATAGTGATGTGAGAGAGGATTAACTGGTACAACTGGAGTTCATAGAAAGATCAAATCAAGATTGCCAGGAGAGTGAGTTGGCGTGGGAAGAAATGAATGGGTATCTCTTTCTCCGAGACGGGAATGAAGAAGGTGTGGATGAAAGAGGAGATGGATCAGAAGTGTGGGTAGGAAAAGGGTTTCCAGACTTATTCCTTTGTCACACTAAGGTCTGGGAACACTTTGTAACATCCATTCCCTCCTAGGACACACCTTTGAACTTGACCTACCTTTCTTACTTGATGTGAGCCCCACCCCAAATGGACTCAAAACCTCTCCACGAACTAGCACATAGACCTCATGATAAAGTATCAGAAACCATGATATCTTCCCAGAAGATAAGAGACTCTAGCCATAATCCTTTTTGTTACCAAAAAAGCAAGTATAAAATATATACCAGCATCCAAATAACTATACATATTCTCCCTGGCTTCATGGACACCTATGGGAGTCAACATGGTCTCCATCCTGTTGTTGGGGGACACTCCAAAGGCAAAATGCCCGTCTTTTCTTGGAGAATATCAATTTGTATTGGAAGCCTAGAGAAAGAGCACCTTCCATCTCAATCTATTCCAAACGTCAAGACTTACCTTGCTTTTGAAAGGAGGTCTTCATTCTTGGTTCCAAACGTTTCTTTTGGTTTGTTCTGGGCACAGAGATTCCTCATGAAGTGTCAGAGCTGGCAAGTGGCCCTTGAAGACCATGGTGTCTGTTCTCCTATGTAAACTTTACCTATTTAAGAGGATTGAGGAAAGAGCCCTGTCTCAATCCTTCATTCCCTCTTCTGCTTATAACCTTTGAACTTCTTGGGGCTTAAATAAATTAAAGTATTAGATTCCACTATAACTCAAGGTAATGAAAACCTTTCTCAAAAAGGCCTCATATGAGCTACAGAAAACAAAGACCGTGTGTGAATTCCTTAGGTCCATGATGTCTGGCTGTTCAGTGAGTGGTGAGAGAGACTCAGAGAGCAACTTGTCCAGGCTTCATTCAAAGGTAATCAATGGTTTGGAAACCAAGACCTCTGTGTTCTAGTCTCAGCTCTGCCACAATTGATTGTGTGGCCTTGGACATTTAGAAGGATTGGGTTAAATAGTCTCTTTTAAAAATCCTTCTAGTTTAAAAATTTCAGGTCATAAAAGTGGGCAAAATAGAATACCTCCATCAAGGAAAAACCCAACCATGGGTGTATGCGTTTCAGAATGCATTGCACACATCTTTCGATGACAAAGACAGTTTTTCCTCTGGACACTCGGTGATTATAAGAGTGTGCATACAGACTGAACAGACTCATTCATGGAAATTACACTAATAAATTAGACACTTGTATAAAAAGTTTAAGCAGTGTGCCTTGCAACAGTTCCTCAACACTGCTCTATAAAGTGACAAAATCCATAGACAGTGGTCACCTCTGGGTGAGTTAGCAATTACCCCCAGGAGTTTGCAAGTCAGAAATTCTGGACCTGTGTTTGCCTGGGTTCCTTGCTGGGGCAATCCCAAACCCCCTCCCCTTCTGACCACAGGGATCCGTGCCCTCTTACTTTGCAATAGAAAGAAGCAACCTTTCTCAACCTGAGGAAGTAAGTGCAGGGACTCTCTGTTACATGCATCCAAGCACTTACAATATTATGGAATTAACAGCTTACTAAATTAAAGAGAAGGCCTTCGGGTATTTTCGTTATATGCTATTTTCTAATAATAATGCAATATTTGGGTAGAACTATTGCTACTTGTACATCTCCTATGTCTTGGGTACGTTAACATTTGGGGAAATGCTGGGCTGAATTCAGGGATGAAGTATAAAGCCTTGGAAAAAAAGAAAAGCTAACCGATTAACAGTTTAGTTTTCTGTAGTTTAGTTTTGTTAAATCCATACTGCACTATGAGATCAAAATTAAATTTGTATCTCAGCTGCCATTTCCTACTTGCTTTTTACCAAGAGTTCTCAATGTACTGTTCTCTCTCCTTAAGGAAAATTTATACATATATTTTTTTCTGAGACAGATGTTCTACCACGCAATAGGCAGCTCAAAATAAACTAGGTTCCAAACTGCATGAAAAAAAGGTCTTTGTATCCCTTGTACCTGGTATGGTCCCTGGTGCTAGTAGATGTTCACCAAATGTTCATTAAATAAGGTTACTAAATTAATGAATTAATGGGAACATCAACAATTTGGCATCCTAACGTGTGTGGAACTTTCAAATGTCTTTGTGACTCACCTTGATCCTTTGTAAAATGCTGAGTTAAGGTTGAGTTAGTTCCATTCAGAGACTGACTCCCTAGCTAAGTCCTAATGGATAATTATAAAGTCTGTAGAGAATCTAAGAACGTCTCTGACACACCCTCTCTACATATTCAGATTGGTTCTGGCAGACCTGAAATTCCATGAATTCCTGGTATAGTAAATTCTCATCAAACGCCAGCAAGACAATGTCTAGAGAAGAATATTCTGTTGGGTTTACTAAAAATGAGGATAGCATTTTCCCTTCATTGGTTCTTCCTAGAATAATTTGTTAGAGCTATATAGAGCACCCCCTGCTCCCCTGGTCATTTCTAAAGAAGTTCAAGTTTAGATTTGTCTCTCATTGTCTCTCCCTAAGCTCTTCTAGAATGAGAGATATTATTGTGATCAAATCTACTTTGCGAGAAATAAACTTGGCATCAAAGCAAAGTTACCTCTTTTCCCCACCCCCTGACTATTTGTAGTCATAGCTATCGCAATCCTGAGTTTAGTTATTAGTGATTCTGCCAGCAACTTGACATTTCTTCTAGGGTAGGACAGAGGAGGGACAAAGGTGATCTGTTTGCATGCTGCCACTGCCTTTGTTCTTTTCCCCTCTCGCTCCTACTATCCATGACTTCAGCAGTCATTATCTGTATCTCGATTCCTCTGTGTTGTGTCAGAAGTTAGAGAAGTGTTGCTGAGTGGGTGGATGAACATCACTTTTTTGTTTTCAGTCTTTTGGATTCTCATTCTCATTGGGGAATCTAAGAAAATAGCATAGGAGCTCTTCCTGTAAAGTGAATTAGCAATTTTTATTTAAACAGATGCCTCAAAATTATTTTATCTTCCAAAAAGGGTTCATTCATAAAAATGAGAAAGATGTTTATTCTTGAGGAGTTACTGACCCCTCTGAAGAATAATTACACAGAGCTATAAGAAGCCCATAGGGTATGCATATAAGAATTTGTTCATTTATCTGACACATGTTCATTAAGCACTGATTACGTGCCAGGCATAGTTCTAGTTGCTGGAGATACAGGGGTGAAGAAACCCCCCCTCAAAAGTCCCTGTTCACAAAGGAAGATGTTTAAAAAATAAATAAACTAATAATTTAATATAATTTTAGGTGATGCTATGAGAACAAGAAAAGCAGGTATAGCGGGGGTTGAGAATGTGCATTTGTCTGAGAGGACAACACTTACGTGGAGACCTCAAAGACATAAAGGGGAACATCAGAGGTAGACATCTGGGGTAGCGTGAGATCTGAAGATGCTTGCCAGCCACTTGGTGGCGGGGAGCAAGGTAGCAGGTGAGCAACAGAGATGGGTGCAGAGATGGACAGGACCCCTGTTAAGTCCATCTTTCTAAGCCAAGGGGAAGTTTTAATTTTATTCTAAGTGCAATGGCAAGGCAATGGGGACTTTGACACGGACTGATTAATCCAATTTATATTTTAAAAGATCCTTGTGATTATTTTGTGGGGAAAGAGAGGAAGCTGGAAGCTGGTGAGAAGGCTTATTCAGCATTTCAGGCAAGCAAGAAATGAGAGTGAAAGTAGCAAAGTGTCAGCAAGTAATGTCTTTGGAAACCTCCTCTTCTGCGTTTGACTGCGGTGCTATTCCCTCATAGGTTCTGTCTCAGAGTTGCAATACTTCAGTCTCAGAGGTAAAAATCCTGAACAAAAGCATTCTGCAACCACATCACACCATAGTTAGGTGTGAAATTTATTATTTTTCTCTCTTATTAAGCCTTGTTAGACTACAAGGATTTTTATGTAAGATCCTGAAATGAAAAAAAAAATGAGGTGAATCATGAGACAGACAAAGACCCTGACAAGGGGCAGGGAAGGGTCTTGTTGTTCAGGCAAAGAAAGATAATCAAAGGCTAAGAGGAAAGACAAAAATATGGGCTTTAGACACACTGAGCCGTCCTCAACGCTCCCAGTAAAGACATAAATGGATGAGCAAAGGAAATACACACATGCAAATTATTCCATTGAATTATGTGTTGATTTATCATATTTTTGACACCAAAAATCGAGAGAGTCTGGCCAGAGAAAGGATCTTTGTGGCATTTTTTGTGCATGTTTGGCAGTGTAGGAAATGTAACCTGCACATTGAAATGTTGGAATTTCCAGGCAATGTTCATGGTTTTCTGTAGACAAAGAAACAATACTGTTTAATTTGGGACCATTCAAGACGATTGGGGCTATGCAACAGACATCTGAACTATTGAGTTCTTGTCTTTACAAATAGACAAATATCTACCACTTCATCCCACCAGATAGAATCCAGATGGAATCAGAGAAGGCATTTTCATCTCAATTTAATGTATAGTAAAATGAAACACAGGGAGGTGAGAAGAATTTTCTCCTCATTCCAGAAAGACCAGATCTGGCCTTGAACACCCCCCTACATCCAGCTCCCCATCCACCATCCGGGCTGCCAACGCCTGGTCAGCTCACCAGTGTCTGTAAGTCACTGCAACCTCGCCTTTTGTCAGGTTGTTCCACTTAGCACAGGAATGAGTGTCCCTGGCTGAGAAAATGGAACAAAAGGAAAAAAATGTTTATTTGCCAAAAAGAAAAAAAAGGAAAGCTTTAAAGCAGTATATATGTCACATACACTCTCTCACACACATTAACAGACACACACCCACATGACACACACACACACACACACACACACACAAATAAATTGTTCATTGCTTAGAAGCACTGTATTTTTATCCTATTACTTCTGGCCATCTGAAGAAATACTCTTCATGTAGTTCAGGAAGAAGTCAAGTAAGTTAAGACATAAAAAATGAAACCCAGGGAAATAGATTAAAAGGTACCGAAATGCCTAATTCTGAAGGACAGAGGCTTAAAGATAATTCCATAACAATCCGCACACATAACAGTTTACACAGAGGCTGGTGACCAACGGTTGCCATTGTCATGTCATTAAATGTCTTTCCCGCACCTAGTGCAAGTACACTGACCTAGCTTTGCTAGGAACACAAGAAGACTGGATTTAAACTTTGTTATTAGGATTTCTGGTTAGTTATTGTTACAACTTCTGGGGGATAAAACAATAAAACAATACTAGAATTGAATACTTGAATACTTAGAATGGTTTATACCGAATGAGGGCTTTGGAAAATATACTGTATTCCTCTGTGGCCAATTTTAGCACTATTCCTCATCCCAATGATTTTCTTCTCTCTATCATTGGATATATTATCCCAGGTACAACTTTCCTTTTTCTTCTGTTTTCAAGCTCTAACTTATTCCGAGGCATAGTTCAAATCCTACCATATGGAAATGCAATGATTCTCACCTTTTATGAGCTCCTCTAATAAAGCAGAACTGTGGAATTTATAGATATAACAGCGATACTTTCAACTGTTTGCAAGGGAATCTAATTCTTTTTACATTTGTTGGGCTTGGGTTAGAATCATGACGTGCAGGAGGAGATCACTTCCTGATGAAGGAAAGTAGTTCACTGCTGAACATCTACAGCTTAATGAGGGTTTGTTGTTTTCTGCCTATCTTTGTGCAGGCAGCAACCTCTGAACATGAACTTTGGAATCTTCAAGTTTCTTAGTTTATATCTCTGTCAAACCTCAAGAATGTACTGTGCCTAAAGTTTGCATCATGTAATGTAACTCAGAGTCCAGAGAGGTTCTAGTTTGAATACTCCTTAGGCGAATTCTAGAAAATCATGGTATGCCACTATTCTATTACATTCTTCTATTTACATATAGGATCACTTCAGCCAGTGAGAAATGGATTAAAACTTAATTTTGACAGTTTCTGATTCGTTAGAATGAAAACTTTTTGAGAAAAGAATTGTTTTGGGGAGTTTAGGGTCGGTACAAAATAATGGGTCCAATAACTGTACCAAAACTACAGTATGCAGAAGGTACGTTGAGAGTGCCCTCATACTACAGCATGAAGAGGGATTCCAGCTCCAATCCCAGAGAGAGCCCGTGGGAATGGGTTCCAGTTTAAGCCATGGAGAAATGCCAGGGAAGGAGAGGTGTTAGTGCAGGAAAAGTGGGATCATCGTATAGAAATTTCCATATTCTTCCTCTAAGACAATTTAGTCTAAGTCTTTTAAAAATAATCTCTAGCACACACACAAAAAATTAAGATTATTATTCAGAGAATTGTTGCAACTATTGGTGAAGTAGAAGTTCCCAAGAGATATGGTGAGTCGTGGATATGGCATTCTCAGAATTGGGATAAAACTGACTAATTCTGCAAAACACTGAAATGGCTAAAAGACAAAGAAATGATCATAAAGGTAATAGTGATATAATATTCATCGCTGATCGAGTTCTCTTTATGTATCAGCACTATACATGTGACCTCATTTAATCCTTCTAATTATTCTTTGAGATAGGTGTCGTTAAGCCATTTTACAGAGCAGAAAGCCAAGGTTTAGAGAATTTAAGCAACGTCCCGGCAAGAAGTACACAGGGTGCAAGTGGTAGGGTCAAAGTTCAAGCCTATACTTGTGCAATTTCAAAGCTTGTACTTTTAATATTAGTGGCTTTGCCCGACAACTTCTAGACAATGATACAAGACAGGATAATGCTCTTGTATTGAAGAATAAAACCCGTGTAAACCTCCCACATTAAGGGAGATTGAAAACTGGCCACCTGATGGCAGGGGTGGGGTGGGAGGCTGGTGTGGTTAAGACCTAAGAATCCTGAGGGTGACGTCAGTTAGACTGGAAACTGGCCTTGGATTTCCCCAGTGATAGAAATGGCCTGGAAACCAACGGTTTCTCTTCTATTTTTCTCTAATCGTTTAGCGTGGGGCATGTGGTCTAGTTATAAGTTCTCACCTTGAGGGCAAATACTCAGCCTATTATAATAATATTTATTTAAAAATATTTAACATTTAATTGGTAGATTCTCATTCCTCTAAGGCAAGACAGTATGACCTTGCAGAAACAGAAGCCTGAAGATTGACCACAGTTAGTGTTAAAGGGCTTTTCAGTTCGCAAAGTACTTGAGTTTTATTAATACTTATACCCCCATTTGTAAAAGACATATTCAGGAAGAGACTCTTTGAAAGAAATTTCTTGGACAACAAATGTTTTCTTTTGGATAGCTATAACCTTCACCCTTACTTTCAATGCTAAACTTTTAGAGCAAACAAGACATAATCAACTCATGGTCCAAACCTGCAAACTATGCATATGTAGATTTATGTAAATATCCATGCAAATCAAGTACATCCACTGGGCTTCTGGGAGGTTGCAAATGGAGCCCTTGGTACAGTAGAGGTCAAATATCTTTGACTTAGAGCTCAGTTCTACATGCAGATTTTTATAGGACAATGGCAGCCCCTAAACAACAGCAGTCTTTAAATGCTGTGATAATTCCACACTTGAGTAGTTTTTAGTCATAATTAGGAAAGGGTGACCTGGTTCAGAGAAAAATGAAGAGCAGAATAAAACTTAGCTCTAATATTCCAGTTTATTTAGGTTGGATACTTATAATCTCTCCACCCCTGCTTTCCTAATTTTTTCACATGTCCCTTAAGGGACCTCAGCTGGCATGGAGCATGGCTTTCATATTTTCAGTAGCCTTTGATTGGAATACTGAATTTCCCCAACTTACCTAAAAGGCGGGACAGTCCAAGGCCACTGTCCTTAAAAATGCCTCAATACCAAGGAGCCTCCTGCCTCGAGGTGTGTGCACCTTCCCTGAAATGCTGCACCAACAATACCAATTAAATTATCAAAGGCTACAGCAACGAGAGAATTGGCAATGACTATTACAACTCCAGAGTAACCAGTAAAGACTACAGGATCACCCCAGAAAAGGTCATTAGACTTTGGAATGTCCTTGTGGGAGCTTACTGGATACTCTCGGGTATAGTAGGGCAGAGGAAAGGGACCATGGAGCATGTTGGGGTGATCATACCAAGTCAGGCTTAGACTTGGAGCAATAACATGGGCCCTCAAATGTCCTCCGCATCCATGTGTGTGCAGTTGGCTGTCGAGTTCACGATCAGGGTTGTGTCCTCTTCCACTGCAGGGTTCAATTCATGGTGCTGAGTAGTCAGATTTTGAGCTTTACCACTTCCTGCCCTCCAATAAATCTCACACAGAGGAACCTGAACAGTTCCCGATGTTGGCAGGTTCAAATCTACTGCCACACAGCACCTCCTCCTTGTCTCCCCAAAGGCTTTGTCCTGTAGCTTGACACGGTGAGGATATTCCTGTTCTTTTAACGCATTTCCAGGACTGTGGCCAATGGCAGACACCGGGTCATTAAACCCATTCACAACTGAGTGACTAAAAAGAAGACATGATAGTTTTAATTAATTCTTTGCAATTGAGCCCAGTGTTGCTTCGATGAGATTATTCCTTCTGAGTTTCTAGTCTGATTCCACATATACAAAATGGAGATCAAAATGCTAATTTCCTTCAATGAAATGGTCTGGAAAATAAGTGAGATAAAAATCCTAATGTATTTACAAATACTTATTTTTAAGCTGAGAAAAAGAAATGAGTGAGTTTAGGATTAGCCAAATTCCATGAGGAGTTTCTGTAAAAAATGTAATCTATTTGGATCAAAGCTGTGGTTCTAGACATGACTAAACTATGAAAATAAAATTAGAAGGGGGTGAGGTTGAGGCGTCTAAAAAGGTAGGAGTTGAAGTTTGCTTTGTTTAGTACAGAGGCCAAGGGCTTGGGGTATAGGGGAGTGGGGTGGGGGAGCTTTGGTTTAAATGAGACAGGAAAAAAACAAATTATGCCATGGAGAAGGGGAATGTATCAAAACCCAGCTTTAGGCTTGCCAGATAAGTACCTTCATTCAGACTGTAAATAATTCTCACCTGTGGTTAGGTCTAAACCATATAAGCAGTACCAATATTTGAAAGAGAAAATTGTTCTTGCTTCTAATTAAAAGGTATTATATTCTCTGTAGCTTGTGTTGTCCAGGAACCCATTAATCAAAGAAGCCATTACGTCTCTACTTACATTAATTCCATTATTGTATCACGTGAGTTATGTTCAAACATTTATTGCCCAATAATTTTCAGAGAAAAATGTAGTAACTTGGGTGGAGATATCATTAATGTGAAGAGATTTTTGGCACACAAGTTAATGAAGTGCATGAACTAACCCTCCAACCCCAATTATAATGAACTTTTCCAAATTCCAGTGCTAATGGGTTAGCTCCAAATGCTGTAAATGAGATTGCTAGATTCAGGCAGCACTCTGTGAATGTCAATTTAGTCCTAGACTTCTGCAAGGATAATATCAGGTAAACAAAACCAGGGCATCCTTGTCATCTTCCAGAACATTTGAGGCTATTTATTATAGATGCATTAATTTTTTAGCAACGACTTCCGGAAATTAAATTGTCATATAAAAGGAAATCTTTATATGAAAAAATGACTTTCTAAAACAGGCAGTAGGTTGTTCCCTTTTTAAAATCTCATGTGGTAAAACAATATCATTACAAAAATAATTCTAACAAGACTTTTATAGGTTATTGTAAGAGAATTTATCACGTGTTGCCTTTTATCACTGTGTGTGTCAAACTGCAGCATTATGACATAAATGGTAATGACGGTAGTCATGTAATATTTGCTGTAGGAAGTCTTAGCAATTGTAAAGAGACATCATACTTTCTGTTGAACGCCTAACACTTGATTCCAGACTCTTGAAATGCCAGAGGTTTACTGCCAGTCTGGGGCAGAAAAGAGGAAAGAAAGATGATTTGGATTTGGGCACAGTGAATCATAGCATCTTATCGTTCGTTTGCTGTGACCTCTGGAGTTATCGAGACCAGACAAGTCCTCCCCATCAGAGATGAGGCGAGGCCACCAGCTGAGGAATCCAATTTCCCCAGCCATAGAGATGGGTAGGATGACAGCAGCTAGCCCAGCAAGGCCGTGGTGGGCAGCAGTCTTCATTCGTTAGCAACAGAAAATCAGAAGAACATGTTTTAAGTAAAATAATGGATGATATCCCAATAAATGAAACACATAGAATGGAGATGCTTGGGTTAGAAGGGCCCCTCCACCCACCTGGCCCATTTCCCCGACTCCACCGTAATTTATTTCTCTTTGGGGCATTATCAGACACTTTGATCTCTGGGGATTGGCGTGAGTTAGGACTTTTCTGGTTGCAAATAAAGGATTCGATCTGAGTGAGAATGAGATCCAGCAAAATAAAGATGACATTGCTAATAATTGTGACATAGACCCAGAGGGACAATGCAGCTGGGTTTGAGGAAGGGATGGTTGTCATGAGATATCTCTGTCTCTCTCCTCTTCCTTTAAATACACAGGTACACTTCTAAATTCCGTAGGGAAAGATTTTGAGTGGTCCAGTTTGGGTGGGGCCCATCAGCTAGGATGTGGGCGTGGGGTGGCCGGGTAGAGGGGAGTGGGAGGCAGCAGACACAGGGCTGTCCATGAATCGGGTGTTAGTTTCCAGAGAAAAAGAGCTGGACAAGTCCCCAGCAGTTTGAAAACTACTGACATGTGCTGGGAGTGGCCGCTCACACATACTGGAATGGGACAGCCATGTGCGGGCCAACTGAGCTGCAGGAAGTACAACTAACCAACTAACCCAGCACGGCACTGGGAGCCGTGGCGAGTGCAGTGAAGGCACTGATGTTGCCATCTGGGAAGGCCACAAGGACTGGTGTGGTGTCCAAGATTCCAGGTAACGCGGCCGTGGAAACCCAGGGCAGGCAGCCTAGGAAAGCAGGCGGTCAGCAACAGAGTGCTTTGGACCTGTGTTTCTGGGCCCTCACTTCTGGCTGAGGTTCAGAGTTTGAGCTCCAGGTCCTGCGGGCAAGGGCAATGCAGGACTCCATCCGGGAAGAACCGGAAACCAGAAAAGTGGCCTCGAAATAAACAGGAATTGAAGACATCAGAAGCCTGGTTCTTAGCCTAATTGAGCTCTAGGGTCCGGGGAAAGAAGCAGCATGACTATTAGTACAGTAAGTTCCACGAGCTAAAGACCTAGGACCCTCCGGGGCAGCGCAAGGTTGCCCCCTGCTTTCTGAGTGTGGGCGCTAGTGGAGCCTGCAGGAGGCAGGGAGGCGCTGAGGATGTGGCCTCCACTAAAACAGACTCAAAAGAATCATTAGAACATCCACTTGCTCTGAATGGTCCTTGTGGGGTGGGGACACCCCCATGTCTTCTCTTGCACAGTGTTGATATCACCTTTGACCTTTCCTAACAAGGTGAGTGGCCCATAAGACAAGCCAACTCTCAGTCACATATAATGCCTAAGCCCAAACTAAAAGTGACGTGTTGAAAATGTGTGTTCTCTGCAAATGAACTAACACAATTGGCAGATACCTTCTATGCTAACGCTTTTGGTATACGTAGTCTTTGAGCTTACAAAGATTTCTAAAGAAAGATCCCTGAAAACAATTTCAACTATTGCTCATATGCATCACCTTGTGATATTTTTTCATGCATAGAAAGAAGAATACATTAAGCCTGTCTACATCTTGTTGTGAGACGTGCTTTATTCATTTGCTTAATTTGCTGAAGATTTTATCATCACGTGGCTGCCAGGAGAAGGACATGGAAACATTTTAGAAGCAGGACTCGGGGCTTTAACTTCAAACGCCCACTCCCGAAGCTCCTGCCAAGAAATAACAAAATATTTGTCTCTCGGATAGTTAACCTCTCTTCCATACACAATCCCCAGCACACTGCATTGGCACTCTGTAGGTAACACCCCCTTCTCCCCTACAGAAGATGGTAATCGTTTTGCTTACAAGATGAAAAAAACCAGGAACACACACCATTCTTCAGCAGATTAGCTTGGCCTGAGACTATATTTTCATGTAATTTAAGGTCAAATGTCAGAAGTGTTTCATTATGTTGGAACTAAGGAGCTAAAATTCCAAATGTTGATAAGAAATGCAGTCTGTAACTCCTGCAGACGTGGGGCCTTTATCTGCATGGAATTCTCTTTCAGTTTCTGGGATTCAGTGCCCAGAGGAAGAATAGACACCTCTGCTTGTAACCCTAGGGTGGCAGGGTTTAGCATTTTCTTTTTTTTTTTTTCCCAATTCCTTTCTTCCCCCCCCCGAGGACTCCAGATGTATTACATATGAAACCAACCCATGGCTTTCCTGATGTATTTTGCCCAAGTTGGAGTTATACACGTGTGCCAATCACCAGTGAAAGGTGATTACTTATTCAATAGAAAGGCGCTTTGAAGAACAGTGGGACGTGGTTCCATATAAATGACACATTTTATCTGTTTTTCAAATAATTCATGGAAAATACTGACATAAAGTGCCAATTATTTTTTCCCCATGAATAGGGCTGGCAGTCTTATTGTATACTTTAAAAGTCACTTACAATTTGCTCACATTTCTCAACTCCCCAGGGAAAAGAACATATTTCCTTGGCACTAAAGATTAAAGTTCAATTTGACTTCATATTTTGTGGAGGGAACTCTTAAAGACATTGCATTCTTATATCCTTCTAGGTATCATTACAAGCTGTAGATTTGGTGATTGATGTCTACTAGGGTAGCCTCCAGAGGCTGCATGCTAGTTAAAATAATAAAGTGTTCCTTATCCTCTGGATGCATTCGAGAGAATAGCAGGCGGTCATTGTTTACTGGGCTAAAGTGAGCCACTCCATTTGAGACAGCTCATTTTAGACCCAAACTGAATGCCATGCCTGAGTGATTCCACTTCTAACAAAGCCGCCCACGGACTCCTACTCCTTGTTTAATTTGAATGAGAATTAGCTGCTGCTGCAGGCAAGCCCGAGACCCTCTTTCAGAAAAATGGTTCTCTAGACATGTTTATTGAAGCCTGGTGGCTGCAGAATTTGGAAGGGGACGGGAATGATCTCCCATGGAAGCACGCTTCCTTTCCAACCTCACTACTCTACGTTAGACTCAAGCGGACGTGGCAGGAAGGAGAGGGAGAGGCAGTCACATCCTTTGGCTAGTGTCGGGGCAACTGTGTCGCTCAGACTCCCAGGGAAGGACAAGGAAAACAGTGGCCCGTATATGTTCATTAAAGAAAGAGCATGTGACTATTTCACAAACTGTCGGAGTAATTGACACAGACCCCTTCCAAAGAACACTGTACCAGCCAGCACAGGGCCGCAGCGGCTGAAGTTTCTCAGTCGAAAGGGTCAAGAAAACACAAAATAAAATAAATAAATAAAATGGGACTTGCAAGATGCTGTTCCCAAAAGTAGTCTCCTGGGTATGTTTACACAAAGACTCTTTGGGTTGGGCAGGAACTGCACTCTGGACGCTTGACAAGTCCAAGCCACACACACAACGTAGAACATGCTACCCTTGCACCTCAGAACACACATTTTTATAACGTGACCTGGAGAATCTGAGTTCAACACACAGAGTGTCTGAGCCCTTTAGAAGTGATTCATCAGGGTCCTAGTGTAAGAATTAAGGCTGAAGCAAAACCCAACTGCCTGCTTCTAAGCAACCTCTCTTTGAAGGTCCAGCTTGTTTTTATGTATTTATTTGTGAGGCTGCTACCGGTCTGTGTCTCCATTCAGGAAACATCCAGTATCAAAGTTTTTTTTTTAAAGAAGGCAAACCATTTGTCTAAGACCAGATGAGCATCACAGAAGGCACAAAAATTGTGATTGAAATACAGTCATGATAATAATGCAATTGGTACTGTTATCAGAAGAAAAAAATAGATGCCGTAACTCAGGGCAATATTTATTTGTTTAATTTATTACAACTCCAAAATTTTTCTCTAGGCTCATTCAGTCCAGGCCGGCAAACACTTATACTTTGTTTCTCACGGTGTTTATCTGCTGATTCCATGATTTTTACCAATGATGTTGAGCATTTTCAAGGTTTGGCCTGAGGATGTACATGGACAGGCTTACTCTCCTCTGGGATTTTCTGCCTGGAATGATGCAATTTCTGGGAGCACATTACACCATAAATGAGAAGCCTGCCCATTTTCTTAGGAAACAATCCTCTCTCTGTTGGAGATCTCTTATTCTCCAGTTTAAGTAGCCTTAACTATGCTTTGAGTTCATTATTCAATCCTTATTTATTCTTATTAATCTCCTTGGGATTCTTACACTAGGTACACGATAATCCCATTAAGGCTCAAGAATTCTCCCAAGTTGGTGGCAGATTGGGGTAATGGATTGAAAGATGCCTGTGTTTTCTGGAAACACTGTATCTTGTTTTATGATCCGTCATTTTCTCAGAGTCTGGCTGACTTAGAAAGTGAGTTAAAGAAAACATTTACTGAGTCTCGGCTGAGAGCAACACTAAGATGATCATCCTAGATAAAGCAGGAAATATTCAAAAATCATACAAAAGGCAGTTTTCCCTCCTTCGAAAAGAAAGTGTCCATTTATTCTTTCCCAGTGAAGTCTCTGACTTATGAACTCTCTGACTACTCCCAAGCAGCTCGATGTAGTTCTCTTTTCATTGTTTCTGTTACAATTGGGAGTCTTGGATAATGGTGCGCCCTGCAGACCAGGCAGGAAGTTAGGACCCGAAATCTGCAGAAATGGGGCTTTTAGGAAGCTGTGGAATCTTAACAGGTGAGAAGTCAGGAGGCAGAATGTGAGGGTATCAGGGTGACGACATAAGACAGAGACTCAGCAATCGGGAAAGAACTCAGGGTTCCAATGCCACAGTTGCTGAGGTCAGAGATAAACAGGGGGTCCGAGCACTGTCGGGCAGTGTTCCCATGAACTTCATTCATAAGGCACTTGGGGCAAAGCTTGCAACTCTGCCTCTGCCAAAAAGCCCCTTACATGATTTCTGCTGGGGACGGCATCATTCTTATTGTACATCAGCCCAGGGCCTGAAAATAAGGGCTGATGATGATGGAAAGATAACAGAATGCCAAAATGGCTCTATGGAATAAGTCTATTTCTCCTGATCTCCATTACCTAATATAGACCTCCTTCCTGTTATTTGTTCATTTTTTTAAGTTCCCAGAATAGACTACAGCAAGGCTTCCAACTTGCAGAGATCTTTAAGGCCATCTGGAAGCTTTGGATATAAGACATATCTAATCTTAAGGCATATCATCCGTATTAACACATTAAGTTCTGCTGTTGGATTTTCCCAGCTCCTTCTGAGCTTTGCAGAACAGGTTATTTCCAATATCTTTATCTGAAAAAATGGCTCATCCCTCTCTTGAGATTTCCTTGGCAATGACCAATGTCACAATAGCCCCTTTGGTCTAAAAGAAGGAGTATGAGAAGAAGGAGGATTAAGATGGAACTCAAAAACAAGAAGTAGGTGGTGATAGAGAAAGAGTTAAAATTTTAGCAATATGAAAGCAGAGAAAAGTTAAAATAGACAATAATACCAATACATGCATGTACCTATTCAAACATTTATTGGGTGTTTACAGTGTACCAAGCACTGCGTATTTAACTGGATACCAAAGACGTTCAGTGAGGAAAATATTATTGGCCTCTAACTATCTTTGCATTGAGAAAATGAGAACGTTTTGGGAGAAACTGAGAATCCAGGCATGTTTTGACAGAGGGTCCTTTTAGACCACTGCATTTCAGGAAGTGTATGCTCAAATGGAAAAAGCTCTAGATTGAATCTGGGTTTCAGGTTTTAGTTGTGTAATTTTGAACAAGTCTCTTAAATTTTGGCGGCTCTCACTTTCCACCTCCATAGGACAAGAGGCTTCATTAATGCAGTTCTGTAGGAAGGACATCACTGTCCTGTGGGTGCCCGGTGTTGTTACAGAGGTATGAACTAGTAGAGGGATGGCACAGAAGGCAGAGAGGCCAGCTCTGCCTGGGTGACAGATCAGAACAGCTTCACAAACATTTAAACCGGCTCTTGAACAACATATACAAATTCTTTAGGCAAACAGGGACGGTGAGTTTCCGGCACAGGGCAGAGAAAACAGCATTTATCAAGGTCCTGAAGAATTCCCGCTTTCATTCATTCATTCATTCATTCAACAACCATATAGTGAGATTTTATTATTAATGAACTAATGATTAGTTGTTATGAGTCCTATTATTAGTATTACTAATACTGTTCTAGACACTGGGATATAGCAATAAACAAGGCAGACAATGTTTCTGCCCTCCAAGTCTACAATCTAGCAGTAGGGGATGAGGGAAGCTGAGATGAGGTTGTGGAAAGTGGGCCAGAGACTGTGCAGGAAAGGAAGATGCTCCGTCGAAGGCTGGAACTAGACGCAGGGAGGATGTGACCCGAAGTGGTACTTAAGAATTACCTGATTAAGTAACTAAACTCAAAGAGTTGTCAAGACTTTCAAGGTTTTCTGTTTATTCATTCAGAAATCAATGCACTTGATGTTCTTAACCTGTTCTGAGATCTTTGCATACATATTTCCATGGCAATCTTGCAAGGTAAGGATTATTACATTGTCATTTTACATACTAGGAAACTGGTACTGAAAGGGTCGAGCTCCTTGTCTAAGGTTATAGGCTGGTAAGGAGAGATCTGGGATTTGAACTCAGTTCTCACTGCTAAGCCCATTCTCATTTCACTACATCAGCACCTCACACCAAATCGATGATAGCAGAATTTATTTATTTAAATAGGGCAGTTATTTCCAAACCCAGGTGCTATAACTGCCCTATTTAAAAAACAAAACAAAACTCTGGGGATAACTACCCACCGATTTAAAATATATGTTGGCATTCATTAGCACCTTGCTTATTTTACTAATATAAAGATTTGCTTGGCTGCCAAAGTCGATGGGGAAAGGGATTCCATGTAGTTTAGAAACCTAAACAGTAGTCAATACGTAGGCAGCACTCTCATTAACCCCCTAACATTCAACACTGGGTCACGATCACATCATTATGTTTGCTAACACTGTCTTTCGTTGTTCTTTTATTGCTATGTGATCTCTTGAGCTGTGTTCCTCTAACTCAAAATAAAAAAAAAAAAGAAAAATTTCTGGGTTCTCCCTGGTAAAACATAAATCTTAGAAAATCAAATCCCAACTAGAGAAATCTGGTTTGGATCAAAGTAACTAAATCATTAATCTGGATCTTTCTCCGAAACTGGAACCAACCCAAATCCAAGCCATGATATATACATCAGAGGCCAGATATTTAGAGGGATATTAATTCTTCCATATTGTTGATGTGTTTGTGCTGACAGAGGAGACAGAGACCCATAGCAGAATACCAAAAGACTATGTTTGGGTATTTTTAGCCTGATTAAAATAAGGTATGATTTAAAATTATTTCAAACAGCACTTCCCACAGAATTCTGCAAAGCTTCCAGCCCAATTTCTGGATCAGAGACACTTGGCTAGAGGATCTATCTGGACGTTGGGGAACCCCTCCCATTTGGACCGAGCCTCCAGCATTCAGAGGTCACACCCCATCAGTCTAAACAACATTTTTTTTGAGTGTGTGATAGAAACACGGACCACAGATGGGAATTGTCTCTTAGTATCTTAGATGGGAGGCCCTAGCAGTCTTCAAGAACCACATGAAGACATTAAAAATCGCACTGCAGTTGGCAAAGCGACTATTTACTGCCTGAAGAACACTCTCAGGTGACAGCGATCACAGGCAGGTTCTGAATTACAGACTGATGCTAACGTGCACCACACTTGCACCCCCCAGAAAACCCTATTTCCAAACCTCTGAGCCTGATGTTTTACCAAAATACCCAGCTTTCCTGGCTCCCACGGCCAGGGTGGAGGGAGGGACGAGGGTGGACTGGGAATCTTGTTTAGCTAGGAGTTCCTGCTATGTTCCAGCCCTAATCCTGCAATTTCTCCGTGGTATTTGTGAGAACACCTGGACTGATGAGCAATTTTGGTGCCGATAAGGCAGAAACACAATCACTCTCCTGAGCCCTTGTATTTTGCAGGGTAACTTGGCCAACACGCCCCATTTTGGCACCTCTGCGAGTCTGATTCATTTCCTCTGCGCAGAGGAGACACAGGACTCCTTGGACAAAGCGCGTACCTTTCATAGCCAAGGAATCAGGCACTTCTCCAGATTCTAAGAAGCTTGTTTAGTGACAAACCCCCAAACCTGTTCTCAGATGAAGTCCTTTCACTCCCGACTTTAGGTACAGCCTGAGTTTCATTTCAGCGAATTGGCAAAGTCAATGCCTTGCACGTAAAAGAGAATCAAAATAACTTGAGCATCAAAATGAAGAAACAAAAGCAATGCTTGACCAAGATCTCTCATGTCTTCTCTTGCCCTGGGGCTCTACACGCACTGTTCACAAATGGGGTGCAGGTGGAAGTCCATGGTCTTGTGTGACCCATCAGTGATAGTGTGTACTCAAACCTATTTTTATTTAATATTTACTAACAGCCTTTGCTTGCTAATATTTACACACTTGGCATAGAAGATGGGAAGACTACGTAGAATTCTACAGAGGGAAACTAGACCCATCTAATCCTGTACCTCATCTTAGAGATACACTTTCTCTAACCAAGTCACCCGACTGCTTGGCTGCCAGGGCCTCAGCAGTTACCCCTGGCATGCATGGAACCCTGAACTGACAACACTTCCCTGGCCGTGAATTCATATAGTATTTGGTTTAATGGTGACACAAAATGATCCCAACTGCCACATTCAGTGGATTTTTCTCATTTCTGAATGGACACTATGCCCTGAAAGCTTACATGCCAGTTGTCCACACACAGTGTTCTCGCTTTCTTTAAGAATTAAAAATAAACCATTTTCATTCAAATCAGTGTAGACAACATCCCTTGGGGACAGGAAAATCTGACCAGAGCTTGCCTCTGGGACATCTGAAGTGCAACTTGCTGGGTAGATTTGAAAAAATCAGACACTCTATCTGCTACATCAGCGGTCCCAAACCTTTTTGGCACTAGGGACCAGTTTCATGGAAGACAAGTCATCCATGGATGGGGGTTTAGGGTGTCGGGGTGGGGAGATGGAGCTCAGGAAGTGATGCCAGTGACTGGAAGCGGCTGTAAATACGACGAAGGCTTGTTCACACACCGCTCACCTCCTGCTGTGCGGCTGGTCAGGTTCCTAAGTTTCATGGAAGACAATTTTTTCCACAGATAGGAGATTGAGTGGGGCAGAGCTCTGGCGGAGATCCAAAGCCCGATTCCTAACAGGCCAGTGGACCAGTACCAAGGCTGCAGCCCAGGGGTTGGGGACCGTAATGCTGTATTTAGGGGAGAGGCATTAAGCCTGCAGATTCAGGAATGACAACGTGATGTATGTGGGCAAATTAGTTAAGCTCTCAAAACCTGAGTTGCTTCATTTTAAAAATAATCATAAAATAATCCCTGCTGTGAGAATTAAGCAAGATCAGCTCTGTCGAGTGGCTAGCATTCTGTGCACTGCACACACGGTAAATCCTGTTCAATAAATATTAGCTATTACTATCATTTTCTTATTATTACATGTGCTTATTCTTGAGAGGATGCTGTAAAACTTAGTGGCATTTCCAGGATTAAATCAGATTTTAAAAGGAAACTTCTCGATTCTCTTGATGACATTTAGGGGTTGTTCTTTTGAGGCTTTGAGGAGGTCTCCCAGTTTTCCTAACACGAGGAAAATTTTTTTCTGAGACAGGGTCTCACTATATGTCACCTGTGCTGGAGTGCAGTGGCGTCATCATAGCTCACAGCAACCTCAAACTCCTGGGCTCAAGTGATCCTCCTGCTTCAGCCTCCTGAGTAGGTGGGACCACAGGTGTGCACCACCATGCCTGGCTAATTTTTCTATTTTTGGTAGAGACGGGGTCTCGCTCTTGCTCAATCTGGTCTCAAACTCCTGGCCTCCAGCAGTCCTCCCATCCCAGCCTCCCAAAGTGCTAGGATTACAGGTGTGAACCACCATGTCCGGCTAGGAGATCATTTTTATAGTTCCTCTAATACCAAAGTGATTAGAGGGTAAAAACTGGGGTTTTTTATTACACGGGAATCTGCCCAGCTGATATCGAGAATCCTGAGTTGGGATGAAGAAGCAGGTAGAGGCTTTCCACCCTCTACTGCTACATGTTGGGTTTCAGGGCTCTTTGGACCTGCTTAGGATCCCCACGGCTGCAAAGTAGTGCTGGACGATGACTTCAGTAACTGCATTAACCACGTCCTGCTTCCGTCTCAGGGTTGCCCGGTGGGAATTGTGGATGCTGGGAGTCTGCCTTAATGGATACAGCTGATAGAGACGGAGTAAATGAACTTAATCGATTTTGTCCAAGTTATGGGTGAGGTAAAAGAGCAAGAATGAGTTGGTAGAGAAGAATGAAATTAAGGCAATCAAAATGAGACAAGAAATCATAAAGATTCTTATTGTTCGTTAAACAAGACTTCATCTAGGACCCCTCTAAATAAACAAGAACAACAGCAGCAACAAGACGTGATTAGAGGATGGCCAAAGGATGGATCTTCCCAAAGATGAATGAGCTAAGACATGTTGTCTTTGAAACATTTGGGTCTTTCTTGGCAAGAGATGCACTCCCGTCCTGCTAGCGTCTGCTTCCCTTTTCAGCTTTTATTTATTATAAACAAAGATGACCCCAGGACTGGAATCTGCTTTGCCAAGACACTCCCCTAAAACATTGTGCCCCCTTTGGCTTCTTGCCCTCCCTTTAATTTTTTTAAACCGTAGGTATGTAATAGAAATTCTCTTCCTGAAAGTAATTGATTTATTTGTGCTGACATCATCACAATGTCTCAACATGAATTTGATTTCATGTCCAAGATGATTAAAAATACATATTTCTTACCCTTAAAAACAGAAAGCCATGTTTTTCTTTTGGGAGAGGAACTCACCCCTGAAGATTTGGGTTCTGTTCAAAATTCTCAATATATGACTTTGAGGTTCATCTAAAAAGAGTCTCGGCTTTAACATTCCCACACTAAATGCACTAAAAGCAGAAATGCCCCATATATAGGACAAAAACCCTGCGAATTCGACTCACATTTTAAGTGTTTCAACATATCCAGAACACCTCTGGACCAAGGTGGATTTGTTTTTTTTCCTTCCTTAAAAAAAGAAAAACAACAAAATAACCAAAATAAAAAAACAAAAAACCCTCCACTCATTCATTTGTGTCTTTATAGCTTAAACAAAATGAATTAATGGCTTTTAAACCCTTTGCACTGCTAAAAAAGGAAAGTGCTTTTAGTGTGACAACTTAAATGATAAGTTGCAGCCCAATGTGTTTTGAAATGGACTAAACATAAATCCGTCTTCAATAGGGAGTTTTAATTGGAAGCCACACTGACCCTTAACTCCAGCGGTGCTGCCACACAGCTTGTGATAATGAAGACTGACAAATTGTCTTAGTTGGATATAGACTTTCAAGATACTCCCCTCCAGGCCTTAGCCACGCCAGGCATTAGGAAGGAGACGTGCATTCCCCAGGTGTAGGAAGACCACAGAGTCCACTCTAAGCTGCTGGACAGGAGCCCCCCATAGGGGAAGCATGTTCCTTAGTGATAAAAAGGAAGGTAAGAGGGAGATAAATATATCTGAGCAGTAGGAAGCCCAGGGAAACACCTTTGAAGTTAAAAAGGAGGAGGAGGAGGAGGGGAAAAGAAAGAAAAGAAACAGTCTTTTCTCTTGGAGAATTCTGTCTGCTTGTGGCCTGTTTGGGAATTAAGTTATAGAATCTTCTCGGGCTTCCTAAGGTCGGTGTGAGAGGGGTTGCAGATCCCATGTAGAGTGCAAGAAGAAAAGCAAACCAGAAAACAACAAGAGTTTGTAGCTTAAGACTATGCTGTTGAGCAAAGATTGTGATATTGAGACCATTCCAGGAGAGGAAGTTTTAAGGCCAAAATTAAAATAGCACATTTGTTCCTTGCAATTTGACTTCAGAATCCCCAAGGCTCCTTCCTTGAGAAGGCTTATTTTTCATCTGAGAGATGTTGTGCACCATATGGATTTTTTTTTTTCTGGTTTACATACTGCATTTGCCAAGAATGTCTTATGAGACACAGCACCTCATTTTCCCTGGGTGTCCCAAGAGATAACAGGTACCTTCAAAGCTCTCTGTATGTGCTCTGGTGAATGTAAACACGCAGAATAAAACAACACTATTTAGCAAATAAAATGACACTCCCATAACTTCTAAGCTGTGCAAATCATAATTACCGCAATCTCAATAATTATTACCATTTAATGTTCAAAGAGCACCAACCTTCATTTAGAAGCAAACTAAAATTGGAACCCAGCCTCGACATTAGGCTGCTAAGACTCAGAGCCTCAAAAGAAGGCATGTCCCTGTTTGAACATTTCGACTTAATTTACGGGTGAATTCAATCAAGGCGTCAGTTCCCACTGAACTTCCAAGT
Organism: Propithecus coquereli; assembly: GCF_000956105.1. Classification (NCBI taxonomy): domain Eukaryota; kingdom Metazoa; phylum Chordata; class Mammalia; order Primates; family Indriidae; genus Propithecus; species Propithecus coquereli. The sequence continues at coordinate 3,935,879 of NW_012142412.1, forward strand.
TAATTGACTCCATTGATTGAACAAGTTGACCTGTCGTGTTGTCACCTTGTAGACTTAGCCACTGCATTCATACGGAAGTGAGGAGTTAGCTAGGGGACAGACGTTGGGTGAAAAAGGAGAAATCTAGGGTAGCTGAGTGTCATGTTATTCTCTTTGCAATTTTCCACATTTGTGGCTGGCATGTTTTTGGATATTGGCAGTCCTCAAAGGAATGAGATACACTAACGTGGACTTAAAATGGAGTTGTGGAAGTGTTGAATTTAAGGGGAACACATTCAACCTTCCACTGACAAGCTCCTTTAGACTTCTTTGGCTCCACTTCCTTGTTGCTGGCAGTCTGGGAAGCACAGACTGTCTCATGATCTTTCAGCATCTCCTCTCTGGCTCTCAGCCTTACTGGGTACTGCGGTGGGAATCTGGAAGGCTCTTGTTTGTCTGGATCTTGGTTAACTAAGAAACTGTCTTCTCTTCACTTCCTAAACAGACTTATGGCTGAGAACAATTACTTTCTCTGTCTGATTGTATCTGTTGAATCAGGAAAATCTTCTCCAGATCTGAAATGTGCCCATAACAACCAAAGAGAGAAGGTATAGGGTCCTTGGCACTTTGAGGATCTTGTATTTTGTTCACATAGGATTTTTTTTTTTTATTTCAGAATATTACAGGAGTATAATTTGTTTAGGTTACATATATTGCCCTTGCCCTGCCTGAGTCAGAGCTACAAGCCTGTCCATCCCCCAGACAGCGTGCACAGCACCCATTATGTGGGAATATACCCATCCCCTCTTCCCCCTCCCACCTGCCTGATACCCAATGAATGTTACTACTATATGTGCACTTAAGTACTGATCAGTTAATACCAATTTGATGGTGAGTACATGTGGTGCTTATTTTTCCGTTCCTGGGATACTTCACTTAGTAGAATGGGCTCCAGCTCCATCCAGAGTAATACAAGAGGTGCTAGATCACCATTGTTTTTTTGTGGCTGAGTAGTACTCCATGGTATACATATACCACATTTTATTAATCCACTCATGTATTGATGGACACTTGGGTTGTTTCCACATCTTTGCAACTGTGAATTGTGCTGCTATAAACATTCAAGTGCCGATGTCTTTTTTATAAAATGTCTTTTTTTCCTTTGGGTAGATGACCACTAATGGGATTGCTGGATCAAATGGTAGTTTTACTTTTAGCTCTTTGAGGTATCTCGATATTACTTTCCATAGAGGTTGTACTAGTTTGTAGTCCCACCAGCAGTGTATGAGTGTGTATCTCTTGGCATCCACACCAACATTTGTTGTTTTGGAACTTTTTGATAGAGGCCATTCTCACTGGAGTTAAGTGATATCTCATTGTGGTTTTGTTTGTTTTTTTTTTTTATAATTTGTAATTATAGCACTCTACATGTTTCTTGGAGACTATTCCAAGAAATATAAAATATGTGTGTGTGTGTGTGTGTGTATACGCACTCACAAAAAGAGTCCTTTTAAATATTACTTATATAAATAAAAAGTGTAAATTGTCTTATAATATGACAATATTCACAGTTAGTTGCTAAAGTACTAAAAAAAAAAAAACACTATTGTATTTAGCACAATAACTCAAAGAAATGCAATTGAACCCATGAACAATGCCGGGTTTGGGGCACCAACTGCATGCTCAGTGAAAACTTTGCATTTAACTTTCTACCCCCCCCCAAATTTAACTACTAATAGTCTACTGTTGACCAGAAGCCTCACTGATAAATAGTCAACACATACTTTGTATATGTATTATATACTGTATTGTTACAATAGAGTAAGCTAGAGAAAAGAAAATGTTATTAGGAAAATCATAAGGAAGAGAAAATCTATTTACTATTCATTAAGTAGAAGTGGATCATCGTAAAGGTCTTCATCCTCATCGTCTTCATGTTGAGTAGGCTGAGGAGGAGGAGGAAGAGGAGGGGTTGGTCTAGCTGTCTCAGGGGTGGCAGAGGTGGAAGAAAACACATATAAGTGAACCTGCACAGTTCAAATACATGTCGTTCAGGGTCAGCTGTAAAAGGAACAGGGGAAAACAACAACAGCAGCAATTGCTTAGCTGAACCGAACATACTGCCTTAAAAGTCTTGAAGCAGGCTGTCTGCCCAATGTTCTACAGCAACCATCCTTGGCCATTCTGTTTCTATTTCTAATTTGTTGGCTTTTGTAACTACTAGTTTCATTAAGCTCAAGCAGGATGGCCAAATGGGCAGACACCTCGCAAAAATAATGTCTCAAACTAAAGGAGTTAATATGTGGTAGAGTTTCTAAAACATAATTGTCACTTATTGAGCACTAATTATGTGCCAGATGCCATAGCAAGTGCTTTATATATTTTATCTCAATTAATCCTCACCCCGGAGCATGCCTTTTGGGGTGAGGCAGAGCTTGCATCCATATCTTAGCTTTTCCATTTAACCAGCTGTGTGAGCATCGAAGTTACTTAAATCTCTCGAATCTCTGTTTGTTCAACTGTCATCAGGTAAGGGACATCGCTTGACAGTTTCTGAAGGTAACTTTGCAGATGAGCAATTATGCATGTTGTGTTTCTATATGCGACATTAGACTGTGTGTGAATGCTGCTTCCTACCAGGGCTTGCCGTAGCCTTCATGATGATCTTTCTATCACCCAAGTATTCCCAGATCCTTTAGTCTTTTCTCACAGATCTCATTTCCAAGATGTTGAATCATCTTCACTGTTCTTTCTGAATCATGCCCAAACTCTCCGCAATTCGTTTTAGTTAAGCTCCAAGCAAAACACAGCTTCCTAATAAGGACCCGTCTGACGTAGAGTTAAAAAGAGGGATTAGCATGTGCTTCTTGCATGCCCTATACCTGTGCTCTAATCCCTAACATATCCCTATAAAATAGTTTTCCCTCAATTGCGCACGGAGAAGCTGAGGTATGGAGAAGATAAATGCCTTGCGCCAACATCACACAGACCCAACCGCAATGTAGCCTTCCCTCGTCCAGTCCAATTTTCATTAAACACCAACACTCTGTCTCTACTCGTCTTCTTGAGGAAATAACAGCAACACGCTCCCTGGCGGATTAGAATGAATAAGATGTTGGCTTTTTGTTTTATATGTACATAAACGGAGTTTGAAGTTTTTATGTAGCTAAGGCTGGATCAGCCTTGGGCAGAGTGCTGTAAGTGTAATGATTAGAACCACATTGAAGCGAAAATAAAGGACAAATGGTATTTTGTAAGTGCAACTACTCTGTTCAAGTTTTCAGTGAGGACTGTTTTCTGGTTCATTTGGGACTTTTAAACCAATACTATCAAAACAACTTAAAAGAAAATAAAAGGCAACTAACCCCTGAGCCATGTTATATTGAGGAACATTTAGATTGAATAAAGAAGGACAAAAAGTGAGTAGGGTAATGGATTCTGAAAGTATCTCTCTTCACGTGATTCTTTTATGATATACTACGCCTATCTCCTGCATTCTTGTATCGTGGATATTGGTGCATCATGTCCACTTACGTGGTAATTAACCTAGTAAAATGCTATGTCTCTATTAGAGTTTGTTTTTTGAATCAGGAAGATGAAAATGAAAGGTGTTCATTTTATCTACATTTAAGGTATCAGCAGATGCCTTGGTTTTTTCCTGGTCTTATAAACGTTTCAAGTATGAAGATGACACTCCAAAATGTGGTGGTTTTACTGAGACATCAAGGAAAAGCTATACACTCTGAGAAGCTTTCCTCTGTGTCCCTGGCAGTGAGTCTTTGTTAAATTGTTTACCATCACCCAGGTTGTTGTCTCAGTTGTTGTCTCACTTACAAACTTGGCTTTTGACTTTGGAAATCTGGCTTCTTTTTTGGTGGCATGACTCCCTGGAAGGCTGAGTTCTGATGATGTTTTCTCTATGTGAGTGAAAGCAGCAGTTTCTTATTTTAGAAGAAGCATTTTTAGGGTTTCATCAAATCTGTCAAAGATAAAGCCCCAGAGGTGAAACCCTCCTTCCACAAGGAAGCGAATATGTCCTTTATCTCGGGTATCTCGAACTCCCCTTGGAAGATAATATAATGCAGTTCCTTCAGAAACAGGCTTGTCCTCAGAGAAGCCCAGAGTGGGTTAGGGGTCACTCAAAAGGCTGAAAGTTCAGCTCCCAACTCCTCTGAGCACTCTGCCCTTGTGTCGAGCCTCTCAGCTATGGTGACAATTAATAGCCGCATTCTTGGTGACGTGGAAACTTGATCGCCGCATCGGTCCATGGGCCATCAACTGTGTGACCCTGGGGTGAAAGTCTCCATGTTGTGTTCCCTCTTCCCTCCACCAGGCCATCCCCCCCAAAGCACTGCTTTTCAATTTATATTTATATTCCTCTCCCCTCCTTCCTGTTCTTTCACACGAGGTAGCTGACAATGGTAATAAATGTGGTCGTACTCAAGGATGGGGCTGTGACAGGCCCAATAAGGAGTGGACTGATTTGTTGCTTTGGGGTTGAAAGCTCAGACTTTCATGAAACAAAAATATTATATTCAGGGTAATGATTTATGGCCTTGACTCCTGTTTGATTGTAGACCATAAATACTAGCAAACGGTACTCATAGCATCTCCAGAGGACATTAGGAACATACTCAAGTTTATTTTATACAGCCATTACTGATTGGCCATAAGCATGGACATAATTTAAAAGACATTATTTTCCCCCAAATAAGTCTTTGTCGATGATAATGTTCAACGATGATTTTTGTACACTCCAGATTTGTCCATGTGACTCCAAAATGCTCAAAGAAATCCAGTAACAGATCAACTAGCGAGGCAAAAGCTGATACAATGGAAGTTCTGACAAGGGTGTCATCTTTTTTTTTTTTTTAAATCCTGTAATAAGCTTCTCAGCCCCAAATGCCTAGCCTATGACAAGCACTATCCCTTCAGAATTTAGAAACCACTAAATCATCTCGGCATAAACTTGCTGACCGGGACGATGATGTAAACTTTGCTCAAATCTCTTTAATTTCCTTGTGCCTAATTTCTTTAGCTGCAAAGCAGGAATACCTTCTCCAACAGGTAGTGGGGCTTTATTCATGTCATTTCTACTTGCCTTCCTCTTCTTCTCACCCTAGAGTAGATCCCAATTTCTCTTGCTCATTGGAATTCCTCAAAGTCTTGGAGCCGTGTGAATGAGATACCGTTATCCCTTTATTACATCATAACTGACGCCTGTTCTGGCCAAAATGGAGAGGAATGCCTGGTGGACAGAATGCTCCATTTATATCATAAAAACATTTTGATCCCAGGAGGAATTTATTTATAGTCTCTATACTTAGTGCTCAGGTAATTGATTTATTTAAAGCAACGAATTATGTTTTTCTATGATACAAATTTGATCCCTACACGGAAAAGCAAAGGACCTCTCTAAAAGCTTCTATTGAGTTGTAGGAGTTGGATCCAAAAGATGCTATTTGAAATGCCGTCGAAGGACGGTCTCACTGCAGACAGAGGTCTGGCTTAGGAGCAACTTTCCATTCATTAGTACAGTCGGTAGCCACTTTTCCCTCCCTATCTTATTTGAGAGACTTCCCAGAAGATAGAAACCAATTAACTCTCTATTTTGGCAGTGTTCATCCTAGGTGTTCTTTTAATGGGTATTATTCTTGCTAAATTATAGATGAGCTTGATAGTAAGACAAATGCCATTATCGGAGTTATTTATTCATGGGATGTCGTCTGTAACATACCCACACTAGTTCTTCGCAAAGTTTGTATTGATCAATTGCTTTAATCAGTTGTACCAGGGGACACTGAAAGACTCAGCAATCACAGCTTTGAGCATCAGCATCTCTCTCTCGGCTTCTGCCAAGCTGGGAGTGAAAACTGTGGCTATTTTCAAACTCTTGGTAGCAGGAACACCAAGCAGAAGTAGATGGATGGCGCCTTCCATTTAGATGGGTGCATCATCCTCCGACTTCACACCCATGAACGCATCACTTTGACAATACCATCGTATTTTTGTTCATGCATTTTGTTCTGTCCCAGTATTAGCTGGAAGATCTGCAGACATGCAACTTCCGGCCCTCTGTTAATGACACCCACAGATCTTTTCAGATTCTGCTTTTAAAGCAGGGAACAAACTCTGCTGGCTCCCCAGAAACACATGGCCAAGACCTCGGTAGATAATCAAAATTCTGTCTAGAGGCAATTAAAGATGATATAGTTGGGGCCCTATTTTTATTTATACTGTGTAATGAGGCTCCAAATTAAAAAAGTTATATCCTAATCTCCATTAATGTAAGGAGTTGCAGTCTTGCGAGTGCAGTGGTCCATATTAGGTGTCAAATTTATCATTTTTACACTTTCTTTCAGTGCCAAGATTCAGCATGTCCTGAGGACAAGTGCTGATGCAAGTAGCAGGGGATCTACCCCCCTCTCTCCTCGTCCTACTGTGGAAGTGGGTTTCTTCTGAGCAATAAGACATGACAGACTGTGCGTTTGTGGGCAATTATGGCACTCCTTAGGTGGTATTAGAAAGCGTAAGGTCAAAAGATGGGGGCTTTAACTTCCTAAGAAATGCAATAATGACCCTGAAATGTGCAGCTTGGGCATCTTATTACAATTGTAACATGGAATACATTAAAATAAAGAAAACAAGGGACAAAGACCTTAGTGGGAATTGGTAGATGGAGGTGGGAAATCAATGTCAGACAATCATTAAGTCATGTTGAGATTTCTGGAGGCATTTCCAAATGGCTATCTCCTCACAAAGCCTTACTGCTTTCTCATGCACAGAGACTGACTGTCTACAAAGAGCTTCTGACCAGTTTCTCAACACTGCTTAATAAAGTTGTTAAGAACTGGAAGGAGAACCATTTTTTTTTTTTAATTGAGAACTTTGTCAAGGCTGGTGGCCATCAGGGGTCTGTGCTGGTTTTAGACTTTATCCAGACGTCCGAACCCTGTTGAGTAAGTCAAACACTACAGAGTAACTTCTGAGAAATTCAAAGCAGTCTGTAGGAAGACAAGCCCTGTGGTAGGCTGAAAAATGGCCCCCAAAAGGTATTCACATCCTAATCCCAGGAATCTATGAATATTACCTTATATGGCAAAAAAGAAAATTTTTGAAGGGTCTTTGTAGATGTGATTAAGTTAAGCATATTGAAAAGGGGAGATGATGCTGGGTTGTCCATGTGGGCCTTCAGTGCAATCACGTTTCCTTAAAAGAGGGAGCCCGACACGCAGAGAAGGATGCAGAAATGACAGCGATGAGCCCACAAGCTGAGGAGTGCTGGCAGCCCCTGGAAGCTGGAAGAGGCAAGGAACAGAGTCTCCCCTAAAGCCTCAGGGGGTTCCCGGCCCTGCTGATGCCTTGATTTCCACCCAGTGATACTGAATTTGGACTTCTGGCCTCCAGAGCTGCGGGAGACTAAATTTCTGTTGTTTGAAGCCTCCCAGTTTGTGATAAATTGTTAGAGCAGTCACAGGAAACCAATCTAAGGCCCAATAGGTCAGGGGCTTCCAGTGTTTCAGGCCCCACCCCTTTCAGGACTCTTCTTCAAGGCCACATCATGGATTTATTTCTACATAATACTCTGTTTTCAAAGAATCCAGAAGTATAAAACGTCTTGACTCCCATTTGGCGGCTCTTTCTGATATTTTTCCCCAGGGAATCTGAGACATGCATTCAAAGCCTCATAAATGCTCCTTTTTATAAGCTCACACCTTTGTCTTCCCCTCACCCAAAGAACCAAAATTCTCCTTCTCTTTCCAGGCATCCTTGACTCTCCTACTTGGGAGTTACCTCCCCTGTCAGACAGCCCTTAACTGTCAATTCTGACCTTCTGTTCCACCTGCCACAGAGACACCTTAGATCATAGCCGTCTCCCTGGTGAGGACAGAACCTCAGAGGACAGAACTCTGCCACCTTTGTATCCTCCAGGGTGCGTGGACCATGCTTCACATCTTGAGCTGTAATATTTCTGTGAATAGGTTTTCCTTGATGGAAGAACACAGGAGCTGTCCAAGGCAGGTGGCTGGTCTTGTGTTCCTGCCTAGACCTGGAGTGGCCTATATGACAGAAAAGAAAGAGCTTAGACAGCTCTACTGGCCCAAACTGCAAGACAGGAAGCCCTGATACTTCTCACAGATGCCAAGTAGGAGAAGGTGAGGGTTGAGAGGCAGGTATGAGCTGAAGGAATGGAAGAAGGTGGGAGACACCAAAGAGAGTCCCGACTGTTGCAAGCAGATCTGAGGAACCCATAGTCTGTGTGACTGGAACAGGCCACTTTAAGAAATATAGTCAAAAAGACCATGAATGAATATACAGGCATCCCTTGGAGATATTGCAGGTTCTAGTTCCACCCACTGCAATAAAGCAAATATCACAATGAAACAGGTCCCATGTATGGTTTGGTTTCCCAGTGCCTATAAAAGTGGTGTTTACACTATACTGTAGTCTATTAAGTGTGCAATAGTGTCATGTCTAAAAAAACAACGTGCATGCCTTAAAAATACTTCATTGCTAAAAAATGCTAATGATCACCTGAGCCTCCAAGAGTTGTTTCCTTATCTTTTTGCTGGTCTTGCCTCGATGTTGGTGGCTGCTGATCAGGGTGGTGGTTGCTGGAGGTCGGGGTGGCTGTGCCAATTTCTTTAAATAAGACGACAATGAGGTTTGCAGCATCGATTGACTCTTCCTTTCATGAAGGATTTCTCTGTAGCAGGAAATGCTGTTTGATAGCATTTTACCCACAGTAGAACTTCTTTCAAAATTGGAGTCAATCCTCTCGAGCCCTGACTCTGCTTTCTCAACTGTGTGTGTAAGATTCTAAGTCCTTTGTTGTCATTTCCACAGTGTTCACAGCACCTTCGCCAGAGACACCTTATATTGTAGCCATCTCCCTGGCTACAGAGTCCACCCACCAGGAGCAGATTCCATCTGAAGAAACCACTTTCTTCGCTCATTTGTGAGAAGGAACTCCTCATCCGTTAAAAGTTATATCATGAGATTGCAGCAATTCAATGGCATCTTCAGGCTTCACTTCTAATTCTAGTTCTCTTGGTGTTTCCACCACATCTGCAGTGCCTTCCTCCACTGAAGTTTTGACCCCACAAAATCATCCATAAGGATTGGAATGAATTTCTTCCAAACTCCTGCTCACGTTGCTATTTTGATCTCCTCGCATGAATCACAAATGTTCTTAATGGCATCTAGAATGGTGAATTATTTCCAGAAGGTTTTCAATTTATTTTGCCTGTATTCATCAGAGGAATCACTATCTATAGGAGCTACAGCTTTATGAAATGTATTTCTTAAATAATAACACTGGAAAATCCAAATTACTTCTTGATCCATGGGCTACCAAATGGATGTTACGTTAGTAGGCATGAAAACAACATTCATCTTCTCGTACCTCCCCATCAGAGCTCTTGGGTGACCAGGTGCATTGTCAATGAGTAGCAATATTTTGAAAAGAATCTTTCTTTAAGATGTAGGGTCTCAACAGTGGGCTTAAAATATCCAGTAAACCATGCTCTAAACAGATGTGATGTCAGCTAGGCTTTGTTGTTTCACTTCCAGAGCACAGGGAGAGTAGATTTAGCATCATTCTTAAGGGTGCTAGGATTTCCAGCTTACTAAATGAGCACTGACAGCAGCTTAAAGTCACCAGCTGCATTAGCCCTTAACAAAAGAGTCAGCCTGTCCTTTGAAGCTTTGAAGCCAGGCATTGACTTCTCCTCTCTAGCTATGAAAGTCCTAGATGGCTTCTTTTTCCAATAGAAGATTGTTTCATCTACATTGAAAATCCATTACTTAATATAGCCACCTTCATCAATGATCTTAGCTAGATTTTCTGGATAATTTGCTGCAGCTTCTACATAAGCACTTGCTACTTCACCTTGTACTTTTACGTTATAGAGATGGGTTTTGACCATCTCTGTAACATACCTCTGCTGGCTTCCAACTCTTCCTCTGCAGCTTCCTCACCTCTCTCAGCCTTCCTAGAATTGCAGAGAGTTAGGGCCTTGGTCTGGGTTGGGCTTTGGCTTAAGGGAATGTTGTGGCTGGTTTGATCGTCTATCCAGATTACAAAAACTTTCTCCATGTCAGCAATAAGGCTGTTTCACTTTCTTTTCATTCATGTGTTTACTGGAGTAGCACTTTGAATTTCCTGCAAGAACTTTTCCTTTGCATTTACAACTTGGCTCACTGTTTGGAACAAAAGGCCTCGTTTTCCACCTATCTCAGCTTTCAACACAGCTTCTGCATCAAGCTTAATCATTGCTAGCGTTTGACCTCAAATGAGGGACATGAGACTCTTCTTTCACTTGAACACTTAGAGGCCATTGTAGGGTTATTACTTGACCTAATCTCAGTATTGTGGTGTGTCAGGGAATAGAGAGGCCTGAGGGGAGGGAGAGAGATGGGCGAATGGCTGACCTTGTCCACCTGGGGATGGTCAGTGGAGCAGTCAGAACACACACATTTATCAATTAAGTTCATCGTCTCATAAGGGCACCGTTCTTGGCACCCCAAAAGAATTATAATATTAATACCAAAGATCACTGATCACAGATATAATGAAAACGTTTTAAATATCACCAGATTACCAAAGTGGGGCCCAGAGGCACAAAATGAGCACATGCTGTTGGAAAATGAGCCTTGCTCGACGCAGGGTTGCCACAAACCTTCGATATGTAAAAAATGCAATACGTGAGACGTGCAATAAAGTGAAGCTCAGTAAAGTGAGTTGTGTTTGTAGGTCCATGAACACCCCACGTGCCCTGTTGCACAGATGGGTGGTCACAATTCCACGCCTCCTCCCACGTGCACATCTACCCAGGGAGGTCACAGTCACCAGGCTCAGAGCCCACTCGGTACAGCACTGACTTAGAGGTGAGAGGTCAAATCTAGACTCCTCTGTGCTGAGAGCTGTCTATACTCCCCTCAGTCCAGCTCAGGCAATTCCTTGACTGTTTCATTTGCAACTGTAAGAGGAAAAACCCAACTTTCTTTTTTCTCTCTACTCTCACATTCAACATGGAACACTTCTATGACCAGATGTCTGTGCGTTTTTCCCACAAACGAAGCAATTCCCCAGGATTCTCACCAACTGGGTATCCTAGAATTTAATTCAATTCTGACCCTGTCCATCTGAAGATGGTGTCAGATCCCAGTGGTGGAGGGCTCAGTCCCACAAGACTGCCCCTACGTCAGACGCTGGTTGCAAGTAGTAGGCTGTCTGTCACCTGTACTTCTGACTGATGAGTTATCAATCAAGAGTCCCACTATTCCCTCCTAAGGTTTGATTAATTTGCTTGCACAGCTCACAGAGCTCAGGGAAACACACATATTTAGGTTTCACAGTTTATTATAAAGGCTATTATGAAGGATTTGGATGAACAGGGTGAGGTATGGGGATGTGGAATTTCCATGCCCCCTCCTGGCGGCCACCCCCCAGCACCTCCGCATATTCAGTCACCTTGAACTTGTTCAAGTTTCTCTAGAGCTTGAGCTCTAGCCCCTGCCCCACCCACCTGGAGGTCCACAGGTGGGGCTGAAAGTTCCAACCCCCTAATCTGATCTTCCTGGTGACTGGCCCCATCTAGGAGCTAACTAGGGGCTCAGCCTAAGTCACCTCATCAGCGTAAACTCAGGAATTATCCAGGGACGTTCATTATAAATAACAAAAGGTACTCCTGTCACTCAGGAAATCCCAGGGCTTCTAGGAGCTCTATGACAGGAACTGGGGACAAAGATCAAATATATTTTATATTTTACCCTCCGACTATCACCAATTGTAATAGCAGTCCAAGGATACAGGTGTATTTCATAAATATTCCTCCCAGGGTAGCTCAGGAATAAATGTATATAGACTCCTACCCCTAACTTTGAAAACTGAATTTTCACAGAATTCAGGTTGGCTGACCCCAGATACTCCCATATATGTTATTTATAAGCAATAATTCTTCATCTTCCCTCCCCGTATCTGTCATATGAAGAGCCCATTGGATTCTTTGAATTCTAACTAATTCCCATTTGATGGGAGAATACAGTGTTGGCTGGACTTCCTACCCATATCATCAACATTCCTACTTGGCAGCCGGGGTGGCACTGCCCTATTTAGGATTCTAGAAATCATCTATTTAAGATGTAGGAAAAATCCCTTTCTCCCAGGAACACCTCCCCTGAAGGTGTTTTGTTTCACATGCAATTTAGTAGTCACCTAGGGACCAAGGGAAAAGAGAGATTTTTGTTTATTTGTTTATGTCCTAAGGCTATGGTGAAAGAAAATCCATGGATAACTGGTGCTATCAATGGAAAAAAAAATTGTTTTTTTTAGAATATATCTCTCACATTTAGGTAATGACTGGGACATTGAGATAAGAAAAATAAATAATAATAATGATTATAATAGTTTATAGTTATTGTGCCTTTGCCCTGTGCCAACGATACAGATGATCTCATTTCATCCTTGCAACAACCATGTAAAATTGGTACTATTATTAGTCTTGGTTTCACAGAAACTGAGGGCAGTGAAGTTAAGAAACTTGCTAAGGTCACGCACAGCTAGTTGATGATGCGAAATGTGCACCCAAGCAATCTATCTTAGGAGCGTGTGCTCTCCCGTATATACATATATATATATATATATAGGATAAGAAGATTTATACTTTTGTAGCAGGTATAAATCTTAGTCTATAAACTCAGATGGTTTATTTTCTGTAAATCACCTTAATGCCATCTCTAAGCCCTTTCCCCACTGGGCTGGAGGAAATAAAAGCGTGACCATTCTTGGAACTTCTTCATCATCACCTTCAGCAGGTTTGAGCAGAGCTTGGGGATCTGAGTTACATGTCAAGATATTGGGTAGGGCGGGTCCCTCTGTCTCTGTGTGGTGGTTGCTGAGAGGCACGTTGTCCCTGCACATATGATAATCTCTGCTCTGTGGCTTCTGTCTCAAGCTTGGGGCCAAGAGTCTTCGGTCACTTGCCCAGGTGTATCCCACACCTGCCTCCTCCGAGGCCCTGCCATAGTCTGAGGACGTTACCAGGGAGCAGAGAGCAGATCCTCACCCTCTTGGACTAGAGAAATCTTAGTTGGTCTAAAAGGAAGAGCAGTGTCCTTCTCCACCCTCTCTCCCTCCTCTTTTTCTCTCTCTCCTCCCAAGAGGTATGCACTATGCACTCTTCTTTCTTGAGCCACCAGTTTTTCAGTGGACTTAGAATTTTGACAACTTTTACAGGGGAGAACCTACCACAAATCTTCAGCAGCATGGACCTTGATATCTTATTGAACAGGTGAAGGTCAAGGTAGAATACAAACTAAAAATTTTTTCAAATATTGCAACATATGCTGTTGCCATATAACCCTTCACCTATATCCCATCAATGGCGTGTGTTCCACACAGTCTCACACTCACATGCAAACATAATTTCCCATTCTTTTGATACTTAGTAATATTTTTCTTCTCCTATCAGGTAAAGCTAATCTTATCTAGGCTTTGCTCTGACAACACTGATGTTATAAGGGAAATACATTAATCCATCCCTCTATCGAAATTCCCAATAAACTGTACATTACAGCTGATGCCCGTATGGTTGCAGACAATGCATAGATGAGTTGACTAATTTTTTCTATATGTCAATTCAACCCTCAGTACTTTTTAAATATATCTTATAATTTATATTTTAATTTATGAATTATCTTAGAAGATCTGATTGTTTGGAATCCACCCCAATCTAGTTGTTATTTGGATCTTCAGAAAGATTATTAAAAGAATATTTAAGTGTCTCATTTCATGGAAATTAGGAACAACGGGTTATAATGTAAATATATTCATTCAGAAACTGGGAGGGGGGAGCCCTCCAGTGAAGCTGTAATGTTCACTATTCACATATGTTTCAAGATTGACTTGTATTTCTTAATATAGATACAATACATTGTTTATATTTCATCTTGTGTGTGTCTTTCCACCACTAGTAAATCCCTGGACTGTTAGTACACACAGGACATGTGTAAGGATGCTTTCTCAGCAGACCGCATCTTCAGGGATCATTTTAATTCCATAGTTTAGTGTCTCCTTACTAGAATAGAGCACTCCATATTTTTTTCTAAAGATTCTATCAGTCTTGATCCAATGTGCGAGGTGATAAATGACTGGAAGTCGGCCCCAGAGGGGAAGTCGGCAATGAGTCATGCTGTCTCCTAGTAACCAGTCAGTAAATAGCTTCCAGCAAGTATTTTAAACCTCAAAGCACACTTACCTTTGGTATTAAGCTTCGACAGACTACCCTAATCTATATCTGTGCTCTCATCCTTCTTTCAGAACTTCTAAGGAGAGGGAAAGAAATGGGATCAAGTTTGCCTGTGTCTGTTACCTCCTTCAAAACCTGAGTGAAAACATTCCTCCAGGAGGAAGTCTTTCCCAACAAACCCTTGTCCTTGATTTGTTTTTCTGTATTTTGTTCGCTCTCAAATGTTAGGAAGCACTTTGTACTCTATATATTTTTTTTGTTTACGAATAGGCTCCACTATGTAACTATTAAACCAGTTCACATTGATGTGTGGTTCCCCAATTTAGAATGAAGTCGAGCAAACTTTCAGAACAGAATGCTGTCCATGAGTATCTTTCTCACGAGTATCTTTCTCACGCATCCCACCCACTAAGACAGTTTCAGACTAATTAATTTAAATTTATAGGGATTATTGAAAACATAAATCCTCCCTAAACGAGAGGTGGGGAGGGGAGAACCAAGCCTATTAATTATATTCGCCTTGTTCACCTGTTGGATCGTTTCCCCCAAACATTGAGGATCAGATTTTGTAAAATGGGAATCCTTATTTGGGATGTGGGAAAAAAACACAAGAGTTAGTTTTGTAGTATGAAACATCAGAGAATGTGCCCATGTAAACTAGTGGGAATGGCTACCTTAGATGGACAGAGAGCAGCCAGAGAGTTCCAGAAACTGGCCAAGAAGGGAAACAGAAATAAACAGGCAGGAAAAGAGAAGCAAGTACAACTAGCTCTTCGAAGAACACTAATGTGTAGCTGCAAGTCTTGGAATTAAACTGTGAGCTCTATAAAGGTCTGATCTACTCTGTTCCCTTGTTTTCCTCTAGAATGCTATGCAGAGTAAGTATCCGGGAAATGTTTGCAGAACAAATATACTTCCACCTTAGGTAAAAAAAGAATACCTGTTCCCTAGACAGAAAAAAAGACTAACATGACCATTTGGCAGGGTTATGAGAGTTAGCTCTGAGATTTTGCCAAGAAGGCATTTGGCTTTTGGAAAATTGTCCTCGAAGTTAGTGTTCTCTTGGATAAACTGAACCCCAGTCCTGCTTAAGGTATCTTTTCACATTGCAGTTTCATTTTATTCATGGGAAAGGGGGCCTAAAGTGGCCAAGGACTTTGTTTAAGGCCACGCAGAAGGATGTGTTGGGGCTGAGATCACTGTCATCGGATTTCCTTCCCTAGATGGACTTATTCTAAGTTTTAGAAGGGAATTACAAGATTTGTGACTTGTAATTTTTACTACCAGTGATAAGATATTGTCACTGTATGTGAGAAACTGTTTTGTTCCATTTAATTTGGTCTTTTTATTCATAAAATAGCCACCTTGTCGAGTGCTTATTTCACATTTCAAACAAAATGGCAAGTTTAACCCTCCCTCAAATTCCATAAGGTTGGAATATCTACCGTCTAAAGCTTAGAAAGCCTGGGCAAATCACCCTGGGTCACAAAACTGATAAGATACAGAGCTGAGACCTGAACCCCAACTTGTCTGTTTGTGAAGTTCACCATCTTAACCACTATATTAATACATAATTTCTCTCCTGTGAGCCTCAAGCCTGAGACAGGTTTAAAAAAATTTTTCGTGTTTATTCACCTGGCTAAAGGGTGGTTGTAGAATTATATGGCAACCATAAAAGCATAGATCTGGTAGGAATATTACCAGATCGCCTTGTGGTTTTTGGATTATAATTCTCAGATTCCACAGAGATATTCAGAGGCTGCCCAAAGGCAAGAAGAGGTCAAGTGGAAATTAGGAGGCCAACAGGGAAGAGCTTGGGACTTTCAATTCCCTTTTCCAGAGACGGAAGCTTCCCTTTACTCTTTATATGTTGGAGTTCTACATGAGATTTCATCTAGGAGCAGTGAGGCTGAGGTTGGGGGGAGAGGAAAGGAAGTGGTTTAGTTAACCATTGTGAAAAAATGGTTGACAATCACTGAGTTAGTCCAGATCTCTCATTTTATAGATGAGAAAATGGAGACCGAGAGAGTTAATTTAGCCAAAGTCACTCTGTTAAAATAATAGCCTTTATGAGCTGGGCACACCCTTGGGGAACCACCGAGTCCCACTGTCGGCCAATGCTGGCCTCGCTAACTTGTGGTCACCCACAGAGGCCCCAAATTCCTCCGCAGCTGGGGGCTCATGGTCTACCAAATCTTCCCATCTTTCTGATCCTTAGAAAATATCTCCTTATAATAAGCTAAAATCTGCTCTTCCCTATCCCCGGGAGCCAAGTAGAATAATTAAAGTCA
This sequence comes from Propithecus coquereli, assembly GCF_000956105.1. Classification (NCBI taxonomy): domain Eukaryota; kingdom Metazoa; phylum Chordata; class Mammalia; order Primates; family Indriidae; genus Propithecus; species Propithecus coquereli. The sequence goes on from NW_012142412.1 coordinate 3,952,401, forward strand.
TTCTTCCACATGCTCCAAATATTTGAAGGCACCTCGCATGTCTCTGCTGAGCCTCTCATCTGCAGGCACAACTTCTATTTCCTTGAACATTCCTCAGACAACGTGGTTTCCTCGGGTCTCGTTGTCCTACTCCAAAAAAGCTTCAGTTTGCTTTTATCCCCTTTAGAGATTCAAGTACTGAACTAAACATCCCACTTCAATAATATTTTAATTTATTAAGTCATTTAAACTTCCATTCCTTATACAATATCCGATTAACTCCCTCATAATGGGTGAGGGATGCTAGGCAAGAGAAATAATGTGGAGATACAGGCTGGGTTCCCCCACACGGACATAAATCCGTTCACACACATTCCCCTCTGTTTCTCAAAAGCAGTTCCTCGCACTGTCAAGATCACCCCAGTGTGCTCTCGGTGAGAGTTCCTCCCCGAAGCAAGGCTTTGCTCATTGCTGTTAGCTGTATCTGCTTGGCAGAAGGATTTATACATTTGAAACAAATAATCAGCTGACTGTTGGGCTATATTGAGTCAGAGTTAGATGGCGCTACTCAAACCACATCCGCCATGGCAACTAACATGTCTATTTAACAGACACCAAGAGCAAGCCACGGCAAGTTCATTTAAGATCATGAAACAATTTTAAGAATCTTTGCAGATATATTTGCAAGTGAGATGATAAAGAGGAAAGTGGTTATAATACATGAAAGGCATTTTCTAAATATTGTAAAATGTAAAATATATTATGATTTAACCACCTCTGCCAATGAAGGAAACCGTTATGTAAATAATCCAAAACAGCAAGCAAAATGCCATTAAACCACAGTTCTGCAGTACATTGGAATTTACATTTCCAAAGCAATAGCAGATTACCTTTCTAATAATATATGTTTTTGTGAAATATTAAAAGTGGCTGGTGTTTCCCTGAGTTCATCCTGACTGATCCCGATGCATTCTGAGAGGCAGGGGAGTCAATCTGAAATTGAACATTTGCTAGCAGTAATCCACCAAACAAATAATAACCCGCATGCACTCAATCTAGAGACGATTGTATTCTACCATTGCCTGCTATTTTTGAACTGCTGTAAGGAGTTCACTGTGCATTTTCACACTGCTTTTTATTCAAGGCATTAAATATGCCTTATGTGTGTCATTTTATTTGCTGCCACCACCCCCCGGTAATTATTAAAAGCTCTATTTTATATTTGGGGAAATAAAAAATTTTAGATTGTTAAAGTGCAATATTTCAGGAGAGGAAAAGAGTAAAGCTCGCAGAGAATATTCCGCAAGATTTTGAATTCTTGAGTATTTCAGCTGGGGAAGACCCAAGGCTCACCTACTTAACACCCTCATTTTAAAGGTTAAGATGGTGACCTTAGAACCATTTCCATGTTCTATTTAGTGAACTTAAAGACTTTTCAATTTCATTTCTATTTCCTGAGTTTGAAATGAGAATACTTACACTAGCTGTTTTCTAATAATAGAATTCTCATACCCACTAATGGGAATGTGCCAAGATGAATGGAACTGTCTCTATGTCTGATGTCTAGCTAATGTCTATGCCAGTCAGGATGGCACAAGAAACGTTGGCCAGGGCTAGGTGCCTGGGTCCAGCCCCTTCTGGGATACTAACTCTGCTTTCAGTAAACAGACTTCACACGTGTTTTTGGACCTCTGTGCCTTCATCTCTAAAATTAGGGGCTGTACTAAATCTTTTAAGTGTTCTTAAAGTTCTAATGTGCCACGATTCTCACTTTCTTTATATAAATTTTTCAAATGCATAATACATAAATATATATATATGTCATAGATATGCAAATTCACAGGCACTATACAGAGAGGAAGGAAGCAGAAATTAGAAATGGAAGATTACATTATAACTGGTTATATTTCAAAGGTAAGTGATCTCTAAGGAGAAAGATGTTGATTCAAAACTTCTTAATGTTGCGCCTTCTCATAGACAAAAAAAATTCCGAAGCAACTGGTTCCTCTTAGGGTATGTTCATTTTATGTTTCCTTCATGAAGTGTTGAGAGTTTGTGGTTTCAAATAAGCATCAAGTTTTCTTAATTTGCTATGTTGTGGCTGCACTTGCTGGTGACAGGGTCTAGACATACCAACCCTCGCAGTAAAGGAAGAACAGGGCCTGGTGTATTTATCTAAATGAGTCTCTGGATTTCCTTGGAGTCCGGAGCTGTACCTCTCAGCTGGCGGTACCATTGCATTCCTCTGGTAACCGATTATGTCACTGCAAACAGAGATTTATGAGCCCTGACTCAAAAGACACAGAAGGCAGGATGAATTATGAGAAGTTCCAGGTCTGCAAACACTTTCTCCAATAATTAGTCTAAGGTGGGGAGGAGGGAGAAATTAACCTCACTAAACTCCCATTTTACACAACCCAAACAATGCTTCGCTAACATCTGACCGAGCACAGAAATTCATCTTGAGGTGATCTAGCTTAAAACCCCATTTGTAAATTCGGTCTCAAGGGCTTCAAGCGCAAAGGGTAAAGGGCTGGGAAATGCACAGAGGGGAGCCGCCAACCCCTCCACGGGACAGCCGGGATGACCTCATAGGGCCTCCCAGCCCTGATGGATGTATTTCTGAGACAGCCCACAGGTAAATACAAAATGGCTTTGCATTCCAAGATAGAATGGGAGAGTTCATCATCACAGATATAAGTGTCTGTGCTTCCTTGACGCCGACACAGAAGAGCCAACCTGCAGAGGCAATGGTGTCCCTGTAGCCCCTCGCCGTGGTGGTGTGGGTTTGCAGGCCACCGAAGGCAAGGATCGCACGCTTAGCATGCCATGACTCAGACGCACTGCACTAGCTATAATGCGTAACCAAATATTCAACCCATGCAAATGTGTGCTCTGTCACAAAGAAACTGTCAGAGAGAAGGTGTCTTGGGGAAAAAGTAATAGGAGTCCATTAATCTACCAATCAATATTTGTTGTGTATCTGCCACATCAAGAGAGGTTATTAGGAGACCTGGAGAGGAATAAGTAGATAATATATAGGGCAGTCCCAGCTCCCAAGAATCTTCCAGTCTAGCTCAGGAGGTACGATGCACACATACGTGTTGGACTAATGATACCAGGTGGAGTAGGGCAAGTCAGTGTGTGTGATGGAGACAGGAAGTCAGACAGGGAATCAAAGGGGCTATAAGCCCTATAGGAATTCCTACAAGGGCTGTAGCAATCAAGAAAATCTTCCAGAAGTTGCCTTTGGTAGACAGGATTCTGGTAGACGGACAGACGACAGAGCTGGCAGGGAGCTATGAGTGGGATTGTGGATTCACCAGGAAGGGAAACTGGGAGGGAGACAGAACCGGGAAGGACAGCAAGAAGCAAGAGAACGAGCACAGTGGCTTCTTGGGAGAGTCACTCGAGAGAAAGGTGTCGGCAGAAACAAGGAGGGATTCAAAGGGGAGGTTGGAGGAGATGCTGAGATCAGAGAAAGGAAATAAATGGTTATTCAGCAGCTACCTGTACCAGTCACAGTGCCAGGCACTTACATATGTCATCTCATTTGCTCCTCAAAATGTTCACATGACCAATGTCATTGCTCCCATTTTAGAGACGAAAACTACTGCTCGGAGGCAGTGTGTGCGTGGAGCCAGAGTGAACCCAGCCCTTCTGACTGCAGACCTCGTGCTCTCTTTCCCCCTGTTCCATGTTTTTGTAGCCCCTTTAGGGGTTACTTTCCTCATCTATTAAAATAGAAGATCGGACTAGATACGCGCTAAGGTCCACTTGTAAATGAGTCCCTCATTCTAAATATACAGAGAAGAAAAGAGAAACAGAAAAAAAAGTAGGAATCAGGACAGCTGCCTAGAGATCTGGAAGGTGATGAGAAATTCTGACCCAGAATCAGACCAACGTGGACCCTCTTCCTGGCTACCTTCCTTGTCCTGATTAGGGCCTGGAGAGTCCAGGCCAGTCACACCTATCTCAGCGAGAGACACCCTGGAGGTGACTGTCCCCGTCACTCATAGAGCTGAATCCAGGAACAGGCGAGGTCAGCGTCTCAGGGTGGCCTCAGGAGACAGACCTTTTCCTGTCCAGGTGTGCAGCCGCCCCTCACCCACAGCCTTCCGGAACTGGCTGGAACTGAAGGGCTTTTCCAAAGCAGAGATGGCCAGAAGTCACCGGGGCCTTGTTTATCACATATTTCATCTCCCCAGCAGATGACCGGAAAGAGTAAGAAATTCTCAGGAGAGACGTAGTGAGGGAAGAAAGGCGTGCACTGGAGGGTGCAGAGTGAATCTGAACATACGAGGAAAAGAGGCCGTGGAAAGGAAAGCATCTTAGGAAAACCAGACAAAGCACACAGCAAGCAGACAAGAAAAAGCCCATTTCTATAAACTTCTATGAACATGTCAAAAATTAAACATTCATTCCTGGTGAGAGTGGGAGGTCAAGGGGAGTAATGCTGGAGAAAATGGACAAAATGCCCCACTTTGAGCAGGGAAATTCTCAACACAGGCCCACCCAGGACACATCACCTGTCTCAGGTAGAGCTGAACACGAGGTTGTGTTTGCACAGACTTTGTGGATGCGTCCTGCAGACCTTCCGATCACTCTCGAGCATTAGCAACCGGAGAAAGTGCTACCTAACCCTGGGTCATTTTTCCACTCCACTTGCTGCGTGTCGATTTTTTTTTTCTTTCTGAAATGTCTGGATTCTATAGAAAAGAAAGCCTAGAAACATCCAGGACTGCAAGCTACTTGGGGCTCTTGGCATTGCAGTGCTGAGATGGGGCCCTCAGGCCTCTGAAAAAGGTATATTGAAATGCTGAGAATGATAAATCAAAATGAAGGATTAATCCATAATGTGTCTCCTAAATGTCTTAAGCTGCTGGGGGACGTGAAACTCCAGACACCAGTTCTTCACTGGCACGGGCTCAGGACTGCGTTTGTTTCTGCATTTCGCGTCGGTGACTCTGGGAGTTGGGTGCTGAGGGCCGAGGTGCGCAGTGAAACGGAACTACGTTCAGCCAGGGCCCACGAGATGCTAATGAACTCTTCTGAGGATGTGGCTTTAGTTCATTAGGGCGAACACACGCAGGAAACCATGTGAGACACCCTGCCATGAATTTCTTTCTCTTTTTTGTTCTTTTTCTTTAATGGACATTCGCTTTGTCAGACTTGCATTATGGCGGAGTTATAAATATAGAAATGAAATATTGATTACTTGTCTCAACTCATCCACAACCTGTGTGAGATCACACTGACTCCCTCCTCTCTCCCCACCCAGCCACAGAGACCCCGGAGTATGGGGGATGTCAGTGCTTTCAGGAACCAGATTCCCTTAAATGCTGGCTTTTCAGCTGAACTTCATCTTCAGATTTCTCACTCGACTATTCCAGAAACCAGAAATAAGGTCTGGGATGGACTTTTTCCCATGAAAATTAGTGCCCTGTCAAACTGAAAATCTTTTCCTTCCCACCCACAGAGCTGGTCAGTATCCATTCATTTGGGGCACCACAGGCATGCAGGATGACTGGTGGTGGCCCAGGCGGTGGCTGGGAGAGGCTCCCTGCCACCCAGACTTCGACACGGCTCTCAGCCGGGAATAGCAGGCAAGAAGCAAGAGGAAAACCAAGGCTCGTTTTGATTCCAGGCAGAATGCAAATAATGCATTTCCTAGATGTTAGGTCAAAGCAACCACCAACATAAACGAAGCAAGAGAAAGAAGTTTCACAAGAGCAAGCATTCACTGATCCCTCTGAACTTGTTCTTGAGCAGAAACCCCATTAGTGTTTGATGGGTTAGCCTGGGGGATGGCACCTTCACCAAGTTATAAAGTTAACATCACCAATATTTGGACAAACTGACAGCACGGGACTCCTGATACGATTTATTGAGAAAGACACAACATCACTTCCGTGGTACTTCTGCCAAAAATTCATAGCCGAAATCAAAGCATGAGGGAGTATCAGCAAACCCACATTGAAGGACATTCAACAAAATGACAGACTTGTATTCTTCAAAAGATCAAGGTTGGAAAAGACAAAGAAAGTGCTAAGAAACTGTTCCTGATTAAGGAGACTATTAATAAAAAGACAAAATGACAAAATGAAATGCACGATCTTGAATTGGATCCTATGGCTATAAAAGACAGTATGCGATTGATGAAATCTGAATATAGACTGTGGATTGGATTATGGTGTTATATAAATACTAAGTTACTTGACTTTGATAATTGTACTGTAATTACGTAGGAGAATGTGTTCTGTTCTTGGGAAACACACAATGAAGTGGTTACTGGTAAATGGACACAGTATCTCCAACTTAGTCATCAATGATTTAGGAAAGAAGTCACCTATAACTATCTAGAGAGACAGAAAAAGAGAGCAAATGATATAGCAAATGGGACAAAGTGTAAAAAACCTTGTAAGTCTGGGTAAATGGTATAAGGAAGTTTCTTGTACTATTCTTGCAACTTTGCTAGAAGTTTAAAAATATATCAAACTAAAAATCACCCCAGAAATGTCCCCTGTATTAAATCTAACAGGACCATGGCTACGGTTATCAACTTCTCCTTCAAAAGCAAAACTTCAAAAGCTGCCAGCAAGGTTCCAGCAGCTCTGGGATGGAGGGAACACTCTCGACCCAGTCTTGTCACTGGGCAAAACACATGGAGCAGCTGTTTGAGGACTCTGAAATGTATTAGTAGCAGACAGATTGGGGGATACGTCTGAAGTCCAAGTACCAGCAAATGGGTGGAGAGCCCACCATTTTTTTTCTTCTTTGGAACATCCCCTGGCCTGAACTCAAAGCAACCTGAAATCTAGAAGTGAGTCTCAGCACACAGACACAGAGAGCTTCAGAAGAAACCTTCAGTTTGGGTTCTAGGAGCGTGAGAGGGAACTCTTAATTTTAGAGAGAGAGTGGGGGAAATTGTGTTATTCTTTTACCTTTGTTTTTATTTTTTTCTCTGTTCCCTCGTACCCTAGCTCCAAAGCTGACCTATGTTGGTAATGGTGGTGTCAACAACTGCCAGAAGCTACAACTCTCCAGGAGGGGACTGTGATCCTAAGAGGGTGGGGGTGATCCTGATTGCATTTTCTTTTCTCTGTCCTGCCAGCGCTTGGCCTGACATCCAGGCACATTTACAGGAAGTGCATGGCATAGTGGGGTCATGAAAGCCCCCACTTTCTGTATTGAGGACTAAAAATAGGGAGCCCAGGGGAATTGGAAAGTGCTGGACTGTTCATGGAGAGGAAGACACTTAGGAAGGCAACACTTTTATGTCGTTTGTCATTCCTGGGCTCACCCTCAGCTGCACGTGTCTGGATCTATACCTAAACAGCATGCACAGGTAGACGCTAGGATCTGAACTAAGATATAGACCATCACCCATGTCCCATACTTGGCACTCGGGGGTAAATGCATGGGACAGGTCTGAGTGGCACTGCAGAAACTTTGGAAAACAAACTGGCATCAGAAGGACAACTCCATTAAGGATAGTCAGGACCGAACCCAATCAGATTGTTTGTCTGCTAAAACAGAAATATCAACATCTCCATAGAATTTAATCAAGCTCCCAAGTCTCATAGTATTCATAATGTCCATGATAAATTAAAAATTACATGACATACAAAGAACCAGGAAAACATCTATTCATGTGGGAAAAGACAACCAATAGAAAGGACACAGATGGTGGGTTCTCCGACAAAAACTTTAAAGCAGCTGCTATAGAAGTTTTTGAACAAGCAATTATAAACATCCTTGAAACAAAGATAAAAGAAAAAGGTTCATCAGAGAAAGAGAAATAGCATGGAATTTAAGGACTATCAAATACAAAAACCAGAATGAAAAAATTCACTGGATGGGTTCAGTAGCAGAATGGATATGACATTCTGTGAACTTGATGATAGATGAATAGATATTATCCAATCGGAACAACAGAAAGAAAAAGGTAGAAAATATGGAAAAGTCTCAGGGGCCATGAGATAACACCAAGAGGTCTAATATCCATGTTATCAGAATCACAGGAGAAGAACAAAGTGTAGAAAAAATGTGTAAAGAAATAATGGCTAAAAACTTCGAAAATTTGTTGAAAGACATAAACATATAGATTCAAGAAGCTCAGTTATCCCCAAAAAGGATATAGCAAAAGAATTCCATACTCAGATGTGTCATAGTCAAACTGCTAAAAACTAAAGACAAAAGAAAAAACATGACAGCAACCAGAGAAAAAACAATGAATTACTTGTAAAGGTCCGACAATGTAATTGACTATAGATTTCTCATCAGGATGCATGGAAGACAGATTAGAAAGGATGAAATAGAACTTTCCCTATTCACAGACAATACGATTTTCTTTGCAGAAAATCCCAAAGAATTCACAAAAAATATATGAAAATTGCAGGATATGAGATCAACACACAAAAATTAATCATATTTCTACAGAAAAGCAATAAACAGTTGGAAACTGAAATAAGTAAAATATTTCACTAATAACAGTTTTGAAAAAGAGAAGTATTTAGGTATAAATCTAATGAAACATGCACAGGATCTTTATGAAGAAATCACAGAATGCCAGGGAAAGAAATCAAAGACCCAAATAAATGAAAAGACATATTATGTTCATGGACTGGAAGGCTGAATGTAGTAAAGATAAATTTATGTACAGATTTAATGCAATTCCTATCAAAATCCCAGCAGGGTATTTTGTAGACATGGACAAGCTGATTGTAACATTTATGTAGAAATGAAAAGAAACTGGAATAATCAAAATGCTATTTAAAAAGAAAAACAAAGTTGGAGGAATCACACTATCTGATTTTAAGATTAATTTTTTAAAGCTATAATAATCAAGACAGTGTGGTATTGACAAAGGCATAGACATATTAATTAATGGAACAGAATAGAGGGTCCAGAAACAGACCCACACAAATAGGGCTTATTGATTTTTGACAAAGGTGCAAAGGCTGTTCAATGGGAGAAGGATGATCAACTACCTTCTGGTCGTTCATTCATTTGTTCATTCATTCTCTGTATGTTCCTCCGGTGCCTTCAGCATGACAGCTGTTACACCGGGTGCTGGACATGCAAAGATAAATAATGCACGTGCACTGCGTGGAGTAGCTCATCGCCTCCTCAGGGGCTTTGCTGTAGGGTGGAGAATGTGGCCACCTGATAGGTATTCCAAGCTCCATGGCACTGATTCTCCGCATTGGGATTTAACAGAATAGGGCCAGGTGCAATCAGCCACTCTCTTGTGAGTTGTTTAGCAAAAAAAATCATTATCCTCAAGTTTGAGAAAAAAATTATAAAACCCTAAGATTGGACCCCAAAATGATGATTCCAATGAGGAACTGCACTGTTGTGAGATTTCGGTCTATGTCATGATCCACTTTAGAACCTGAAGGGCAGTTACTTTCATACTCCATTCATACTCAACAATTTTACTTCAACTCCTACCTCTCCGCGTTTACTCCCTTATATTATCTGCAATACAACATACTATGCTCATCAGCCTGCTGTTTGGGCCAGCAACCAAGTCTTGGTTATACTTCTATTCTATCATCCCTCCTTTCCTCCAGCAGGTAGCTCAGTGCTTTGTAAATGATATTGCAACTGATCGTAGTTTGTGTTTATGAGAAGAAGGGGAGGTGGGTGAGAGGAAGAGAGAAAGAAAAGAAAGGAGGGGGTGGAGGAGGGGAAGAGAGTGAAAGACAGAGAGGGAGGGATTTAAGCTACATGGAATTTGGAATTTCTTTTTTTTTTTTTTTT
>NW_012142412.1:3966162-3968095 GCF_000956105.1 Propithecus coquereli
AAGGGACAGTTTATTTGCAATTATCAAATCAGAGTGGACTTTAACCTTATATTTTAAACAATGTGTATATCTAGTTTAAATGGGGTATTAGCCCCAGGACAAATATGGGTTTTCTGGTCTTGAAGCAATAACAAGTTGAAGTTGTATAGATTTTTAATCCCCCCAAATTAAAAAAAAAAAAGTGAGAATCTATAGAAGATGCAACATTCTGATTTTTTAAGAAGTTGGTGGAGAGACAATGTCTGTTTCTAATTACACAGACTAGTTAAGGAAAAGAATTTAAGTCAGCTGATATTTTTCCTTTCATTATTTATGATTTAAACCAGCTCATCTTTTTCCTTTCATTATTTACATGACATCTAATAACTGGTATGATTGAATTTAAACATTTGTGGTGGGTTGCTTCTGGCTTTGTGGATGTAGAACCAGTGTCTAAAGGAGTCACATGCTTCACAAACAGGAATTTTATACTTTTCACGAAATACAGTACTTTAAAAGGCAATTTCTCTATTTCCCTCATTTTGGTTCTCTGCTTAGGCCCATAAAATAATGCAAATTAGGTCATTAGTCGTCGACAACATTGTCAAGAGAGTAAAATCAGCATTAAACTCTACATGCCTAACCTTACATTATATATTGTATTTTAAGAGGAATGTTTTGTCAGTGACAAATCCATTATTTCTACTCATAACCTGGACTCTAAATCCAGAATTTTGGTATAGAATCTTTATTTGAAGAGAACTAGAAAAGAATGATCATAATCATGAACATATCTAATGTCTGCTATTGTTTAAATGGTCTCAAAGGTCTCAGCACTATAGCTAGTGGAAACCAGATCACCAAAAACATTGCCCTTGTACCTGGAAGGCAAGTTCTTGTGCCAATCACACAATAAGTTTACTTAGAAGGGAAAAATTCTATAGACGGAATAATCGGAAAGCCCTTCATGACTGTGAAAATGAAAAGAGATTGCAGCAATCAGAAATAGCTTTTCGGGGTTTCGTCTTATAGCATGGACTCCTTCACCCTTATCTGCACACAAAATTTATTGGCTTCAAGGATAGGGGAGCAGGGTTGCTTCTAACCGTGCATTCCTATGTAGCCATGAATTAATTCCCAAATGCCAATATGAGTCTGCTTTCCTTTTCATACATCATATTTGGAGAAACAGTTGGAAATATCGCTCTGGGTGCCACACACACACCCTCAGTGCAATCTCTTGTTCCCAGGGTGGAGTAAATAGGTAAAGAAATCATTCACCGCCCTTTACCTAACTTGGTATGTGAACAAAATTGCCTAGAGATTGGTTCAGATTACTACATTCATGGAAACAACAACAAAAAAAAAAATTGGGCAGAAAATAATAAAGTCTGTTTCTTTTAGAAATCTACACTTTTGTATTTCATCAGTCAGTAATCATAGAATTTTAAAGTTGAAAAGAATGTTAGAGATCTTGAAATAAGGGCAGGAGTGAAGATGCGTCATCCTGGTATAAAGCACAAACACTGACCTTGGAACCAGGAGATCTGGGGAGGTCAAATGTTTTATGAACAAGGAAAGTCCTATGGTAGCTTGAATGACTTCTCCAGGTCATTTTCCTGCATGTCAAGATGATACTTCATTGTGAGTATCCGACACAGATCCGGTGTTGAGAGTACAGGGCAGGGATCTCCAAGTTCTTGGGTTATAAACTCCATTTAAAAAAATGTTTAGGTGTCTCTCACATACCTAGAAGTGCTTTTCAACACATGTAAAAAAAATTAAACTGGATTCAAATGAAACGTGTGTGTGCGTGTGTGTGTGTGTGTGTGTGTAAAATAAAAGGCATCTGTTGGGATTGGGAGAGGATGTTAAAGGAAATTTTTATTTTTTAGTCTGATTATAGAATGCATATTTTTATAATAAGCTTATATTTAAGTATAATTAGTGTAAT
>NW_012142412.1:3968145-3971747 GCF_000956105.1 Propithecus coquereli
GGCCTCCCAGAGAGCTAGGATTACAGGCGTGAGCCACCGCGCCCGGCCAGAATTTGAAATTTCTTTAAATCCCTGTTAAGTAAAGTATATTTTTAATAGGCTAGTGCAAAGAAGGCACTTTTCAATGGAAAAAAAAATAGGTTCTAATTTTGGCTGCCACTCATTAGCTATTTTATCTTTATAGGATAATTATCATCTCCAGGCTTTGGTTTTCTCAACCATAAAATGAAATGTTTGGGCTAATTTCTAAATCTTCCAGTATTCATTGATTCTGGTATTTCTCGAGACAAGATCCCCTCCTCCACACTGTCCACTGTTTAGTTTGTAATTTTGTTTCACCATTCTCTCTTGACACTTAAAAGGACTTTTTGAAAACTATTAGCATGAGAGAAGACTTCCCATAACCATCATATCATATATGTTTCCTATTAGGGTTTCTGACATTCCACATGTTTTCAAAGGTAATTGGAAATACTGGAGACAATTTAAGGGTCATTATTGTGTTAGCCAAGAAAATAGCTAATGATGACTTTAGCTACTGGGCTATTCAGCCGGTTATAGAGCCCATTAGCTCAATTAAGTAAATCAAATAGGAAAAAACATTTAGACTTAAAAAGCCATCCACCACTACCTACTACTTGCCTGTGAGGCTCTGTTTCATGGTGAATTCAAACTGTTTGTTCATTCTGTGTACAAGAAAATGACCAGACCATCTGATTGAGCAGATGCAGTGATTCAAGTTCACTTAGCATTTGTATAACCATAAACCAAAAATTATGTTAAATAGCAATTTTAAGAAAGCAGGAAAGACTGGAAACCTTCTGTGTGAATCCAGGCTTGAGCTTTTCCGGGGTGGTTTATTTCACCATACTGAGGCAGGTGTGGGAAGTAGCACATGGACTTTTCTTCCCTTAAAGGATTTTCTTCAATCCTGGAATGGTCTGTAGGTTCAGGTTTGCGGGAAGGCAAGGGACTAGTGTTGAGATGAATGTTTATGATTCCAAGCATTCTAATTCTGGGTGTTTACAGCACTCAGATATCAAGTAGGCACTTAAGCTTCCAAAGACCAGGCCCTCAAGATATTATAATTCTGAGGTTAACTTGTAGTTTTATATACTTCAAGTGGGACATTCACAGAATGTTTGGGGTGACTTGCGAAGAGAAAAGAATACCACTGCTCATACTATTAATATTATTGTATAGTTATTATATTCAGGCCATGTTATTGCTGGAGAGAGTTGGTCTGTTGAATGAATATTCAATTTTGATGGAGCCGTGAATTAAAAATTTAGCAACCACTATAATCAGTAGTGTGCTGGTAAGTGTTTAGCTACTGGCTTTCCAGCACCGGTTCGCAGCCTTTGCTGACGTTCTTGGTGTAGACCCTTCTTTCCTCAAGGCTGATATCCATCTACCAACAGGATGTCATCTGGCTTGCACAACTGCTGAGAATTTAACTGGAGCAAGCTGGCACAAGCTGCTCCAGCTCAGTACTGGATGTGACTTAAGCTAAAGAATGAGGAAAAAAATTGGCTTTGCCTATAACAGGATTCCAAGACCATGCACTTCCATGCTTACTTTGTTGCCAACTTTCATCCCAAATTGGTAGAGGGTGTGGGGTCCCCTTTTCAGAACACCTGTATGAAGGAGCCCTTTGGAAAAAGGCTGGGGCTTCAGGAAGTCTTCATTCTAAATACCAGCTGATCAAGTGGGTCGTCCTATTTCCCTGGGACTCATCTGTAAAATAGCCAGGTTGTAAACCTGAGAGGTGTAAGTTCTCTTCTATGTCTGCCACTCTTTGTGCACTTTAATCCAAAAACTGATGCCGGTGCAGATCATTAAATTGCCAACAGCCAGTGAGTCCTGAAACATAAGCAATCACTGCCCAGATAGGAGATACGGAGCTTCTGAAGTTTTCCCAGAGACTTAACCAAGATCTCAACCTCTCCCTAAGAGATGCTTTTTGACTGATTCTGCTTAAGGGTGGGGGCAGATCTGCCTTCTCCAATGCCGTCTCTTTCCTTCTGCCAGTGATCTCCCCTTGGGCTCAGCCCACCCAATGCTGTGCTTTTGGTTTTGAGACAGGTTCTCACTCTGTCACTCCAGCTAGAGTGCGGTGGTGTGATCATAGCTCACTGCATCCTCAAACTCCTGGGCTCAAGCGATCCTCCTGCCTCAGCCTCCCGAGTAGCTGGGACTATAGGTGCATGCCACCGCACTTGGCTAATTTTTCTATTTTTTGTAGAAACAGGGTCTCACTCTTGCTCAGGCTGGTCTCAAACTCTTGACCTCAAGTGACCCTCCCGCCTCAGCCTCCCAAAGTGCTAGGATTACAGGTGTGAGCCACTGCACCCAACCCAATGCTGTGTTTAATCTTGCCTTTGCTGTTTTGGTCTAAGAAATGTGGTCCCATTCCCCTATGCCCACCTCTTTCATCTGCATGTCATGAAGTGGTCACGTATTCATGCTGAAATACACATTGCTGGAAGCAACACAAGAATATCAAATTTATATAAACAACACATCTGATTTAGTCCTCTAATACAATAATGCAATATAATGAAACTCATCACTTATTGTTGTCTATTCAACTGTACTTTAATATTCATTATTTTTATTGATACTTATCTATTTATATATGAGTGCACGGTCTAGTCAATAGGTATCTGTTGAATGGATAAACAAATGAACAGCTGAAGTTTTATCAGTCTGAATGGATGAGATGGTCTCTCTAGTTCATTTTCCAGCTTCTAGGGCTATGATACATTTTTTCTGTTTTCAGATTTTTCTTTATGTTCTCTGTTTATTTCTAGAGAATGGCAAATAGCTTCTTGCACTGTGGGGGGGATTTTGGCAGGAAAAAATCGTACTCTTTACCTGTCAGCTACCTTCCAGAAACACATGAACTGAGAGACAGAGAAAGTGGAAAACATGCCATGCAATTGCTAACAGTTGGCAGAGCAGCAAGTGCACTCGAGTGGGTGGCACTTGTCCCTGTTTCTCTGCTCTGATCTGAAGCTTGTACGACAGATGTACCGGAGGCTAGAGGATGGTGGTGCTCATTTGTGGAGGTGATAATGCTAGGAAAATGCACAGGCCACGGCTAGCATTGGTAGCATAGTGCCGCGGGCTGATGAACCTGTTGTTCCCGCTGGGTGGTTTTTCTTCAGCGACAATTTTAACCATTTGCAATGCTAGAAGCAATGGCAAACATTGCTAATTTAACATTTCTCTATGAGGCTAAAGTGCCAGAACTAGATGGTATGGAATGTTTCAAAAATACTGTGGCTTTACGTTCATTTCTGAATAAAGCGTAACCTCTAACTTCAAAACATTCGCATCCCAGAAACATTTTGTGTTGTTGGTGTTAATTATAAAATGGCTTAAGAATATTATAATTCAAGTGTTGATTATCATTTTTTTCTATAGTAAACCTGATGTCTTTTTGTGTGTGTGTATAGTACTGAATACTTTTTCTTATTCCTGTTTTTATTTCTCCTTTGGTTCTGCTTTCACAAAGCCCATACCTTATGTTCTAGCTTTCATACTTCTCTAAAAAAAGAAATTCAGGAAGCTATAGGAATAATCATCTATTTAACATA
>NW_012142412.1:3973689-4000948 GCF_000956105.1 Propithecus coquereli
AAAGGAAATTTTTATTTTTTAGTCTGATTATAGAATGCATATTTTTATAATAAGCTTATATTTAAGTATAATTAGTGTAATAAAAATACTATTTAAAACAAGTAATCCCTTATTTGAGAAAATACTATGATATTTATAGACCTTTACATCTATCACCATAAATTACTTTGTTTTAATACTCAGTAGGAAGAAACACAGAAACAACATAGAGAAAAAGAACACAATTATATGTGTTTCTTCAGCTCTAAAAATTAGTATTGTCTTAAGAATTTTATGTCATTGCTAACCAATTAGACCCATCCTGAAATGTTTTCAAACACACCAAATCTGGAACCCTTTGCCATAGAAAAAAATTAAAAATTAAAAAATTAAAATGCAGAGGATATCTAAACAAAGGAGATGTCCCTGATTGAACAGAGAAGTTCTGAATTTGTCATTCCTCTTGGATAGACCTCTCAAGACTATTCTTTATTTTTATGGACCATTTATCTGATTATTTACTGAGATCCCTCAGTAAGAACTGAAATACTTGCTTTCAATCAGTTAGAACGGAGACCAGTCTGTTACCAGCTTCTGACAAAGGTGCACTGTGCTTCTGTTCAAAGTGGAATTTGTGAATAGTTGCACGGCTCAACAGTATTTTTGAATTCTGTCTACTTAACAGTCCATGATGTCAAAAAAGACCAAGATAACGCTGAAAGAAGAAAACAGATTTTTTTTAGTGAAGATTGGGAATTACAATATTATCTTGTTTCTGCCAAAGACAATTTGCTTGCTGTGTGATACTGCAATATTAACATTAAAGAAATTCAACACTCATCAGCATTATAACACTCATATAGGATCACAAATATTTTAAATTAGAGGGAGAGGCACAAAAGGTCGTATTGCAGAAATTAAAAGGTGAAAAGCAAAAGCAAAGACAATTCTTTCAAGCAGCAATAAGATATGGAAATAATGCCACTGAAGCAACTTATAAAGTAGCTTATATACTCGGGGAAAAAAGGGAAGCCATTCAGTGATGTAGAAATTGTGAAAGAATGCATTGTTGAAATTGTAGGATGCTTTAAACCTGATAACTTTTCAAAGTAAAAAAACAGCCTCTTTCAAGGAGAACCATAACTGATCAGCAGCTTTAATTAGCCTTCAACTTAACACAACGACTTCATGCCATACTCCAAAAGGAAAATATATGTTATTGAATCATTTTGGATGAATCAACTTATACTACTGACTCAGTGCAGGTTTCATACTTCATTCAGGTCATAACAGAAGATTTTCTTTGCTAAGAAGTGTCACTTGCTTTGGGCACTCTTGGGAAAAGAATATGGGGAATAGATATCTTCAATAACTTTCAAGATAAATGTCATGATGTTGGACTGAATTTGGTAATTTCAGTGAGTCTATGTATAGGCAGTGCACCTTCCCTGACAGGAAAACATGAAGGGTTTATTGCACAGATTAAAAAAAAGTATTAACAGATCCAGATGCTCTCATTTCTTTTCATTGTATCTTGCATCAGCAAAATCTCTGTGCTATAGCTACTATTTTAAGTAACACTTTGCAGCAAGTTGTAAGTATTGTTATTTTATGCAAATGCAACATGGCATCATCAGTTTCATAACATGTTAATGTTGAATGATGAGGTATTCAGTGTGGATTTGCCATATCATTCTAAAGTGTGTTGGTTATCGCAGGGACAGGTGTTAGCCAAAATTTTATCTCTGTGAGAACAGACAGTTAAATTTTATGAAGAACGGAATCAGCAATGTAAATTATTGAAAGACGATTTCTATAGGAATGCAGCATTTCTGTGTGATAATCATGTCTAATCAAAATTACTTGAATATTTCTTTGCAAGGTAAAACTAAGTCTATATATGACATGGGGCAAAAAAAAAAATCCAAGCATTTTGAGAAAAGCTATCTTTGATTCGGCTAAATTTCCTGAAGAATAATTTTGATTCTACTAAATATATAGGCTGCTGACCCTACATCACCCAGTGGGAATGTAATTGTCAGCATTGCAGAGTTTTTTCTATCTGCTACTGTGGCTAGAGAAGTAGAGTCTGAACATAGTTATTAAAAAGTCTTCCTTGGCTGTTTTGATTTCTTGTCTGAAGCTTTTGAATTTATTTTAAATCAATTTCATTCATAGTGATTTTGGAGGGAGGAAGGGCCTTTGAGTTACTCTAATTCCTACCTGCAAATGCAGCCTATCCCTTTGGAAAATGTATTTTACTGATATTTATGGAACAATTTACACTGTCTAATCGAACAAATTAAAACACTTATTTTTGCTTCCCTCAATTCAGTCAATCATTAATAATCATGTTGTCATTTTTTCTCAGACTTGGCACCAAAACTTCATTCATTTCCCCTTAGAAATTCTGCCACCAACCTACTATAAAAACTGTCATTATCTCTCAAAGTCACAGTCCTGACATCTGTTAAGCAAAGGTTTATTTTACACTTCAAAAGTCAATGTGCACAGCTGACTAAACTCTTCAGAATTTTACAGCTTGCTCTCATCAAATATTTGGGAAAATAAAATTTGCTTTCAGAAAAATATTTGGTTTTTATAGAAAAGAAAATAGTCTTTATCAAAAAATTATTTTGTTTCTTTCCCTGTAAAAAAAAAAAAAAGAACACCGACTTTTCTTATCAATTGGTTTTTAGAAAAGAAATATAAAAATAAAAGAAAGTGAAATACATTCAGTGTGTTTCATTTCAAACGGCAATTTCTTCCTTCTAACAACCCTGAAGGTCGAATAGGTCATTGAAGTTCCAGATACATCATTAGAAAGAAAATCACGCAACATGATTGACTTTGAAAATAAGGGGAGAGACCACCGCTACCTTCTCCCTATTCCACTGGATGCTCATCCAGTCTCTTTCCATAGCCTCTCACTGACTGATATGGATTCGAACCATGGTCCTCTGTCCTAAAGATCCTCTTTGACCCATATCATTAATCTAGGGGACAAATCCCCACTTGCCTTCTGGAAATCACTGCCCAGTGGAAGTAACATCACGGGAAACAAAGTAAAGAAACGAACACCTTACAGGGCAACTGCTTTATTGTGTTCTGTGCTAAGAACCTTCCATGAGTTTCCTTGTTTAATCCTCACAATAGTCCTCCAAGGTAACTGTTGTCTTACCCAGAGTCTGAAGTCAAAGCTTATGATTTGACTTGAAATCTTTGCCACTTCCCGGCAAGCTACAAAATGCCATGCTTGATCCTTTTGCTAACATACCTTTTTTCTTGTTGTTTGGCATCCGAGGATTCCAAGCTTCAAATTTTCTTCGGAGAGCACATGTCTCTACAGCTACACACATTTGTGAATCCATAAATTCTTAACCGTAGGTGAGAAGTGTTTCCAGACATACTGTGTTCCTGGTACACTACCTTTTTTCTCCATGTGGATCAACTATCTAATATAAATAGTGGTGGATCGGAGCACAGCGTTTACAGGAATTTCTGTAGGTGTTTCCATGTATAAATCTTAAACAATTTGCTACTGCTACTGACATAGAAGTCATGAAATTTTCTCTCTAGTTTTCCATGTTCCAGGTTTTCCACTTAGCACATGAGCGATAAAAGAGCAATGTGGAAGAACTCAGATGACCTGGTCTCTGATATTTCTTCTGCCATTAATTAGCGATTTCACATTGGAAAAATCACTTGGCTTTCTTCCAATTCCATTCTCTTTTTGGTGCAAAGAAGAGAGATCATAGTACCTACTTCTCTGGTTGCTATAAAAACCAAATCAGTCACGTGGAAGTAATTCAAAAACGATAAAGGACTTTTAATGATGTTAAAATTCAAATTCATTCTTCCCTGGGTAGAACCCTTCACAGCTTCCAACGTTCTTAAGTTAAAAGCCAACCTCCTTGTTACTGTTCGCTAGTCCAGGTTCTTTAGGGTTGCAAGCAACTGGAATTAATTCTTATGATCTGAGACAGAAAGAGGGAGCTCTTTGGAAGACCATAATGGGCTGCTCACAGAATCCTTGGGTGACGTGGCAAATGAAAGGAACAGAGGGAACGTGGAGGACAGATGGAAGGACAAGTCTGGAAAGATAGAGCATCATGTAGCGTGGCCACCACTGCTTGATGCAACTGGGAGGCCACTGCCATGAAGGAATTCTAAATTCTTTCTTTGACTTGGCATCTCTAGTTCGAGAATCAGAGACTCAGGGAGGTGAGTGATTGGCCACACATAGGTCCCATGGCCGTGCCTTGGATGCCAGAGGGTGGGGGGAGGATCTCTCTTCTTTAGCCTCTGTCACAGGAGACCATGGTCATGGGTGCTACGGCTGCCATGCACAGTCAGAGATGCCTCCAACTAGAAAAAGGGGTTGGATGCTAGAGTGAAATCAAAACTGAAACTACTCAAACCTATACCCACGCCTTCTTGCACACTCTGGCCCTGTTCCCTCACGATCCTCATCTGACACCACCAGCGACCCACCCACCCGCCCCCAGCCGTGCTGGAGACTTGCTAGTTCTTCTTTCTTTCTTCTTCTTCTTTTTTTTGTGCCAAGCTCTTTTCCGCTTCAGCGCAACCCAGCTGGGACACCTGGAATTCTCCATTCTCTACCGTCTCCTTTGGCTAACCCCTCTTTCACCTCAAAGTCTCAGCTTCAAGGAAAGGTCTGTGGAAAATTCTTGTCTGATCACCGCCACTCTTGGCCAAATCTAGGTTAACTCCATCCCCACCCCATTGTAAACTCCCACATAAACTTGTGCTTCTTATTTATGGCATTTATATTACCTAATCATTGGCATGATTTTGTAAATGTCTGTTTCACCCGCGAGAATGCAAGCTTCGCGAGAATATGGTCATATCTCATTCATGGATATACCCCAGTTTTCAGTAAACATTCAAGAAATATTTATTGGATGGATGAATGGGCTAATAGACAAGAGTATGAAGATGTGGGTACCAGCTCCCAGACACCCTCAAGCATTTCCATTTTCCTGTGACTGTTAGCAGGCTTGACCTCTCCTTCCTCCTTTAAGCTGTGATATCCTAAAGGACATGGCCAAGCACTTACTCTGCGTCCCTTCCTTGCTGACATAACTCTGGGAACATTGAAAAATGGACCAGAAGATGGATGGATGCATGAATAAAGTAGCTGAAGTTACAGTGAACAGAGCTCTTTCTACTACTCTCCTTTGAGCCCTTCAGATATGTCTTAGATCACATTTCTTCTGCTACTTTAAGCTAGGAGAAAAAAATAAGCACGAGCATCTTATCAACTGATAAATACAGACCAGGTTTTCCGTTAGGTACTACAGGAGTTAAAAGGTAATTTTAAAACTTCATTTTTCCCCCTCTCAAAGAGCTTACCGTATAGTTAGGAAGACAGGTCGATAACACATAAGACATTAAACAACAAAGGCTGAAGGCGATAATACCAGACAATAATAAAAGATGTTCCATGATGGTGTCTCATTAATTGCCAATAGAGCAGAGATGAGAAAAGCTATTCATTCTGAAGAGAGGGAGGTTTTAGCTTTTAGAGTGGTCCTTCTTTCTTCGCTGACTACCATTCAGAGATATGCACGCTGTTCCCAAAGGAATTGTACCTTTTAAGAAATGCTTCTCCCCACCTTCCTTCTTCCAGCCCTTCCCTGCCCTCTCCACCTTCCCAAGCATGTTTGGAGTCATGATACGATCACCTTCCCACACTCGAGGTTTAGGCTGTAACTCCGTGTCTTAATCCCAGCACTCTGGGAGACGGAGGTGGGAGGATCCCTTAAGCTTAGGAGTTCAAGACCAGCCTGAGCAAGAGTGAGACCCCGTCTCTACTAAACATAGAAGATTTAGCTGGGCATGCTGGCATGCACCTGTAGCCCCAGCTACTCGGGAGGCTGAGGCAGGAGGATCACTTGAGCCCAGGAGTTTGAGGTTGCTGTGAGCTATGATGATGTCACTGCACTCTGCCTGGGGCAACAGAGTGAGACTCTGTCTCAAAATAAATAAATAAATAGAAAAGAATCTCTGTGTGAATCGCTGTCAAACCAGAGGCCCCCTAATTGCTGCTCTTTATAAGATAAGCACAAAGATAAGTGTAGACACAAATGGTGACAGGTTAGGAGCGCTCCTGATTTGGTTTGGCTAGACAACTCATTCACAACAAATTGCAGAAGTTGCCACTGTCATCTAGTTATGTTAACCAGACATGGGCCTATCATCAAGAATCTTCGATACTCTCGATTCCCATTGGGCACTCAACTTGGTGGGGGAGATCTTGGTTAGGAGCTCGAGTCAAGTTGTAAGACAGACTGAGCAGTACGGATTCTGGCTCTGCTGGTGTCTGACTATAGTTCTTTAACCCCTTTTTAAGCCTCAGTTTTCTCATCTGTAAAATGGAAGCCTACCTCGTAGGCTCATGGGGAACATTAGAAAAAGGCATGCACGTGAAGGCTTAGCACAGTGCCTGGCACGGAGGAAGCAGTCGGTGAATTTTAGCTGCCAGCATCACTGTAGCCAAAACTTTTTTGGCTGTCTTTGCTGTTGCACGTATGTGCATTTTCCCCAGCTTCTTTAAGTCCCTTCACTCTTTTCCACCACTTACACCATAGAAAAAAATTTGTGATTGCACAGAAGAGTGCTGTGAAAATTGTCCCTTTGCATTGAAGCCGTCATGGGAACAAACCCATGGGAATCCTTCACTCAGCTGGGTTGCGCTCAACCAGGTTAGCTGGACTTGCTGTGTGCTGGGACCAGGAACTTCAGGGACAGGAAGCACTTCAGGAGTCAGAGCGAGAAGTGTAAACCTTGTAGGCTGCTCATCCTGCGGCATAAACAGTGTAGCTTCGAGACAGCAGCTGGAGGCGAGATGGGAAGAGGGCCAGGCTCTCCCCTTTGCTGTTTATCTCCTGTGGCTCTGGCTAGTGAGGGGGCTCTTTCCCTCTCCCTGGTTCTCTTGCCAATCCAGGGTCATGGCCATTGTCTGGAACGATTACTCCTGTTGTTTCAGCAATCAACAACCTCAATTTTGCTCATCTCACTAAGATTAGAAAAAAACCCCAAAATCCCAACTGCACAGTGGACCTCAACAGAGACCATGTGAGCAGTCTAATCAGGAAAACAATTTCCACCTGAGCAAAGCAGCATTCAGGACAACAAACACTATGTCATTTTCGCACAATTAGAGATGGTCGGTCTCCTTTCTCCGTGCATGTTAAATTGCGTATGCACAGCACAGGGCAGGAGCGGAGTGGAGAGGAGAAAAAGAGACCTGAGATCCTGCTTTTAATTAGCTTCTCCTCTGACATGAGTCATGTCCCCCTCGGTCCACCCTTCCTGGGTCCTCTAATCATCTTTTACCATAGGCAATGAACATATGTCCCTCTGTTCCCCTAACAGGCACCTGTCTGCACGAGGAGGCAGGATAACCTCCCCTTCTCCTCCCTCCCTGCCCGTGGAGATGTCTAAGCTTCAAATTTCAATTCGGCCCCTGGGTCTGAGGCCCAGTTTTGAACAAGTTAGCATGGGGTGGGTTCTGGTGGTGTACTTTTTAATTGCATTATCCTGAGTGATGAAAATCTTTTCATTCTTCATGCATAAAGCGCGTGGCACACAGGGCATGCACTTCCCACTGTGACTTTGAGCCAGGGCCCATTTCTCCCCCCAGGGCCACTTTGTCAGCTGTTCTAAGATCTTTTGTCATCTCCAGTGCTATTAATTGCCCTTGAGCAGAACCGGGTTTTTTAAATTCAGATTTCCCTAGAACAGCAGGAGGGAAAATGGAATGATTATAAAAGGGGGGTTTGTGTTAATTGCTAACGTAGGTAGAGGTTTTTGCTGTTGTTTCAGACGGCCCTTTACGTTCTGTGACCTGGAAATAAAGAAGTAGAAATTGGGTAAAGAATCATTCAATCCAAGCACCTTCTCGATAACCCACCAGAGAGGGAATGAATGTGCTTTCCTTTCTTTTCTTGTTTTATTTAATCTAATTGTCCCGCAATCAAGGTATCTAAAAGATCTTGCTTGAGTCAGAGATACAGAATATGTCTATTAGGGCCACCATGCAGTACATGTCCTGATTTCAGAGACTCACGGGCATGAAAGTAACAAAAATTCAACCTTAGAAATATAAAGGAAATTTGCACATGGATTCCTTAGGAGATTTTAAATACCATCTATATTTGGGGATGGCAGGCGAAACAATGAAGTATCAAAGAAAGGCACCTGCCCAGGTGGGATTTGGAATAAAGAGTTGAAGAATCAAGCCCTTGACATAGACTTACAAGAGTTAGAGCAGATTTTTAGCATCAACAGGGAAGGTAATCTTGATATCAATCTCTTGATACCAGCAGAAGGAAGTTGTGTTTTCTTCTCTTTTCTTTGGTAACAGAATTATCATTTTATCCATTTCTTCTATAGAATCTACAGATAATTATAGGGTTGTAATTATGCCCATAATTGTATTCTTACACAAATTTTTGTATTAAAAAATTTCTTACAGGGCATGTGGGGAAAAAACCCACTATGTATTGTGGTAGATGCATGTTGGTTTCTCCTTCAACAGTAGCAATGAGAGGCTGGGGTGGTGGCTCACGCCTGTAATCCTAGCACTTTGGGAGGCCAAGGAAGGAGGATGGCTTGAATCCAGGAGTTGAAGGCTGCAGTGAACTATGATGGCGCCACTGCATTCTAGCCTGGGCCACAGAGGGAGACCCTGTCTCAAAAACAAACAAAAAATTAGCAGCAATCAGAAATCCAAAGAAGTGTAGCTTTTTATACTCACCGAACTCCCATTTTTTTTTTTTTTTTTTTGAGACAGAGTCTCACTTGTTGCCTGGGCTAGAGTGCTGTGGCATCAGCCTAGCTCACAGCAACCTCAAACTCCTGGGCTTAAGCAATCCTCCTGCCTCAGGCTCCCAAGTAGCTGGGACTACAGGCATGCGCCACCATGCCCGGCTCATTTTTTCTATATATATATTTTAGTTGTCCAGATGATTTCTTTCTATTTTTAGTAGAGACGGGATCTCGCTCTTGCTCAGGCTGGTCTCGAACTCCTGCCCTTGAGCGATCCACCTGCCTCGGCCTCCCAGAGTGCTAGGATTACAGGCGTTGAACTCCCATTTTTTAATCTCAAGCCCCTTGAGCACCCTGTGGCTTCTCACCACCACCTTGGAAGTCGTAGTGATTTATCTGAGAAAACATTAACCATCTCAGCTCTGGAGCTGCTGTAGGGACGGGGCATGGGGCCCACCAGGAGTGGTGAGCTCTCTCATTGCCCCTAAATTACGATGTCTTTCAGAATGGTTTCACTTGACAAAAGAGGTGTGTCTGAAATCTCTGGGCTTAGCATTTTAGTCGCCTATGGAGTAGCTGGGATTGTCATAGTGGGCGACCTGTCTCAGGGCGCTATAGCATCCCAGGACCAGCGTCATACCTAAAAGTCAAATGGCTTTTTGAGAGTGAGAGAGAGCACGATTAATAATGACACAAGGACAAAGGCATAAAAAGCGGGACAGTCCCAGACTCAGAGTTGTCCTCACTCAAACCATATCTTACTTGCCTGAAGCTGTTCAAAGTGTCCCCCTTTTCCAATGGGGGCTGCTTGCAGCATGACCTCCCCTCTCCTGGCTTGGATGGGGCTGATTGAAATCCGTCTACTCTCCAGCTATTTCCACTGGACCCCACCTAGGAGAGCCCAGAGAATCTGGCTAGCTGACAGGCTAGCAGGCTGCAACTGCTACGTGTCCTAGAGCTAACGCAAAGGGCAAAACCATTCATGGTGTCTGGCCACTGGCTCCTTTAATCAAGATAAGGCCCTCCTCGGTGGGGAACTCTAGCCACAGAAGCGCTCCTGGGCGCCCAAACATGCCAGCCACTCTTATCAGCCTGCAGCCGCTGCAGCACTTAGAGCCACAAATGACAAAGACACTTTGCAGAGGGGATCGATGGCAGGGTGAGCACGGCCACTTGAGAGCTGGCAGGAACAAAGACACTCTGGTGTTCAGAAACTGCTCTGTCCTCCAGGGAAAGGTGAGCGAACATTTTGCTGGTGATGGTTTCTGCACCCGCCCACCTGCCTCCCAAACACACATTCTTGTTTTTTTCAAGTTAATCTCCACTGAAGAAAAAAAACCCCAAAACCAAAAAACTGCAGTTTGATTTAGTTCCTTTTTGTTCTCCATAATAGCTATACCAAATGCAATGTTTATAAGGCGATGAAGGAAAAAACACCTCTTTCTGACTATGCTGTCATAGAAAAATCCATAGAAAAAGCAAAATTGAATCAAACTATATTTTTTAAACTTGAAGTTGCAATTGGATTAGAAGAGAGTTTGTAAAAACCTAGTGCTTTATTTCCTCTTTTCTGGGAAGATAACCATTCACAGCTTTTCTTGGTGTGCACATTTCATTTTCATCCCTATCCTCTCTGTTCCTGCAACTTGCAAATGAGTTAATAATATCTGCCCCACCTGGCTCCCAGGATTTTCTGTGAGGATTGATGATAATAAAATAACACCAATAGTCTGTATTTATATGGTACTGTAGGTGCTGTACGGTGTATGAAGCACTTTCACTTCATCTGCACAACGACCTGGTGAGGTGAGGGACAGGAACCCTGCACACAGATACAGGTTGAAAGAATCGCACAGCACAAAACATGAGGCCTTGCACTCGTTGATGGGGTAGCTGTGAGGAATGGTGACAATGAGTGTCCCTTCTTTCAGAAGGACAGCGTCAGCAGCTTGAATACTTTGTGGGTTCCACCAGGGCATCCCCTACAGAGTATTTTACCTTCCCAAAGTAGCCAGTGAACTGGGGAGATGTGCTAGGGCAGCAGTCCCCAACCCTTTTGGCACCAGGGACCAGTTTCATGGAAGACAATTTTTCCATGGAGTTGGGGGGTGAGTGGCAGAGCTCAGGTGGTGATGCGAGCAATGGGGAGTGGCTGTAAATACAGATATGCGCCCCCCTACCCAGCGCCATTCCTAACTTTCATGGAAGACAATTTTTCCATGGATGGAGGGGGCAGCGGGGCTCTGTGGCCCAGTCCCTAAAAGGCTGTGGACCGGTACTGGAACACGGCTCGGGAGTTGGGGACTGCAGTGCTAGGGTTAGTGGTGGCAAGGTTGGACAGTGGCTCCATTTGCTTACACCACAACCCCCAGCATCAGCCCTTTCCAAATCCTAACTCTCCCCTAGAGAGACTGTGCCCTCCCCCAGCTGAATTCTCCCCTCCTCCCATTCACCCTCCGTTGCTTCCCACCTGTCCTGATCGCAGCCTTCCACGGAGAACATGTCCCCGCCAGACATGTCTGGGGTCCATGAGAAAGGGCAGAAGCCTGCCTCCAGCATCCATCTAGAAAACCAACATAAGACAATCTCTTTTTCCTGTGTGGCTCTGACTTTGACTCAGACACAGGAGTTAGACAGCAGGAACAACACCCCTTCCGTCTCTAACCAAACTTCAGGGATTAAACTTCCAAAAGGAAACGGATTTTTCAAATTGAGTTTTCAAATTTTCACTTGAGTTTTAGATTACATTTCCCATCTAGAATTCTACTTCTTCAGAGATGCCAGCTCGCTCCTCCCTGTGCCCTTCTCTCTTTGGTTTCAGATGGCATTTTTTCCAGGAGCCTTTGAGGCGTTCTGCAAGCTGGGTGTGCTCTTCCTGCGGCCCCCACAGAACCTTGGGGTTGCACAAATACAGGGCGTCATCACTGTTTTCTCTTTCATGGATCCCAGTCTTCAAGACAATGAGTTTTCTTGAAGGCAAGGACGATGGTCTCTTCATCTTTCTATTTCTGGTACCTCATACGTGGTTAATAAATACTGTTAGAATGAATTGATACCTTTAATGAACTAATCAAAGCAGCCTAGAGAGGAGAAAAAATTTTAACAGAACACATTCCTTATTTGCACATAATACCTTGACCCATCCATGCCCTGTCTGGTTACTGAATTTGCCGGAATCACAGTGGTTCGAATCAATCCCTCTCCCCCAAACCTATCCCTCTCTCACCGCATCTTTACACTATGAAAGCATCCTCCATCAACCCACAAGTTTGAAAGACTCCTTATTTTAAAAGGGGATGGGTATGTGTGATTTTTTAAAAAAAGTTCTTGTTTAAGGAAAAGATCTGAAGAAAACGAGCTAAGTTTTTCTGGCGGTCACTGTGCTGATTGCTTTGGGTCCAAGAGCACAGAGCTGGGTGCACCGTCTTTGCTGGCCGGCTGGAGCTTCTAGCTCATGATGGCACCTGGGCCACTTGAGTCAATGTGGCTGATGAAGGACATAAGTGGACAGCAGGCTGTGGGGACACAGCGTGGAGGCTCTGCCTGTGGAATTTGTCTCTGATCCTCTGTCAGCCAGTGTCAAATATTAATGAATCATCCCCTGGCTTGATAACCCACCTCCGATGCTATGTGTTGCAAACACTCATCTTTTATCACATTTCAGTTATTTTAGACAAATCATTTTGCATGATTGATCATTATTTTTACTTTCGTGAGGTTGAGGTGGGTGGGGAGAAAACCACAGCAAAAGAGCATGGCAGGAAGTTTCCTCGCAAAAGATTCATGCATTACCTTTGGGTTATGGCTTCTTAAAACCCAAATTCTTAAAGTGTTCTGAGGTTAAAAGCTTCCTATTTGCCACAGAGTTGAAAGATGATGATTTAGCCAGTGTTATTTTACAAGTGTAATTTTACATTCGGTCATCTCTAGATGAATGAGTCTTTAATTTTCACCAGGGAAGGTCATTATTAGAGAGGTGGATTGTGGATCCCGGTGGAGCTCATGTGGGAAATGAAACTGAGGAATTATGCTTAAAATGTACAATCTACCTCTTCCCCAGAAATGTTCTTGGTTGAGGGTAGGGTGAGAAGGGATGAGAGGCTGAAGCATCCAGGTCTGGATATTGTGTTAGGTTGCCCTGGGCCACTAGAGGAAAATGGAGGAAAAAGCAAGGGTGTGGTCATAACCTGTGGGCCTCAACCCCTGGGCCGTGGACCGGTACTGGTTTGTGGCCTGTTAGAAACTGGGCTGCACAGCAGGATGTGAGCGGCAGGTGAGCCCGCAAAGCTTCATCTGTATTTACAGCCACTCCCCATGGCCGGCATCACCACATACGCTCCACCTCCTGTCAGATCAGTGACATCAGGTTCTCATAGGAGCACGAAGCCCACTGTAAACTGCGCATGCGAGGGATCTAGGTTACGGCTCCTTATGATAATCTAATGCCTGATGATCTGAGGTGGAGCTGAGGCGGTGATGCTAATGCTGGGGAGCGGCTGCAAATGCAGATTCTCATTAGCAGAGAGGTTTGACTGCAGAATAAATGTAATGTGCTTGAATCATCCCGAAACCATCCCCCCCACAACCCGGTCCCTGGAAAAATTGTCTTCCGTGAAACCAGTCCCTGGTGCCACAAAGGTTGGGGACCACTGGTTGTAACCTATAACATTTTCCTTCTGTTTCTTATTCCCTTCTCTCTTAATGAGTAGATTGAGATAGACAGGAATTCCAAAGTCCATTAATTTAATCACAGTATTTTATTATTAATAATTCTAATGTTTCATTCATTCCAATTTTAATAATTATAGCTACCATTTATTATTCAATAATAATAACTTATTACATGTTAGTCTTACTACGTGGAGCTTGATTGAGCTGGCTACTGTTATTATCCCTATTTTACAAATGAGGAAACTGAGGCTCAGAGCTGTGATTCTTACCTGCCATAGGTTATACTGCTTACTGCTTACTGCTTACCTAGGCAGAGCCAGGGTTGAAACTGAAGTTGAGGTCCATTGGGTGCCTAAGTCAACATTGTATACTCCTCTCCTACATTGTCTGTCTTCTTTAGAGGATAAAAAGAAGGACATCCACAGGTGTTAAAACACTTGTTCTAAGTCACACATCTAGTTAGTGGCACTGCTGGGATAAAAACTGCAGTCTCCTAACCCAAAGCTCTTGTTCTGCTGTACAGAGCACTGTAATGTCAGAACCTGACATGGCAATCACACAACCACATAGTAATAGCTTCAAGATTCTGAGCAACTTCCAATGTCTTGTAATTTTTTACTTTTTAATAAAAATTATTTTTATTATATACCTAAATAATGTGTTCTTAGAGATTTCTCTTTGTACTGTCAACAAATTCACAATCTAGAAGAAATTCTACCTTTTTTTAGATCATATTTCTTAATTTCCGGCTGGGAAAAAAGTGGCCAATCTAAAGAGAGACCTTACAGATAAGTTTGGGACAAGGGTATGTGTGATAATCCTAAGTGTAATCGGAGCGGGCAGTACCAAGGTAAGCAAATGGGAATTGAAGGGTTCTGAAAAGCTGGTGGATTCCACCCCATCCACCCACTGCCATTCCTGAGTGTCTGAGATTCTCAGCATTGAAGTCACTTCTTTAGGTTAAGGTGTCATATCACCAATGAAAACAGATATAAGATAATATTTATTGTCTATGAATCTCTTGTTTTATTGCATTGAACCACGTAGCCAGTTGTCTGGGAAGAGATTGAAGAGCTGGGACCCAGGGAAGGCATGTTCTGGTAGATGAAGCAGAATTCAGGAAAGGTCCAAGGCAGGGGAACTCAAGGCCTGGCATGTGTTAGTCCAGATAGAATAAAGCCCAATGAGACACTTCTATTTGAGGGGAATAAATGCAGGAAGAAAAGATTTTTCCAAGTGAAAAAAATAATAATAATGACTGTCTTGCTAGCTAAGATAGTTTTAGGGATAATTTGGGTAGTTGGTGGATGACGCTGTATCAGATATTCAAGGTAGAGAATGTATGAAAGGGGAGAGGGTCTAAAAGGGGGTAAATATAAGAGGCTTGAAGACAAACCCACCCTGCTGATAAGCTCATGAAATCCCTACTCTGACCCCCTTGAAAGGGTGGCCTTGCCTTGGTTCCTGTCACAGAGGTCCCCAGTAGAGTTCAGACCAAATCGCTTCCTGAGCGAGGATGACAGGGAGCCTTGAGCCCCTGACCCTCAGAGCCTATACAGGACAATCAGCTCCCTGGGCCCCAGCTTTCTTCCCCGTGTGCAAAGCGGGAGTATCCACCGTGGTGTTCTGGGACTCTCTCTCCACGGCTTGCCCTGCCAGGGCACACGCCGCCCAGCATTTACCTAGAAGGTGTGGTGGCCACTCAGACAGGGGCAGGTGAAGAAAGGTCGTGGGTGTCACCCTATTCCAATGTCCACCTCTGCCACCACCACCTGCATCCCTCACTTGAGATTTAACCAGCCACGTGACATATCAGCCCACAATCCCCCCAGATCAGACAGTTCCTCACTCATTGTAAGGTGTGGATGAACAGAGTTCCAACCAGAAATTAGTTCCCAAGAGGGCCTTGCTGCTAAATTGGTTGGATAAGTGGCAAGTGCGGCAAATCAGCCCACAGTGAATGCAGCGTTGGAGAGTCACGATGATTCTCACTTGATGGGAGAAGAGGGAGACAATGAGCTAGGAAGCCAAGCACCCTGCCCCTGACTTCCTACTGTGGAATAATCAGGGCCAATCACAGACTCTTAGTGTGAAGAAGAAGCCTTTGTTAATCACGGTGTGCGGAAAATTATATTTTGGCTAAGGAGAGCCTCTTTAGGATGCATCTCGCCTATTGCATGGGCTCAGGGGGAAATTGTGTAATAAGGAGAGGTCCTGCTTGTAGGAAGCAAAGCGGCAGCCTCTGGACTTCCCATGACTCCCCTCTCATACTCCAGGGAACTGCTTCATTCCCTGGGTCTGCTGGGGCAGGCGGGGGGCACAGGCCCCCTTCTTAAGTGAGCCGGGCCACTTACCCCCACATGGCCACCCTGGTTGAGATTCGCCCATTGGGAGCTTACAGAGGGTTACGTGCCCTTATCATCCACAGTTCCCTTGGTGGAAGTTTACACAGAAGCATTTCCTTGAACCTTAGGTTTGCTCTCAAGCCAGAGGCTGTTGCTAAGGTCCAAGGGGTATGCACCTCTTTCAGAGCCAAACAGAGTTTGACTGTTTTCTTCAACAATTTCCAGCAAAACGTGCAACTCCTGACTCTGCAGGAGGATTTACTCCCCGAAGACGGCAGACTCGGGGCCTGTTGCTTCTGCCCCCTCCTAGTTCACACGGACTTGCTGCCACAGGCTCAGGAAATCCAAACTATGTTTAACAGCAGCCTAATTTTAACAAAGAGCGTTTACTAAAGTTTTTTTTTTTTTTGCTAAAAAGAACATCAATACAAATAAATGTAAAATGTCACTGTGAAGTCAAATGTCTTATGAAGGTGAATACTGTGCTTGTTTTCCCAGGTAGTCAATGCTATTGAAGGTCTTCATTTAAAATATGGAGATTGGCTGGTTCTCAGTGGTAGAAGCAGAGAGAAAGGACTGGAGGGCTTTCTTCAAGCCATCTTGCCTCTTTGGGTGGGAGGCTGACGTGAAGGAAGGAGAGAAAATCAGTAAGAAGATGGAGAAGAAGCAACAGCTTGGGACCATTCCTAGCAAGAGCGCCAATACCACCAGCTCCTCTCTCTTTCTTTGCCCCCTCCGATGTGGAACAGCGATGTCTAAGGATGAAGTGTGAGAGAGCAGCTCCTATGCCACACCCCCGATCATTCTTTCCCTACGGAAGGACTTCCATGAACACAGACACTTGGCCTCTCCCTTTCCAATCCTTCACTCATTCCTCCATAGTGACAAGGACACGGAGTGAATCACCAAGAACAGGGCAAGGACGTTTGATTCCCAGTTTTATAGATGATATGAGGCCCTGGGTTAGGACTTCAAGACATCCCTCCAAGCCACCTGCCAAATGAATTTGTAAGTTTCTTCATGTGAAGAATCATGGGATATTCATCTTAATGGATATCTCTCAACATTCATTCTCTCCTGGAACAGAGGTAATATTGGGGAAAATGCTAGATTGTTTTTCTCTTTTGCTTTTTTTTTTCGTGTGTGTGTGTTTCTCCAACATAAGACAGCCTGGACCCAGTTAAGAAGAGGACGTGATCTTTCTCTCTCTCTCTCTCCCTTTCTCTCTGAAAAATAAAAAGAGAGGGTGGATCGTGATTAAGACAGAGGTGGTCTATTCAGTGCTCCAGGTCTCCCTGGGTCATACTGAGCTGAGAGCTGGCAGCCGTTGAGGGCCTACGAGACACACAGGCTGGGCCAGGGGACAGATGGGAGATGTGTCATACACTCAGCAGTGTCTGCAGCACCGTCAACTCTGGAGAAAAGGCCAAATCTTCGGGGCTCTGATCAAATTGAACAGGAATAGGGCACAGGTTTATCTGCTGGCTGGAGCAGAGTCAGCTCCAGGTTGGGGGCCCCGTTCCCCAGTGACATGAGTCAGCCCAGCCTCTCTCCTGTGCCCCGAATAGCATGTCAGTGACAGGCCAGGAGACGGGGGGTGGGGGAGGGCGGAGAACAATCTGAATGACTGAGCAATTCTACCAAAAAGACTGAGTTAAACCTCAAAAGAGAGTGTCAATTATTGTTTCCAACAGAGATTTAAACTGAACTAAAATTTTTCTCTCCACTTCCTAGCAGGTGGGCTCCCAGCTCATAAGAAAGATCAGGTCAGTTACAGATAATAAGTCTTACTAAAAATGGAATGTGTAAAGAGGATGTAGATTCTCTGAATATAGACTCCTCTTTATACATCCCATTTATAGGAAGAATAATTTTGTGCATTCCTTCATTCATTTTTTCAACAAACAGTGATTATTAAACACCTACCACACATGGAGAATTATGCCGGGCACTCAAGGATGCTGATTGAACTTGGGGGAAATGATGGATTTTTTGGTCCAGGAGGAATCCTGTCTGCCTAGACCATAACAGAAGGGTCTTTAAATAAGATTATGTCATGTGCGGGGGAAAGATGGACTCTGCAATGTACCTTAAATAGCTTAATGCTTCTAAAGCTCTACCTCTCTGGTAAAATAGTTATTATTCCACTTCGAATAACTAACCGGCTTAAGGCTATTGCTACTGACAACTTTCTCTGCAATAGGATGGAATATGGACTATAAAGAGACAGTAAAAATAGAACATGAAGCCCAACCAACAATTGGTCTGAATGTTTGTTTAGAAATATTTATGAGACAAGAATATCTTTGCAAAGCCATTCCTCAGGGTAATGAAAGAGTTAGGTAGATTATGGGGACCTAATCGGCTGTGCAGGTTTTTTAAACCCTACTATAAAATTGATGGATTCAATGCATAGGAGAAATTACAAAATATATCACACTGATAATTGGTACAAGGGGAAATACAAATAACAGGCAGGGAGAAATAATTTATATCTTTGCAAGTATAACCTAAGAAGTGCATACCAAAGCAAACTCGAGGAACTATTGTCACCTGAATTAGAAAAAAAAAATTGTATCATAAATTTGCTTTAAAAAGTGTTACACATTTACTGCAACATTACTGTTGGCATTAGTACAAACATTTTTTGGGGAAAAGCAATATAATAACAAACAGAGCAAAAAAGATTGTCATAAAATTTAACCTAGTAATTTTATTCCTAAGACTTTATCCTAAGAAAATAATTCAGTAGAAGGAAAGGCAAAAGAAAAAAAAAAGGCAGTCTCAATTGCTAACAATAGAACAATGAATTACATTACACAATAAATTAACATGCAGTCAATGATAAAAATAACTAAGAAAAATATATGGCAATGTGAAAAATGTGATGAAGTGTTACTAAAATAAAAAGCAGAGTGAAAAATGATACTACAATTACCACTGTGTAAAACATGAACATGTATCATAAGCCAAAATGGTAGTCAGTTGTGTTGGGATGACATTGTGATTTTTTTCCCCACTATTTTAAACATTGTTGCATCTCATTTTTTAATGAAAAAATATTCACAAATAAAATCTAAGCTCTCCCTCCAATATAATATGGGGGGTGCATCCTCTCTTAAATCTTGAATATAAACCGTCACATGAATGATAGCTGCACTCAGGGCTGGGAAATCGCTTTTAACCAAGATCTATAAGGAGTCTGTTGAGTGGTTTGAGGTGTGTCAGAATAGAAGTGGCACGAGAGAGAAGTCATTGCTTTTTCCAGGAACCACATTAGCCAGCTCCGTATCACTCAGCACATCTAACACGGCTAGAGGCTTCCCAGAACCCCAGCTTTCTGGTGACAATACTCCGCAGAAAGCATGGAAAAGCCGAACCAACACAGCCAGGCTGAAAGGTTTTTAATTAGATCAAAAGGGTCCACTGTGATCTGGGTTGCACATAAAATGTATTTTTTTTTCATCTATTTTCTCACTCAAATACTATTGTTATTTAGTATCTCTAGGATACATTTGGTCTGGTTTCATTTAACTTAATATTGTTTTATTACTTTATCTTATTTTTTAGGATACAAACATAACTCTTTATAAGACTTCAAGATGATTTCCTGGGTGTTTGAAAAGGAATCTGCCAGGGCCGTTCACCTAAGCTCACTCATACACACACACAGGAAAAGGTTCCAATCTTTTTGTTCAAGGACAGGAAGACAAAGAACTGGAAAGGACAAGGAAGCGGGGCCACCCCTTTTGTTTGCACTCAGCACTTTTGATCCCAAGACTTCCTGAGACGAAAGACAGCACAAACCACCCGTGCAGCAAAGCCAAGGACAGCCGATTTTTGTATTGCTCCAATTCCTCAGGAGAACCACCCCAGAGTGACCTCTCCGCTTTCCACAAAAGACAGGGAGACTGACACTGCTATTTCAATAAATAGATGCTACCAGAAGCCCTCTGATAGCGTTGTGTAAAACCTCTCCTCTGAGAAAGGAGGGTTTTCCCTGACATCCTTCTGCTCCGCCAGGAACCTCAGGTGACTTCTGTACCTGGGTTCATGTTTCACAGCTTCACGTCCTGCTGGGTTCCCATGCTCTCAAGAGCAGGTGAGCAGATAGGAGCGAAAGTTACTTTCTTTGAGCTCCAGCTCATTAGTCAAAATGAATAAGACCTTTTCCCTCCAAGAGCTTCTCTTTGTTTCTTTGTTACTACATAATGACCGCAAGCCACAATGAAGTTATCTCTTTTGATATATTAGAGAGCACATGGAAATTGGGCTCCAAAAATTCATAACCACTAAACTTACATCAACTTCTATATTTTGCCTTCTGACAATCATGTGAAAGTCCCAAGGATGTGAGAATTTTATGCATCTATGATTAGGCCTGGGCATGATTCTTCCCTTGGAATTAAACCCTACTTTGAGGAAAGGACACAGTAATGTAGTTTTAAAATTGCATAGCAAAGATGCTAAGGGAAAGGTCTGTATCAAACCTGGTATTTCCTGCAAAACAAGCATCACGTGGAGCATTTCGTGAGCTTCTTAAATCTGCCCAGACAATATGCTCTCATGCTGAAAAATGCAAAGCTTGGAAAATCATTTTCCAGTATCACCTTTTTAGGATAATATCTATTTCTTTAGCTCTAGAGTGGAGAAAATTCCATCAGTACCTATTCCCACTCTGTTCTTTATAAATGACCCACATATGTTTCTTTAAGGTCCAAGGAGCTTATTTTCTAAAATGTAAATTACTCTATAAACTACCATAAAATTCCAATTTAATTCATATACAGCAGAATAAAATGGCTAAAAGTTTTCAGGGGACACACTTTATGTAGTCAGGGAGAGGGCAGATATGATGAGAAAGGAAGGAAAATCTGACATTTTAGCCCTTTCACTTACAGTGAGGGTTAAATAAATATTCATGTAAGTAGCTCTCATGGAACCCGGGTTACTAAGCCAGCACTAATACAGCCATAACCCAGAGCATCCTATGAAACTTTGGTCTTTATAAAATATTTCCTTCTCAGATTCGCAGCTACTTATCCATAGCTACGATTCCTTGTTGACTAAAGACAGGTTTTACTACTTGAGCTGTTTTAGATCAAAACCAAATAAACTGAACAAACACAGCATTCGCAGTCAGTTTCCCTTGCAATTCTTTCATTCTGTGACCCCTCACTTCATCAACCAATATCAGCTCTGTTCACAAAGAAGTTCCTATGCAGTTTTATGGAGAAGTCTTAATCTATAGGAGAAATAATAATAATAGTGATTTTTTTTTTTAAAGGCTGTCATTGTATCAGTGTACTGGAAAATTTAACAACCGGCATATTTCTCTTCTGTCCCATCTTGTAGTGCCAGAAGCTCAAAATGACAGTGGTTGGTGGCAGGGGAGTTTATTAGGTGTGATTTCACCATCAAAGTTCAAATATGACTTTTCATGGGTTCCTATGCCTTTACCTCCAATAACTCCACAAGTTTTTCTCTGCATCTTTTCTTGTCTTCTAAGGAGTTGATAAGCCTCTCACTTCCAGTTTCATCTCTAAGCCCTCTTTATTAGTTTGTATATCTCTTTAGATGTTCAACAAAACAGAATCAACCCAATTCTCCAAGGAATCATGTCAGTTATTTGTGAGAGAACCTTCTCATAGGATTGTCTCTTATGATTACTGCATGCATAAAATCCTTTGTATTGTAACCCTGAGTAAAATAAGATTTTCTCTGGAGGTGCAGGAGTGGAGAGGGAAAGGAGAGAGAAAGATCTCCTGAGAACTTGCAGAAAACAATGCCCTTGAAAATTCAGGCTAGAAACAGGGAACAGGGAGTAGTCCAATAAGATTACCAAATTTTCATCTAAAAGAGAAGTCTTCTGCTTGTTATGACAAGAAAATTGCATGTGCAACCCTCAGGAGAGACACAGCCACTATTAAAGCCATGTTATGATTAATAGAATCAGCCCAGATGTTAACTTTCAGAACCAGGTAAGGAAGTCCCGCTTCTAAAACCTTCCAACATAATTACTCATAAGGGAGGATGGTAATAATTGCACATGCCCAGGATCCTTGTGGGTATACTTTGAAATTATCTACTATAAACCAGAAATTATTTCACGGTTTCTTGTTTTACTTTAGAAGTTTTGTGAATTGTGCATTCTACCCCATAAGGCACCCATGTTCATTTTAATATAAAAATATTATTTTAAATTGCCATTTATGTATCCCTGGGGCATGTTAAGTGCCTCAATTTAGTAAGTACCAAGTGTAGGGCATAGTTTAGACCTGTACAAAGCACTTGGGAACCCTGTTAAAATGTAGATTCTGATTGGATAGGTGAGGACCTGGATTCTGCATTGTACAAGCTCTCCAGGGGACTCTGGTTTAGACTGAGTAACCAGGACAGTAAGAATTGGGTCAGTCAAGAGTAGGGATTACAGGTCTTTGTGTCCTTACAAACCTGTATTGTGTAGATGGCTTTAATATCCATGCAGATGGCTTAAAATCAAGAAAAAGGAACTTCTCAGACCTGATTCAGGGAGCCAAGAAACAGAGCTGAACTCATTTTGGCCAGGGCAGTTGCAACATAAATATATTGTACAGTAAAGAACCAGAGTGGATAACCAAGATTTGTGTCTGGAGAAGAGATCACAAAGGAAGCAGTTTCTAAGAGGAAATGAAAGCCCACCAGAAAATTTCAACCCGCACAAAGCTTGGACTTTGGATATTTGAGCTCAGCATTCAAGCCAGAGAAGGGTATGTATGTGTGTGTTGGGGGGAGATACTCCTGCTGAACCAATGTGTGATCAAATTGTAGCTAACCTGAGATACAGAACATTGATTTCTACGCGTTAGCCATTGCTCTTTGGGAAAGTGTCGCTTTGTGAACATTAGGGTCTTAATTGGTTTCCTTAGGAAAATTCCCAACTTTGTCCTCTGTTGCGTTCTAAGTCATTTGTATGAACTCTTGCTTCTAAAGGGGAAAGGGATATGTCCAAATCTAGATGGAACTAACTACAGAGAAGAGGTCAGGTGTGGTGGGGGCCACAGCCCCAGAGGAGTTAGCAGGGACCTGTGTGGGTGGGGAGGCAATTGGGAAAGGAGCAGCTGCAGGAGACAGCTGGGACCACCTCTCCCCTCCTGCCTGAGAGGCCCTCACACCTGCTTTTTGCTTCTAAAGCTGAGCTGCCTTATTGCAAAAAAAATCTGGAATTTCCTTTGGCTTGAGCCAAAGCCCAAGACTGGGAGTTCCCAAACAGACTTCAGATTGGTGCTCACCCATGAGGCATTTTCTGCAGAGATATGAGGCGTGGCTTTGTAATTTTATCATCCTGCTTCATCCCAAAGAGTAGGTGAGAGGTGGAGCCATGGTGGAGTCATTGCTCCAGTGAAGCGTGGACAGTTGCTTTTTGCTCTGTTCTATTTAGTGTTTTATTTCCTAAATTTTTAGGGACGGATTTTAATTCATAAACAGTCACTAAGTAGAGCGCGAGTGTTGAGGAGTATCCGGACTGTCCACCTTCCCTCCAAGTCCCTCCCTGATGGTGTGCTGTGGCTCTAGCTCTCTCTCTGCCCTGTCTGCAGGTTGTCCCTACCTCTCCTCAGGAAGGTGTCAGCCAGCTCTGGCCAACCAGTGGCCCAGATAATCTTCTGCTCTATAATCAGCTGCAGTTTTAGGAGAGGGCCACTCGAGGCAAACAAGCCACAGAAAGTTGGCCATGCAACCAATCGTGCCCGGCCCCAGGAGCTACAGGGATCCAGGGCTTTCCTCTTGTTCAGCCTTCATCTCTTCTCTTCACCCTCTCTCTCAGACTCTTTATCTTCCTCACTCCCCACTCACATAAATATTTTAGAAAAGAAAGAAGAGGGTAAAGACAATTGCTATGAGAGAATTTGTACCCAAAAAATTTTATAGAGATACATACGTACAAACAGGTTGTGTAATTATCCTTACCCTGGAAGGCTTCATTCAAAGAATTTATAAAGATTTAAGTCAAAAAGTCAACCTAAGACCCAACAGGATATTCAGAACAGGAACATTCAATTGTTAGACATATATTTATCAAACTGTTAACAGGCACTAAATGCCGTAGTATATAAGAAGACAAAACAGCACGCGTACATACGTGTCCTCAAAGTCAGTTTCTTAACAGCTGTTTCTAGTTACGCTAAGTTTTTCTACATTCTGTGCACTTGGTTACTCAGGGAGACAAGGTCTTTGGTTATAATGAAGAACTTGAAGCATGAATCAGACATGCCAAGGAGCTGACCTGGTTTGCCAAATACAAATATTGTGGACATAAAAATTGAACTACAGAATGTATTTTATTGTTGTATTGTCAAAAGAAAAACTCATTAACCAGAATAGAATATATGTTTCCTAATAATCACATGATGCATGCATTTATTGAACAATTACTAAGGGAAAGGCATGATGCCGTTGCTTTAGCTGCATGAAATAATTCAATCCTTGCAAGGTACTGTGCTGCAGAGATAGAGACAGGACAGAACCACTTGAATGTCAGTCAATTTCACTGGCAGGAATGAACTGAAACCAATTAATTTCCAATTTTGCATCACCCCATTGCATCACCAGAATGAGTTTCTGATGAGCCAACCCCAGGTCATGTGCCTGATCCGTGGCTATGCCGTGATGGGGAGAAAAAGGATCTGGAGCCCCTAGGAACACAGTTGTCTTCCTCGCAGGAGGGAAACATTCCTGATCTGTTCCACCAAGGCTGCACCCAGAAATAAAGAGGTAACTCCCCAGGGAAAATCAGAACACCATTAAAAAGGCAAAATGTTGGGTGTTTAGGAAAGGAAAAATGCCAAAACACACCCGGAGAGGTTAAATGAGTTGTCCAAGTCCACATAACTACAAAATGTTCACCTCTGGACGAGAAGACAGGACACCTGAAGCCCAGTGTACATTCTATTACTTCTAAACTAAGAGCCAAACTGATCAATTTTATCTCTCCTCTTCCCTACTAAGAAAATACAAGCCAGGACCCCAAAATGGCAAGCCTATGTCAAGAAAGTAATAAGTAAATAAATAATAAATGGTAAAGACTTTAAAAGACCAATGCCGGTCTGGTTTTAAATCCTATCTCTGCTATATAACACCTGTGAGGATTGAATTATATTATGTAGCAAAAGCAACTAGCACGGTGCTTTTTTCTCTCAGTAATTGCTAAATAAATGTTATGCATTATAATGTGATTGTTAGGAAACATATTTTATTCTGATGAATGAGTTTTTCTTTTGAAAAGGTACCAATAGAAAATAACATTTGTGACTTTTGGATAAGCGAAGATTCCTTAAAAATTTCATAAACAGACATTTCAGCATTTACCATAAAAGGAAGGTCTAATAAATTGAAATACATGAAAAATTAAGAACTTTTATTTATCAAAAGAATCAAGAATGGGAAGGGAAGCCAGGAGTGGGAGAAGATATTTGCAATACATATAAATGACAAAGGACTCCCATTCAGAAAGTATAAAGAACTCCTTATGTTATTAACAGATATCTATTGCTGTAGGACAAGTTACCCCAAAATTTAGGTGCTTAAAACAGCAAATACTTATTATCTCACAGTTTCTATGGGTCAGGAATCTGAACATGGCTTAGTGAGCACCTCTGGCTCATGAGATTATAGACGAGCCATCAGCTGGGGCTGTTGTCATCTCAAGGGCCCACTAAGGGAGAATCTGCCTCCAAGCTCACTTACACAGCTGTGGGCAAGGATCAAGGGCTCACCGGCTGTTGGCTGGAGACATCGGTTTCTTGTTATGTGGGCCTCTCCATTGGGCAGCTCACAGCACAGCAGCTGGCTTCCCCTAAGACAAAGGCTGACAGAGAGGGAGGGTCAGCAAAACAGAAGTCACCATCTTCTTGTCACCCAACATCAGAAATAACATCTCATCACCTTTGCCCTATTCTATTCATTAGCAGCGAGTTGGACTGGGTGTGGTAGCTCACACCTGTAATCCCAGCACTTTGGGAGGCCCAGGAGGGAGGATCTTTTGAGCTCAGGAGTTGGAGGCTGCAGTGAGCTATGATTGTGCCACTGTACTCCAGCCTAGGTGACAGAACGACACCTTGTCTCTTAAAAAAAAAAAAAAAAAAGAGTGAAAGTGAGTCCTTAGATTCCATCCACACTCAAGGGAGAGGTACAAAAGGGTGTGAACACAGCAGGTGAGGTTCACAGGAGGTCGATTTAGAGGCTGCTCACCACTAGCGCGCAAATCCTTGAGAAAAGACAAAAGGCACAATAGAAAAATCAACAAAGAATTGAATGAACTCTTTAGAAAGAAAATATCTCAATTATCAATAAACATAGGAAACAGTACTCATTAGTCATGAGGGAAATAAAAATTAAGACCAAAATGAAATACTTCTGTACAACCAACAGAATAACTAACAATAAAAAGAATATTTGACAAGGATGTGGAACAACTGAAATTCTTATATACCACTGGTGGGAGTATACATCTATACAACCACCTTAAAAGACAATTTATTAAAGCTAAACTACATATAGTCCATGTCCTAGCACCACCATACCTTGATAAATACTTAACAAAATTGCATATATGTGTACACTCAAAAGGCATGTGTAAGAATATTCATAGAAGCTTCATTTATAATATGATAACCAAAAACCTGGAATAACTCAAATGTTCATCAACATTAGAACAGACAAATAAATTATGATATACTCATATAATTTATTACAATAAAGCAGCAAAAAGAACTACTGTTCTATTTTAACAACATGAATGAACCTTGGGATATAATGTAAGTAAAAGAAATGAGTTAAAAAAACATGTACTGTGCAATCATATTTATATAAAACTCAGAAACTGGCCCAACTAAGTCATGGTGAGGGGAACTAGGAAAGTAGTTTCTTTTGTTGGGACCGAATCACTGGGATGGGGCAAGATGGCAGAGTCTAGGGGCCTGGTAATGTTCTGTTTTCTTGATACAGTGGCACGGATCATTACCTGTGCGAAAATTCAATATGCCACATACATTTATGATTCATGCACTCTCCTGTAAGCATGTATTTCAATAACAATTTTGCTTATAAATTTTGTAACAAACTTTCTTCCTGCTATGCTATTCAGAATGGCACCTGGGAATAAACTCACTAATAAATAAACCTATTGAAAATCTGAGTCCATTGGTGCCATGTCCTAAGTTCTAGGCCGTAAAACCCTAAGTATCAAGAATTAGCTTTCTGGCTAGGTGAGGTGGCTCACGCCTGTAATCCTAGCACTCTGGGAGGCCGAGATGGGAGGATCGCTTGAGGTCAGGAGTTGGAGACCAGCGTGAGCAAGAGCGAGACCCCATCTCTCTAAAAGTAGAAAAAATTAGCTGGGTATGGTGGTGCACACCTGTAGTCCCAGCTACCTGGGAGGCTGAGGCAGG
The DNA here is from genome assembly GCF_000956105.1 of Propithecus coquereli. Lineage (NCBI taxonomy): Eukaryota > Metazoa > Chordata > Mammalia > Primates > Indriidae > Propithecus > Propithecus coquereli. The sequence continues at coordinate 4,000,907 of NW_012142412.1, forward strand.
AGGATCCCTTGAGCCCAGGAGTTTGAGGTTGCTGTGAGCTAG
>NW_012142412.1:4001593-4004418 GCF_000956105.1 Propithecus coquereli
ATACATGAGGGAAAAGACAAGGAAAGCCAGAAAAGGAGAGATTTAGGAAAGAGGAGAGCCTAGAGACTTATTAGCCGTATATTTGGATTTCAAATATGGCATCCTGTTGATATCACCACCCAAAAAACCTATCCTGATTCTAGGGGTTTGGAGAATATGGGTCCTGGCTGAGGCACTTCCAAACTATTCAAGGCCAAATAATTTGCATATAATAACTGTTAATGGGCAAGATAAAACATCTAAGTCTGACAAACCTTTTTGTTTTCCTGTGAAAAAGAGGGCATGAAAGAATTATGGTGGCAAAGAGTATAACAAAAATGTGCCACATGCTTTATTTTTATGGCTTCCTAGAACCCAGGGTTTGTTAACTTTCATGTAGTCTTACCCCAGAGCAGAACCTTAAATTCCTCTTTCATAAACTTTTTAAAGGGAAATTCTAGTGGAGAAACAATGCAAGTAGCAGACAGGATAAATTCATACACGGGTGATAGGATACTTGGTCCCTTGGGAGTCCTTTATCCATTTCCATCCACTCCCTCCTTTCCCTAACACATTAGACTGATTTTTTGGTGAGATTTGAGGGCCCATGTCCTCTTATAGCCCCAACACTGAAGAACTGTAAACAAATGTGCATGCATGCTGAAGAGCTGTATTCTGCACATTTAGGAGCTGTAATATTTTGGTTCTAAGCACCCTATTGGCCAAGCCAGGGAGGCCTGTGCTCTTGCAGAAAGCAAACTTTGAAGAGACCTTCCTCAGTCACCACCACCAACCCTTCCCTAATGTCTTACCCTATTTTTCATGCTAAATGTTTATCCCTATCTTCCAAGCCACAGTGACACACAAATGATGAGGACAGATGCTAAATTGATATCTTTACCTTTGTTGTCCCTTTCCCAAATTAGTTCAAAACTCTGCTTTGGAATGGACGCTTTCTGCATGCATTCAACATAGAAATCTGTAGACAAAAAGAAAAAATTAGTCTTTGTGTATGTGTGTCACTTAAAGATCTATGTCAATGGCTTAGTGAGGAGTATTTACTTTTGTGTAAGATTTGAAATCATTAGTTTTAAATTAGAATTAATGTTTGCCATTGAGCAGTAGGCATTTATGGCAGAAAATTAATCTGTCTCAGGAAACTACTAAATGGTGAAATAAATACATTTATGTTGTACAGTATGCCCTGTGTACTATATAGAACACATATACATATTTCCTGGGGATTGTACATAGTTAAAAGCAATGATTTTTCCTTAAACTATCCTATACCAAGCACTTTCTTTCTATAAATGTGAAAAATACACACATGAATACCATATTTGAATGTAAACCTCATAGACCAGCAGACCATGCTGAGATCACAGTGGCATATCCAGTTGGACGGACCTTTTCCAATAGTTTCCATTTTTATCAAAAGTGAAATCAAAGCTATTTTCAACGCAAAAGCAAATTCTAAACAACACCCACTAGAATTAGCAAAGCAACATTTCATCAGAAAATCACCTGCAGAATTTAGAATGCAATTTAGAATTACTAATTGGTGTGTTAAATGGATATATTCAGAAAGTGCCGAGGGGATGAGTCAACACTTCTGAAAGAACTTTAATTTCAGAATTTCCTGAGTGAGTGCTCCAAATTATAAGCCTACTGACACATTAGTACATGGGTTAGAGGAGTCGGCTCACCCAGACATTTGTTGTGTGCATAATTTAAAAAAGAATAAATACTACTTTGGAAATTGCTCTGGTTCGTTTTGCCAAAAGGAACACCCTTTCTGGGCACATAGCCACTAGAGATTTGCCCGGCTTTCTTTGTGTCTATGGAACCCTGAAACATTGTTTGCAATTTTATCAAAGGATTCATTGAGTCAGAGGATAATCAGGGAGAACATATTGTCCATTAAAATGTGGAAAGGTGGGCATGCGAGTCCTTAGAAGAACGTTAGCTTTTATCTTAGTACATTGTTTATCTTTTCGTTATTCATTTAAACTGGAATCCTGTCATTTCACCATCTCTACTGCCATCCAACTATCATTTCTTATCAACTCTTATCAACTGGGCTATTGCAAGAGTCCTATAAGCGGTCTCCTGGTCTTCACCCTTGCTCCATGTAGCTCAGGTCCCATCCCGCAGACAAGATGAGCTTTCTATAGCTGCGTAGAGAGTTAAGGCTCTGCAGGTAGGAGAGGCAGTCCCACACCCAGAGCAGGTGTCTACCTCGTGAGGACAAACCGCCAGCCCTTCCGAGATGAGAAGGGCCAACAGAGTCAACTCACTGCTACAAGGCCTGCTGGTCTCCCCGAGGAACAGTGCCAAGCCAGGGGCTCAGTTGGTGTCTGTTGTGGGCAACTGCACCATCAAAGGAAGCAGCAGTGAATTGGGCCTCGGTAAGTGGGAGTGCTGGACTCATCTGTAGCCTCTGTCTTTGCTGCCATTTCCACTCTCATTATGGGCCTGTCTGGGTGGCTGAGGACAAAGCCAGTGAATGTCAACCAGCCAAGTCGCTTTGTCTATGTTAGTTATTCCTCACCCCTTCCACGGTGGGTGGATGGATACTTTTTGCGCATTGGGACGTGATACAAACATCACACTGTGTGCCCACTCCCATTGCCCACTACATGCCTCTCCCCCAGAACTCCTTGTCCCAGTCATCCTGTCCTCTTCCTTCCAGGCCACTGTCCAGTCATCTGCATGTATTGTCACCTCAGGCAATTTCAGGTGCACTGCTCAAAGCTCTGCCCATTGGGACAATGTTTTCTTTCCAACTGTCTTTGAGTCACCCATGAATATGGCTGTCATGCAGCCCTGTCCATTTTTAGCTTGCA
>NW_012142412.1:4007558-4008691 GCF_000956105.1 Propithecus coquereli
CAAAAAATGACTAAAACTAGATCATAGATCTAAATGAAAAATCAAAAACTGTAAAATTTCTGGAAGAGAATATGAGATCATCTTTGTAACCTTGGATTAGGCAACGATTTCTTAGAACATAAAAATCATCGAGGAAGAGAGGAGACCAAACTGGATGAGGACGAGGAGATGACACCAGACCAGACAAGACGAGGAACAAGAGACGAGACGGGAAGAAGAGGAGATTAGACTGGAAGAGGAGACAAGGCTGAATGAGGAAGAGGAGACCAGACCAGAACAGGAGACAAGACGAGCTGAGAAACAGGAGAGGAGACGAGACCAGATGAGGAGGAGATGAGACCGGAAGAGGAGACTAGACCGGAAGAGGAGGAGGAGATGAGATGGGAAGAGGAGGAGTAGATGAGACTGGAAGAGGAGGAGGAGATGAGGCAGGAAGAGGAGGAGCAGATGAGACCAGATGAGACCGGAAGAGGAGGACACAAGACAGGAAGAGGAGGAGGAGACAAGACCAGAAGAGAAGGGGAGGAGACGAGACCAGAAGGGTAAGAGGAGACAAGACTGGAAGAGAGGAGGAGGAGATGAGACCGGAAGAGGAGATGAGAACAGAAGAGGAGGAGATGAGACGGGAAGAGGAGGCGGAAATGAGACCAGAAGAGGAAGAGATGAGACCAGAAGAGGAGACCAGACTGGAAGAGAGGAAGAGGAGACGAGTCCGGGAGACGAGGAGCAGACAAGACTGGAAGAGGAGACCATACCAGAAGAGGAGGAACAGACGAGACCAGAAGAGGAGACCAGATTGGAAGAGGAGGAGCAGATGAGACCGGAAGAGGAGATGAGACCGGAAGAGGAGGTGGAGACAAGACCGGAAGAGGAAAAGGAGATGAGACCGGAAGAGGAAGAGCAGACGAGACCGGAAGAGGAAACCAGATCAAAAGAGGAGGAGCAGACAGGATCGGAAGAAGAGACGAGACTGGAAGAGGAGGAGCAGACGAGACTGGAAGAGGAGATGAGACCGGAAGAGAGGAGGAGGAGACAAGACCAGAAGAGGAGGAGCAGACGAGACCGGAAGAGGAGGAGCAGACGAGACCGGAAGAGGAGACGAGACCGGAAGAGGAGATGAGACAGGAAGAGCG
>NW_012142412.1:4008741-4009640 GCF_000956105.1 Propithecus coquereli
CAAAAAATGACTAAAACTAGATCATAGATCTAAATGAAAAATCAAAAACTGTAAAATTTCTGGAAGAGAATATGAGATCATCTTTGTAACCTTGGGTTAGGCAACGATTTCTTAGAACATAAAAATCATCGAGGAAGAGAGGAGACCAAACCAGTTGAGGATGAGATGACACCAGACCAGACAAGAGGAGGAAGAAGAGACGAGACTGGAAGAAGAGGAGACCAGACCAGAACAGGAGACGAGGCTGGATGAGGAAGAGGAGACCAGACCAGAACAGGAGACAAGACGAGATGAGAAACAGGAGAGGAGACGAGACCAGATGAGGAGGAGATGAGACCGGAAGAGGAGACTAGACTGGAAGAGAAGGAGGAGATGAGATGGGAAGAGGAGGAGGAGATGAGACTGGAAGAGGAGGAGGAGTTGAGACGGGAAGAAGAGGAGATGAGACCGGAAGAGGAGATGAGAACGGAAGAGGAGAAGACGAGACGGGAAGAGGAGGCGGAGATGAGACCAGAAGAGGAAAAGATGAGACCAGGAGACCAGACTGGAAGAGAGGAAGAGGAGACGAGTCCGGGAGACGAGGGGCAGACAAGACCGGAAGAGGAGACCATACCAGAAGAGAAGGAACAGACGAGACCAGAAGAGGAGACCAGATTGGAAGAGGAAGAGCAAATGAGACTGGAAGAGGAGATGAGACCGGAAGAGGAGGAGCAGACGAGACTGGAAGAGGAGACCAGACCAGAAGACGAGGCGGAGACGAGACCGGAAGAGGAGATGAGACCGGAAGAGAGGCGGAGGAGACAAGACCAGAAGAGGAGGAGCAGACGAGACCGGAAGAGAGGAGGAGCAGACGAGACCAGAAGAGGAGGAGCAGACAAGACCGGAAGAGGAGACGAGAC
>NW_012142412.1:4009690-4014071 GCF_000956105.1 Propithecus coquereli
CTTAAACTATCCTATACCAAGCACTTTCTTTCTATAAATGTGAAAAATACACACATGAATACCATATTTGAATGTAAACCTCATAGACCAGCAGACCATGCTGAGATCACAGTGGCATATCCAGTTGGACGGACCTTTTCCAATAGTTTCCATTTTTATCAAAAGTGAAATCAAAGCTATTTTCAACGCAAAAGCAAATTCTAAACAACACCCACTAGAATTAGCAAAGCAACATTTCATCAGAAAATCACCTGCAGAATTTAGAATGCAATTTAGAATTACTAATTGGTGTGTTAAATGGATATATTCAGAAAGTGCCGAGGGGATGAGTCAACACTTCTGAAAGAACTTTAATTTCAGAATTTCCTGAGTGAGTGCTCCAAATTATAAGCCTACTGACACATTAGTACATGGGTTAGAGGAGTCGGCTCACCCAGACATTTGTTGTGTGCATAATTTAAAAAAGAATAAATACTACTTTGGAAATTGCTCTGGTTCGTTTTGCCAAAAGGAACACCCTTTCTGGGCACATAGCCACTAGAGATTTGCCCGGCTTTCTTTGTGTCTATGGAACCCTGAAACATTGTTTGCAATTTTATCAAAGGATTCATTGAGTCAGAGGATAATCAGGGAGAACATATTGTCCATTAAAATGTGGAAAGGTGGGCATGCGAGTCCTTAGAAGAACGTTAGCTTTTATCTTAGTACATTGTTTATCTTTTCGTTATTCATTTAAACTGGAATCCTGTCATTTCACCATCTCTACTGCCATCCAACTATCATTTCTTATCAACTCTTATCAACTGGGCTATTGCAAGAGTCCTATAAGCGGTCTCCTGGTCTTCACCCTTGCTCCATGTAGCTCAGGTCCCATCCCGCAGACAAGATGAGCTTTCTATAGCTGCGTAGAGAGTTAAGGCTCTGCAGGTAGGAGAGGCAGTCCCACACCCAGAGCAGGTGTCTACCTCGTGAGGACAAACCGCCAGCCCTTCCGAGATGAGAAGGGCCAACAGAGTCAACTCACTGCTACAAGGCCTGCTGGTCTCCCCGAGGAACAGTGCCAAGCCAGGGGCTCAGTTGGTGTCTGTTGTGGGCAACTGCACCATCAAAGGAAGCAGCAGTGAATTGGGCCTCGGTAAGTGGGAGTGCTGGACTCATCTGTAGCCTCTGTCTTTGCTGCCATTTCCACTCTCATTATGGGCCTGTCTGGGTGGCTGAGGACAAAGCCAGTGAATGTCAACCAGCCAAGTCGCTTTGTCTATGTTAGTTATTCCTCACCCCTTCCACGGTGGGTGGATGGATACTTTTTGCGCATTGGGACGTGATACAAACATCACACTGTGTGCCCACTCCCATTGCCCACTACATGCCTCTCCCCCAGAACTCCTTGTCCCAGTCATCCTGTCCTCTTCCTTCCAGGCCACTGTCCAGTCATCTGCATGTATTGTCACCTCAGGCAATTTCAGGTGCACTGCTCAAAGCTCTGCCCATTGGGACAATGTTTTCTTTCCAACTGTCTTTGAGTCACCCATGAATATGGCTGTCATGCAGCCCTGTCCATTTTTAGCTTGCATCTGTATACTGAGCCAACCCATCTCTAAACCAACCTTGAGCTTTTTGACTTTTTCTTCCTTCTTAAGCTGGGCATATAGATATACTTGCCATGATGTTACAGTATCCTGTAGTGGGACCTGGCCACCTCTTAAGTCAAAGGGCTCCTGGTCTGAAAATTGGCTCAGTTTTGTGGACTGAGCACCAAATAGTGACTTTTCACTGGGGCAACTGCTTTCAGACTTTGAACCCTGTATTCTACTTTTTTCTTCTTTTTAAATGGTAGATACCAAACAGCACCTCAGTTGGCTGCTGTCTAGGGCAGTGGTCAGCAAACAACAGCCAGATCTACCCACCATCGGTTTTTGTAAATAAAGTTTTATTGGAACACAGCCATGCTTAGGCTCTTTGTTCTTCACCTTACCATCTGCTAGGGAAGCTCGGGCATTTCTGTTTTGCTGAGAGTTGCCCGTCATCTATCTTTTCCAGGCTTTTAAGAGCCACCCCCGTCAATGAGTTTGTCCTCTCCTCTGGGTCTTCGCTAGGGCGACACATCCCACACCCTGAGAAAGTGCCCCCAACTTGATGAATTCTTGCTTACGCAGTTACATTCCAGCGTCCTTGCTCAAGCACCCTCAAGATCTAATCCCAGAAGTGCTTCCTTGGCTCTGCCAGCACATGCCAGGTAGTCGTCTTACTTCTTTCTATGTATAGTCTCTTTCTTGCCTTATCAGGCCCACCCTGACTACATCTGGGTTACCCTGGGATTTAATTCTAATTATCAGTCTGGCAGCAGGAGTGGAGATGGCAGCAGCTCCCGAGGGGGCAGGAAGTGCCTGTGTCTTTGTGGGGGGGAAAAGGATTCTGCAGCATCTCTCAGCATGGCCAAAGCCCTAGCTCTTACTGGGGAAAGGTGGGTGCCCTGCATGCCCAGAGCATGAGGGTGGGAGTATTGTAGTGTCAACATCATCAATGACTCATAACCAGGCTTCCTTGCCTGAAGGAGTGTTTGATGTCTCCAGAGCTCTGAGATCCTCATAATTAGGTCTTAAGCTTACCTTTTGATTGTGCCTGCCCTTGAGCTACAGGTGATAAGATTTTTATATGCTACCACCATTACCACTAGGGGCTCTATGGTTCTCACACTTAGCAATTAAGGGCATATTAACAGCTCTCAGGTCCTCATTTCCCTTAGCAGGGAGTCAATGCACTTTGCCTTAGCTGGCCAGTTCTGCTATATTTATAAGAACCGTTCTTCCCATATTTCCAAATGTTTATATCATCACACCCATCACAGCATTTGCCTCCACCAGGACATTTTCAAGGGTCAGCACCAGTGAAATATTAGCAATTGGTCTGCATCTTATGCCAGGGGCCAAGGCGGGGCATGTGCTACCTATCTGCGGAGTAGGTGAGCTAATTTTATGGCTTCATCTTGCTCTCCGTTTCTTCAAATCACTCTTGGTACCACTTGTGTTAATCCAGATCCTCTGAGAAGCAGATACCAAGACAGGATTAAATATGCAAGGATTCTATTAAGGAAGGTGCTTGTGAGAAGAAAAGTGGGAGAGAGCCGGAAAAGCATGGGAAAGATGTCAGGCGGTGAGACAAGTGTGAACCCAAGTGAAGGGGGTGGGGAATGTTGGGTGGAACCCCGTCCTAGGCTGTCGTGCAATCTAAGGAAGTTTCAACAAAGCCGGCAGGGGTTCCTTGAGCTTAAGTTGGCCAGAAGAGGAGTTTCCATGTCTCCCAGAAATGAGTCTGCTGCGTCATCCCCACCACACTCCGTCCTTGACTGGGAAGCAGACTGTAGGAGGCGTAGCCCAGGCCAACATGAAGCAATGGATTTCGAAGTATGTCATCTAGGGCCCTGGGTCAAAATTGCACTCCCTATAAAGTGGGAGGTCTGCAAGGCACAATGTTATGGCTGCTATGTAGATTCAATGTAAGTTCAATCAGAATCTTATGTTTTTTTTTTTTTTTTAAGAAATTGACTAGCCAAAGTTCATGTAGGGTGACAAAAACAAACAAACAAAAAAACCCAAAAAACAAAAAAAAAGAAATTGACAAGCTGATTGTAAAATGCATATAGAAATGTAAAGAACCTAGAATGCCTACAATAATTTGGAAAAATAACAAAGTTGGAGGACTTATACAACCTAATTTCAAGACTTACTGTAAAGCTACAGCAATCACATATACAGTCACATGTTGCTTAATGATTGGGATACATTCTGAGACCTGCACCATTAGGTGATTTCATTATTGTCCAAACATTGTAGAGTGTACTTACACGAACGTAGATGATATAGCCTCCTACATACCTAGGCTATGTGACATAGCCTACTGCTCCTAGGCTACAAACCTGTGTAGCACGTTACTGTACTGAATACTGTAGGCAATTGGAACACAATGGTAAGTATTTGTGTATCTAAACATATCTGAACATAGAAAAAGTACAGTAAAAACAGTATTATAATCTTATGGGACCACCATCAAATATGCAATCTGTTGTCAACCAAAACGCCATTAGGCAGTACATGACTGTATACATAAGTTAATGAAATCAATCTAACAGTATAGAGTCCAGAAATAGACCCATGCATATATGGTCTATTGGTTTTTAAAAAGGTGCAAACATCACTCAAGGGGCAAAGCATATTCCTTTCAACAAATGATGCTGGAACAATTGGATATTGATGTGCAAAAATGAAACTTTGATTCTTACATCACACTACTTACAAAAAATGACTAAAACTAGATCATAGATCTAAATGAAAAATCAAAAACTGTAAAATTTCTGGAAGAGAATATGAGATCATCTTTGTAA
>NW_012142412.1:4015192-4017902 GCF_000956105.1 Propithecus coquereli
GAGGAGACCAGACCAGAAGAGGAGGAGCAGACGAGACCGGAAGAGAGGAGGAGCAGACAAGACCGGAAGAGGAGACGAGACTGGAAGAGGAGGAGCAGACGAGACTGGAAGAGGAGACCAGACCAGAAGAGGAGGAGCAGACGAGACCGGAAGAGAGGAGGAGCAGACGAGACCGGAAGAGGAGGAGCAGATAAGACCAGAAGAGGAGATGAGACAGGAAGAGCAGGAGGAGACAAGACCGGAAGAGGAGATGAGACCGGAAGAGGAAGAGGAGACAAGACCAGAAGAGATGAGACCAGAAGAGGAGGAGACGAGACCGGAGGAGGAGGTGCGGACAAGACCAGAAGAGGAAGAGGAGAGGAGTCCGGGAGAGGAGGAGTAGATGAGACTGGAAGAGGAGGAGGAGACGAGACTGGAAGAGGAGGAGACATGTCCGGAAGAGGAAGAGGAGACGACACTGGAGGAGGGAGAGAGTCTAAGTTCTTAAAATGCAATACCTCATTCAGACCTCATGAATCATCCTAAAAGGCAAGTATTGTTCTTTACCTTGTTTACAGATGTGGAAACTAAGGCTTAGAGAAGTTATGTATTCTGCCCAAGGTAACACCTAAACTCTGAAGCTGAGAATCAAAACCAGGCCTGACTGCAGAGTCTCTGCTCTCAGTCATTATGCAAGTCGGATACCTTCTTTCTGCCTGTATAGTTGTTCCCCCAGCTTCCCCCAAAAGGTGGCCTCAGGCTGGCCCTGAGGCTGAGCCACAGCTGCTGTCCCAGTGATTTCCAACCCCAGATTTTATTTTTACTGTGGATGGGGAAGGGGCATAGTCCTGGGCTGGAGGGCAGAAATTGGGCTTCTTGTGCTGTTCTGTCTCTGGACACAAGAGGGTGAACTCTCAGCAGTCATCCCTTACACTAGGCCTCACTTGCCCCATCGGTAACTGGGAAGACTAATCCTACTCCTGGTGCCTGCCAAAATTACTCTTTTTTTGAGATTATATATGGAAGAAATCTGCATAAAGGATTTGCGCTTATTAGACTATGTATAGATCTAGCCCCCAACCAAAGTTCCAGACTTAATTCCCAAAAGTTCCCAGCAAACTTGGAAAACCTCCAAAGGATCCTTACCTCCCTGCCTTTGTTTATGCCTTTCCACGTATCTGAAAGGCATCCTCATCTTCATCTACCATAATCCTACCTATCCAAAAGGCCTAGTTCATAGGCTTCCTCCTAGAAGGTGTTTGTGGACAGCTGTCCTTGAAGTGATCCATTTCTCTCACCTAATCTTTGGGTATAAGCACGTAAGACAGGCATCACTCCTAGCCTTACCATACAATTACTGATGTATAGAACATCTTGTCTATGGAAGATATGTGTTGGTTTTTGCTTGCCTAATATCTTCTGCCCCTTTTAGTAACAGCAACTTGATTTTTCTCTCGTGAACAACCTTCCCTCACTTTTAATCCATATGCTTAAATGGGGTCAACCCCACTTCCAAATCCAGAGGTATGCATGTGATGTAGGCCTATTCAGAGTTACTATAATGGGTTGAGTGAAGGGCAGGTGACTCAATTAAAAGCACTAAGAATTACTCCTAGGACTTTTGCTAGGACCATTGGCATAAAAAGCTCTATTTTTGCTACAATCGGATGTAAACATGGAGCTGTGAGGAGCTTTCACATGGAAAAAAAAATTCCTGAGGATGAAGCACCCCAAGAGCAGGTTATAGAAAGAGACCTAATCTGGAGGATAACATTGTTGGAAACCCTTGGATCTTAGATTCAGCTATTCCTGAAACTATTAATAGAAGTAACCTGCCTAGGACAAATAAATTCTGTCCCCTGCCCACATTCTTTTAAGCTAGTTTGTGTTGAGTTTCTATAATGTAGAACTGAAAGATAGGAACACATCCTCAATTTGTTAATGAACTTTAAGGGGCCAAAGTCCTGATCTTTTTAACTTTGCATCTCTTAGCATGGTACCTGGTAAGACAGAGGGTCCTCGAGGTGTGATGATTGATTCATTCACTCTCACTTTCCCTGAGCACCTACAATGAGCTGAGCTAAGCACTGGAACCACAAGGAATAATTAAACATAGTCCTTTCCCTTGAGGAGTTTTGAATTTAGTACAAGGAGGAGGTATGAAAATGAACACTTATAACTTGGGCTATAATAGAAATCTTAGCCAATTTTTGTGGGATTCCAGAGGGTTGGAGGTTTGGGGAGATGGGATGTGGAAGGCTCCTCAGAGGAGGTGACATCTGAGTCGAGTTCTTAAAGAAAAAATGGAAGTTCCAAGCAGAGAAGTGGGCATGGGGAAAAGGTGTCCCAGGGATGAGGTGGTCCAGGTGGAGAGAACAAGATTAGATATTAATAATTATAAAATTAATAATAATATAACCATCTCTTGTTCTTCCTGTGGCCTCTTCACAAGCTCCTTCCTCTTTCTTTTCCTATGCCTCATCTATCAGTGGAACCATAATAGTGGTTAAGAGCACAGGCTCTGAGCCCTGAAAGATTTTGGTTCTGCCAGATGGGGTGCCTCATGCCTGTAATCCCAGTGACTTCGGAGGCTAAGGCGGGAGTATCACTTGAGCCCAGGAGTTTCAGACCAGCCTGAGCAACATGGTGAGACCCTATCTCTACAAAAATAGAAAACTTAGCCAGGCGTGGTGGTGCACACCTGTAGTCCCAGCTACTCGAGAGGCTGAGG
>NW_012142412.1:4019347-4049182 GCF_000956105.1 Propithecus coquereli
TTTTTTTCTAAATATTTCTCTCAATAGGGTTTTTGACAAACATTGGCAATGAGTTCAAGGTTATATTTCTTGGCATGGACTGTGATACAAGCTATTTGATGGGGCAAATGACCACAAAAACTTGAATATGTCATTTAGCTGGTGGTAGAAATAACCTTTTTTGTGAATATCAAGGACTGTAACAAGGAGGACTCCTCTAGCTTTCTCCTTTAAGCAATATTTTCTTTCTGTATTTTCCATAGGCTAAGTATACAGGACTTAATGCTTTTAGTGGTTACATTCTCTGCTGCCACTCATTGTATGTTTTGTTTTGTTTTGAGGTTCAAGTATATTCAACAATGAAAATACACAAAAACAATCTCTAAATACTGTCATAAATTTAAATGGTTAATAATTCATAACTTATTATGAATTAATTCATAAATCTTGTCAGTGTGTCTGTTTACCTTCATTTGGAGATAGCATCAAAAGTCCACATTTGAAGCCCTTTTTGAACATAAGTCCCCAGACAAATGTCCCTCTTGTGGCCACCTGCCCTATCCCACACAGGCTCTATTCTTCTAGGGTAACTTATCCAATTAGGGCCAGCAAAGTCCTATGAATAATGATTTTTATCTACTAAGAATTCTTCTAAATGTTTTCCATGCCTTAAGTCATTCATTTTTTACAAATGTTGTGAGAATGAGATTAATACTACAAGGCGAGTACAATTTGGATAAGGAAATTAGGACAGAGTAGCTAGCAACTTGCCCAAGCCCACAGCTGGTTAAGGGCCAAAGCTGGCTCCAAAGTCTCATGTTCTTAACCATCATGTTAGAGGCTGAATCACATAAAGTAGCCAATTGTCAATCATGTGTGACCTACGGAATTGGCAATTTCATATGGTTCAATTTAAGATGATGCTCAGATTGGCTCGAGCTATGTTTATACGAAGGCACATTTGTTCCTGTTGCCAGTTAAGAATACACATCGACCTTTTATCTAAATTTGACAAATACAGTATTTACGTCTGAGTTCTTTTTGCTCCAGGGCAAAGACATTTTAAAATTCATGTCTCCTTTGAGAAGAGGTGGGAGACACAGATCAGAGCTTAACAAAAGAAAAAAACTTTCTAATGACTAGAGCTGTCAAAGTTAGGCTGATGACCACTCAGATGGTGGGGGGGAGCTTTTTCCCTGAGAGGCACCCTCAGAGATGAGATATACTATTTTCCAGAATCGTCTGTTCAGAGTTGCTTCCTCATTATAACTCAGCCAGTGCAGGAGTTGGGCATCCATCAAACTCCTGCGTGCCCAGAATGTGGTCAGTGCACTCTGTTGGACATTTTACTACAGATGCTTTTTTTCTTCCCAGATGCCAACATTTAGAAATCAAAGACAACAAGATTCTATTGGAAAAAACAAAGAGGTTATTTTGGCTCCCAGTTGAAAATTTTTATAATTTTATGAAAGACTTAAAGAGAAATAATGGTATATCTTTAAGAAGCCCATATTTAGAGCCCTTAAATTGTATCACCTCTTCTTATAAAGAAAGATCCCTTCTTGTCTTCACAGGTTACTAGACAACCCTAATTTTTTTTTCCCCCTCTCTGACAAAGCCCACAGAATTCTTAAGATATTCAACACTGAGGAGGATGGGTACAGTGGCTCACGCCTATAATCCTAGCACTGTGGGAGGCTGAGGCAGGAGGATTGCTTGAGGTCATCAGTTCGAGACCAGCCTGAGCAAGAGCGAGACCCCCGTCTCTACAAAAAATGGAAAAATTAGCCAGGCGTGGTGGTATATGCCTGTAGTCCAAGCTACTCGGGAGGCCAAGGCAGGAGGATCTCTTGAGCCCAGGAGTGTGAGGTTGCTGTGAGCTATGATGACACCACTGCACTCTACTCCAGTCAACAGAGACCCTGTCTTCATAACAAAACAAAACAAAACCCATTGGGGTTTAGTAGCATTGAATTTGCTCTAAATTGACTCTGGGAGGGTAACCTGACCATGGCCACTCTCTTGATTTGCATTTTATTGATTCACACTGCTTACCTGTGTTCACCCTGATAACAGGGATGCAACCTGACTGGCTCTCAGCACCCAGCCAAATCTGCATGTCTCTGACTTTAGCTGGAAGCCAGAGCTACTGCCGAGATTCCATAAATCAGCTCAGTTGGCTCACCCCAACTAGCAGGACCACTCATATGAATAATGCCTCGGAAAACAAAATCAAGCCATCCTGGAGTCTGCACAGAAAGAGATGGAAAATTGTCTCCGTCCATTCTGGGGCAGCATTTTTGCAAGGTAGAATTTATTTCTTTCTTCCAGGATAGTGAATGTCCCATTTACTGTGAAATTTGGTTTTACTGATTACAGCTTATAATGATCATTCGGCTCAGTGGATCCAATCTTCCTTTTCCAAAAGCCATTTTATGTGGGCACAATGTGGTTGTCCCTCACTTATTCTGATCAGTGGGGCATTCAGTTATAAGCATCAGATTGAAAGTAGTTCCTTGGCTTTCCCTTTGATGTTTCCTGCATTCCTCTGCATTCCTCTGATGTTTCCTGACAGTGTGGAGAGCTCTGGGACAGCTTGAGTGGGTAGGTGGATTGGGGGAGAAGGTTCCTATTTTCAACCACCTGTCACTGATCAGCCAGGAGCCTTGGCATGCCCAGGCCTTTGAGACGTGTCCCAGCCACATGGCTTACCCCTCAAGAAAGACAACCTGTTTCCAGTTGCTCTTGGATCACTTGGGGCCCAAGATGACGATGAGATGCCCATTACTGCCTCCTTAGTCCACTCCTATCAGGGGCTGATGCATCTTTCACTTTTTGCTCATCACCTTTTCTCACTGCGTTTATTGATCCTGAACAAAAGCAACAGCCCGGAGGCTCCCGCTCACCGGAAGCGACCTAGACTAGAACAGCAGGGCCTGTCCACCCGTCCACCCTTGGCCTTCTCCCACCTGGCGATCTGCATGGCTTCCTGCTGGCCAGACTCTTTCCCTAGTGGCTGGGGAAATACTCTTCTCTTTGTCTGCCTGCTGCAGCCCCAAGGCAGGTGCACGTGTCTCCATTTCCTCTGGGTCACTTTCCTCCTCCGCCTCCAGGGGTTGGAATAATAATTTCTTGTTCCCTGGATTGACTCCCTTTTCCAATATATTATTCACTCTCTTATTATTATTATTATTACTATTATTATTTTTTTTTTGAGACAGAGTCTCACTCTCTTGCCTGGGGCGAGTGCCGTGGCGTCAGCCTAGCTCACAGCAACCTCAAACTCCTGGGCTCAAGCAATCCTACTGTCTCAGCCTCCCGAGTAGCTGGGACCACAGGCATGCGCCACCATGCCCGGCTAATTTTTTCTATATATTTTTTAGTTGCCCAATTAATTTCTTTCTATTTTTAGTAGAGACGGAGTCTCGCTCTTGCTCAGGCTGGTCTCGAACTCCTGAGCTCAGAACGATCTGCCCGCCTCGGCCTCCCAGAGTGCTAGGATTACAGACGTGAGCCACCGCACCCGGCCCCACTCTCTTATTTTTTGAGCTTTCCCTTAATAGGGTCCATACTCAAGACTGCTTCCTGGGTCTGTATCACAGGAGAGTTTTCAGGTGCTCAACAGTTAAGAAGGAGACCTATCGAAAACTCCTTTCCTGTTCCTAGGCAGGTCAAACACAATTCTTGAGAGGAGAAAACAGCAAATATGAAACTGACATCAGCCATCATCTTAGAATAAAGCCCAAGAAGCAGAGGCGATTTATTTGTGTTGGTGCATTATGTATTTCACTTGAATAAAAGAAACTGCCATGCCCCCAAACACCCCACACATTTGTGTCCATGTGGTTGGCCCCAACTGGATGGGTCTGAGATGACATTCCGTGACATTGTGCCAATACCTTCAATCACCATGTATTCTTTTCACATCCAGATCACATTAGAAACCCATTTACTTTATTCAGAAAAGTATAACATATGCAGCCCTGAGTCTTCAGTTATTACTGGCATTCGTAATGACTGAGCATAGTCACTTAAGTCTTTCTGCTCTTGTCATCGCACATTTATGAACATTTTGAACTGCGATTTTTACTTTTTAACCTGGGGGCTCTTCAACTTTTCTAAAGGGGCAAATCCAGATGATAATACCAGATCACATGCCATCGTATTAGCTAGACAAAAGAAACCGTAGGGGGCAGGAATAAATGAAATAACAAAAGCCAGGTGAGATAATTAAAACCATCTTAATCCCTTCACACTGAGAGAGGGATGTCAGCCCATTTCTTTTTCTTTCTTTTTTTTTTGTTAACTGTGTAAGCTTCAGTTCTTATTTCATTTCAAACAGCCTTCCCATCAGTGCTTGTTCTACAGATACGAATCAGCAGAATGAATTAAGTTTTGCTCAAGGCATTTAGTGTAGTAATAATCTGCTTCTCAGAGGAAGGGAAATAAAGGAGAAAAAATTGAGCAAAGAACATCCACCCTCTAATGCCGGGTCTGTAATAAAATGTAAAGGTGCTGAATGAAAAGTGCTCCCTAACCAAAGCAGATCTATTGTAACCAAGTTTTGACATTATCGCTGAACCCTACAGTAAAGGGTTGGGAGAAAAAATTGCTGTTGAAAATCATTTGAGTATAAAAGTGAAATGAAAGGAGTCTTTTTAAAATTTGTGTTTGAAGTGGACATAAAGCAGGGGGTACAGTACCGTATTAAGGGACACAAATAGAGGATGTGTCCAAAGGGAAGTGAAATCCCAGTCAGGTGATGGTGTGGGTGACCTACTGTGAAGAAAGAAGCCGCAAAGCCCAGAGTACCAGGTGGAAAACAGTTGGCTTATCTTTACTGGCTGTGTGGTGTGTTGGGAAGACCAACCACAGTGAGGGTCAATCAGGTTGGGGCAGTCTGTTTCCTCATTTAGGGAATGACAGTAATGATACCTGCTGCAGTTTTCTCAAAAGATTACCCCAGCAGCCCAATGAGACCAAGAATATGAGTGGGCTTTGCAAAGAGTGAAGATGCTAGGACTCCGGGTGTCACTGAGGCAGGAGGATCGCTTGAGCCCAGGAGTTGGAGGCTGCAGTGAGCAATGATGACTCCACTGCACTCCAGACTGGGCAACAGAGCGAGACCCTGTCTCTAAAAATGTTTAAAAATTTTTCTAAAAATTTTAAAAATGGTGAAGATAGCTCTAAGGTTACCTGAAGTTGCCCTCAAGCAACTATAATTTTTCAGTACCCTTGTTAAGTTTGGAAAATCCTTCGGGGCACACTTTTTAAGAGCAGAAAATAGAAGAAGACAAAGAACTGTACTTTATCAGAAAGTAGCAGGTGGGTGGAGAAAAGAGATTTTATTTTTTTTGTTTTTGTTCTCACTAATTTCAGAAAACTTCGATAGAATTTTTTTTTCTTAATGAAAATTTCAAAGAGCAGCAGCCAGAGTCATTTTTCTAAGAGCACATCTGGTCACGCCATTCCTCTGTGTAAAATCCCACAGCAGTGTCCGATACCTTCAGGAACAAATTCAAATTCATTAGAATGGTGGACGCATCTCTCCATGGTGTGCCTCGGTCTGACTTCCCTGTGCCACCTCCTGTGCCTGGAGCATCCTGCCCTGCTCACCTCTCCCCGAGACCTGCCCCTGAACACACACCAGCAGGGACCAAGTGGCCTCCAGGCCTTTCACGCTGTTTGGTAAATGTTGATTTCTTTTTCTTCCCTATTTGTGAGCACTTTCAGGATAGCAGCTGTATCCTTCTTCTGGCTGTCTTTGGTATCAGAAGCAGTGCTTGGAAAATCAGGAGTCACAGAATAAATGTTCCCTTATTTAAAGAAGAAAGGAAAGAAATTAATATTGATTGTCTAACTGACCTCTGGTCAGTTAGATCATTTGATCATACAAATGCCGCCTTTATTGGTTCTTACAATTGTGAACCACATTTAATAGTATTTAATTAATTATTTTGCTTTAATTCACAACTCACTTTTTAAAACTGAGATGTAATTTAAGAGAAAATATTTTATCACTTTATTGTAAATTCCACAAGAATAGGAACTATATTTTGTTAACCGCTGAATCCCTGGTACCTTGACTTGAGCCTAGCACAGAGTGGGTATCCTACTCTGGTTAAATGAATAAATGGGAAAACTGGTACCACTGGCCACTAACACATGGTACCACCAATAATAAATACAAAAAATGAAAGAATTTTAATAATACGGTGTCTGGCCCCAAGCCTAAGACTCATCTCTCTTTGTTTAAATGGGAGGTACCAGGGTTGCAGAGGTGTTAGGACTCCCCAGAACTGAAATGAGAATTTCTCTTTGATTAATTAAAAGGATTGAAAGAGAATTGAAAGGACTAGCTCCTCCCTAGGTGGCAAAGTGTTATGTCACACACAGTCACTCAACAATCATCGGGCAATTATGTTACAGGTCTTCTCCTCAGTTTGGGAAACATCACCTTATGTCATTGCTTCAAGTTCTTTCTCTTCTTCTACAAAAGCTTACCACTACTGAGTTCTGGCCCACTGGGAGACTAAAACAATTCTATAAACTTGTTTACATGGAGGTGCTCATGGATGATCATGGCTAATTTCGCGTGGGGAAATTCCAAAGTGGATCATTCCCGTGTGTATTGATCAAGTCCCAGTGCGCCAAAAGGAAAATTGCCCAAAGGTGCCCGGAAGGTGATGGATGAAGGAGTCTGTGAGGTTTTCTCCTTTAAGTTGGAAAGAGGGAAAGATTCAGGATGGTCCATCCTCAGAAGCAAAACAAAAGGGAGGCAGAAACTATATAGACCCTATGAAAATTGCGACTAGAAAACCCTGGTCTTCTCCTTACTTCTTAGTTTTGTATCATTGCCACCCCGATCTGTTTTTCCTGGAGGTTAACAACAAAAATGCTTATAGAGTCCGTGCTTCTATTTATAATGCATGTCACCCCTTAACATGTTAAAATATAGACACCTGGAGGAAGGTTCACTAGATAGAGCTGGGAAGGAAGTGGCTTATCAAGGAACCCTGACTATCCCCTGGAATTTCGCCTTCCCTTCGGGGATATATCTTTCTTCTACTGTTGCTTACTCTGTAACATGGTGCCTCAAGCACAGGTACAAAAACTTCCTTTTGGCTTTCCTTTATGTCGCCGAGAAAGGCAGCACTATACTAAGGGAGAAAAAAAAAAATATGTGTAATATAAGAATGCTACATAAGTAGCCTAAAGATGTTTCAACACATAAAACGTGGAAAATAGCTACTCAAGGAGACACAACCTTCTAGAAGAACCTACGAGAATTGGGCAAGGAACGGGGGATGTTGTAATTACCCAAAATGGGTGTGTGTGTTTATAATACCACAGCAACAAAAACTTTGAGAAACATTGCTCTATTCCCAAAGGACTACCTTCACTTCCTACATCAGGACAAGGAAATAGCTCTTCTGCTAAAATTAAAAGCAAAACAATAACAACAAAAGCAATTAAAAAAAAAAGAGGTCCATTTGCATTAGATCTTAAAGCTTATATTTTCCAACAGTAACCAGACATGGTAGATGGGGTTGCCTTTCTCTCATGTTCCTAGAATTCCCTCTCTGATCTGTGTTTGCTTTACTCTTTCTCTTTATTTTTCCCTTCCAGACCAGCTTCCACGTTCAGTGGAACTTGTTATAAATGTGATGTAGAGAGATGCCATGGTGTAATCTGCGTTGGGTCTTCTCCACTCAGGACTGACTTCATGGATGGGCAGAGAAAGCAGCTGCCTGGAAGTCATGCTATTTGAAGGCAGAATGAAAAGACTTCTGCCATTCTCAGCTGTATCTCCTATTGGTCTTCTCAGACTGCGTAAATAGTGGACTGAGATACAGCTGTGGATGGAAGTTCTAGATGTTCTATTAAAGTACAGGCAGAGACTGAGAGAGTGGGTCGCTACCAGGGGAACACTCTGGTCTTTGGTTGTTAAATGCCAAAGCCACATCTCAACTTAAGCCAACTGCTGGAACTCTCTTTTTATCTTTCCCATAGTTCCCAGCCACTCATCATTCACTTTCATTCATTCATTCATTCACTCATTCAGCACATTTGTACTGAGGGCCATTTACTTAGCGCTTTGCCCAGAGGATGCACCAGTGAAAAAGACAGGTGTTACGGAGAGAAGGCAGACATTAAACAGCCGATTGCACAAAAATGCAATTACTGTTGATTTACTGATTCAGTAATTATACATGAAGCAACTACTCTGTAGTAAGTACTATGCTCAGTGCTGAAAGTGAAATAGTGGACAAAAACATCACATTCTGTGCTTTCATGAAACTTACAGTTTAATCAAGTGTAACATAAGGGAATGTAAAATTGCATATGAGGTAAGGCAACGCAGCTCTATGAGAGTATATTAAAAATAAATATAGCTACAATAGCTTCTAATGAATAAGCAATATGAAAAGATATAAATTATGACACCAATAAATAAAATGTAGAAAGGGGGTCAATGTGGAGAGTTTTTATATGTGATCCAAGTTGAGTGGTTATCAGCTTAAAATAAGCTGTTATGAGATTGTTATTGAAGACGCATAGTAATCACAAAGAAAAAACCTCTAGTAGAAACATAAAAGATAAAGATAAAGGAATCAAAGCATACCACTATAAAAAAATCATCAAATCACAAAGGAAGACAGTAAGAGAGGAAGAAACAAAGAAACTATAAAACAAGGCAGAAAAAAAATTAACAAAATGGCAATAGTAAGTTCTTACCTATCAATAATAACTTTAAATGTAAATAGATTAAATTACCCGATCAAGGCACAGGGTAGCTGAACATATTTAAAAAACAAAATCCAACCTTATACCACAGAAGACTCACTTTAGCTTCAAGTATACACATGGGCTGAAAGAAGAGAGAGAAAAAGATATTCCATGTAAGTTGTAACTAAAAGAGAACAGAGGTGGCTATACTTACGTCAGGTAAAACAGACTTTAAGCCCAAAACTGTAAAAGGAGACAAAGAAGGCCATTACATAATGATGAAGGGGTCGGTTCATCAAGAGGATACAGTGATTGTAAACAGATGCGCACCCAACTCCAGAGCACCTGTGACTGTAAAGCCAATACTAACAGAACTAAAGGGAGAAACAGACAGTAATGGTAGGGGACCTTAATACCACACTTTCAACAATGGATAGATCATCCAGAAAGAAAATCAATAAAGAAACAGTGAACTTGAACAACACATTAGAACAAATGGATCTAAAAGACATATATAGAACATTCCACCCAACAGCAGCAGATTACACATTCTTCTCAAGAGCCCGCAGAACATGCTCCAAAAAGAATATGCTCCAAATAGGCCGCAAAACAAGTCTTAACAAATTTAAGATGATTGAAATCATACCAAGTATCCTTTCCAACCACAATGGTATGAAACCAGAAATCAATAACAGGAGGAAAATTGGAAAATTCACAAATATGTAAAAATTAAACAGCAAAATTGAACAACCAATCAGCCAAAGTAAAATCAAAAAGGAAATAAAAAAATATCTAGACAAATGAAAATGGAAATACAACATACCAAAACTGATGGGATATAGTAAAAGCAGTTCTAGGAAGGGAATGTTATAGCAGTAATTGCCTACATTAAGAGAAAAGAAATATCTCAGATAAACAACTAACTTTACAAGGAAGTAGAAAAAGAACAACAAACTAAGCCCAAAGTTAGCAGAAGGAATAAAATAATAATGATCAGAGCATAAACAAATGAAATACAGATTAAAAAAATAAAGATCAAAAACTTGAGTTGGTTTTTTGAGAAGACACACAAATTGACGAACTCTTAGCTAGACTAACTAAAAAAGAAGACTCAAATAAATAAAATTATAAATGAGAGAGGAGACAACTGAGACCACAGAAATGCAAAGGATCATAAGACACCACTATGAATGAATATGTGCCAAGAAATTGGATAGAAGAAATGGACAATTTTCTAGAAACACACGATCTAGTGTAGGGACCAAGGAAAAAGTTCTCCTTTGCGTTTTGAAGGTTCCCTGGAAATTAACTGAAAAGGTAGATTAATAGTATAAAAAGCATACATATTTATTAACGTGCGCAGGGGTGGGGGAGAATCATAGAGTGATTTCCATACCACACAATAGGGTACAGATAGTTATATATCTTCTTAGGCGAAAGAGAGTTAGGGAAGTATGGATAATTTTAGGGGAGTAGTAAATGATTTTTAGAGGAATTCAGTGGGGTTGAGGAATATACAATGGCCGGGGACAAAGACTGTTGGAGTCACAGAGCAGACAATGGTTTGTGATAAAAGTCTGTCCTGGTGTGTTGACAGACTCTAGTCTTTCTTCCTGCAATACAAGTTCAGTTAATGGGAACTCAGGGAAGAGACCACAGGTAATTGTTTTCTTCTTTGGTTGGTCTGGACTTTAGGCAGACAAGGGAACTTTGGAGAAGAACTTCGTCAAAGCGTCATATTTTGGGATATTGGTTTCTGAGCCCCAACACTCCCAAGACTGAATCATAAAGAAATAAAAAATCTGAACACACCAATAATTACTAAGAATATTAAATCATGCTAAGCGAAATAAGCCAGACACAGAGAGGCCAAAAACTGTGTATGATCTCATTTATAGGTGGACTCTAAAATAGTCAAATTCCTAGAAGCACAGAGTAGAATGCCGGTTGCCAGGGGTGGGAGGAGGGAGAAATGGGGAGGTTATGACCAAAGAGTACAAAGTTTCAGTTATGCAAGATAAATAAGTTTTAGAGATCTGCTATACAGTATAGCGCTTATAGCTAACAATACTGTTATTTTATCCTTAAAATTTGCTCAAAGGGTAGATCTTATGTTAAGTTTTCATGTACACACGCAAAAATAATAATAATAAAAGAAGTGAGAGGATATTTTCGCAGGTGTTAGATATATTTATGACTTTAGTGGTGATGATGGTTTAGGAGTTTATATCTACCTCCAAAATCATCAAGTTATATACATTAAACGTGTAGCGTTCAAGATGTCAATCATATTTCAGTAAAGTGGTTATTTATTTATTTATTTATTTGAGACAGAGTCTTTCTTGCTCTGTCTCCCAGATTAGAGTGCAGTGGCATCATCATAGCTCCCTGCATCCTCAAACTCCTGGGCTTAAATGATCCTCCTGCCTCAGCTTCCCAAGTAGCTGGAACTACAGGTATGCGCCACCATTCCTGGCTAATCAGTAAAATGGTTTTTAAAAGAAGATATTCTCTTAGGTTTTCTTCCAGGAGATTCATTATTTAATCTTTTATATATAAGTCTATAAATCCACCTTTAATTTGTTTTGCGCATGGTGTGGGGTAGGGGTCAAAGTTCATTTTTTCTCCTATATGGATATCCAACTGACCTATCATTGAAAAAGACCATCCTTTTCCCCACTGAATTGTGGCAGTGTAATTGTTAGAAATCAGGTGTCTGTACAGGAATGGGAATGTTTCTGGCCTCTCTATTCTCTTCCATTAATGTATTTATTTATACATTCTTGGGCTATACCATATCTTAATTACTATAGCTTTATATAATAGTAATACATAAACTTTCCCGTGTAAATCCTCCAGCTTTGTTTTTCTTCAAGATTGTCGTAACTATTCTAAGTCCTTTGCATTTCCAGACAAAGTTTAGAATAATTTTGCCAATTACTAAAATTAAAAAACTTCCTAGGGTTTTAATTTGGATATCGTTGAATATTTAAATCAAATTGGGCAGAAATGATATCTTAAAAATATTGTCTTCCAATTTAATTCATAAAGATGGTATACTTCTCGATTTATTTAGGTCTTCTTTAACTTCTGTCAGCAGTGTTTTGTAGTAAAAACTGAAAAGTGTAGGGAAGTCTTGTACTTTTTTTGTTAGATTTTTTTCATAGTTATTTGATGGGGTTTGTAAGTGCTATTTGTAATTCTATTGTTTAATTTCAATTTCAAATTGTTCATTACTAGTATATAAAAATAAAATTGAGTTTTACATATTGACATTATATCCAGGGACATGTTAAATTCGGTTTTCAAGCGGAATAAAGATTCTTTGGAATTTTTTTTACCCACACAAAATATGTCATTTTTATAGATGATAATTTTACTTCTTTCTTCATAATCTTTAAATTTTTATTTATTTTTCTGCCCTACTGCACTCATCAGGACATCTACTACAATGTTAAATTGATGTGATAATAGTAGACATCCTTATCTGATTCCCAAAGTCAGGGGTAAAGCATTCATTAGTTCACCATTAAGTATGATGTTAGCTGCAGGGTTTGTTTTATTTATTTTTTTTCTATGTGTGTAGAAAATCTTTATCAGATTAGAAAATGTCCTTCTATCTTTAATGTTCTGAGTGTTTTGTTTGTTTAAATCTTGGATAAATATTTTTTATATTTTATTGAGATAACCATGTGATTTTTTATGCTATTAGTACAGTAAAGGATTTTGTTTGATTTTCTAATAGTAAATCTACTTTGCACTCTTCAAATAAACTCTATCACATATATCTATTCATTCTATTTACTAGTATTTCGTTTAGGATTTTTGCATCTATATTCATGGAGAGATATTGGTCTATGATCTTTTTTTTCCTTCCTTCCCTCCCTTCCTCCCTCTCTTCCTTCCTTCCTTCCTTCCTTCCTTCCTTCCTTTCTTCCTTCTCTCTTTCTCTCTGTCTTCTCTGCAATTGTCTTGTTAGGTTTTAATATCAAGTTATAAAAGTTCCAGATAATATTTTTCACTAGTAACTATTTCCTCTTGCTTTCCTATTAGGTAGATGAAGCAATTGCGTAATCACTTCAATCCAATCGTACATTGATCTGACACAAGACTGATTAGTAGTCTTTGTATGATTAACTTAATCTTTTATCCAATCCTTATTTTGAGGGTGGGGGCAAGTGACCCTTCTGGGGTTTTTTTGATTAAGAGTGTGTCAGATTTCTGTCACCTCAGCCCTGGAAAACTGTAGGGAATTCAACTCTGCACTTCAGAAGTTTCGGACTTAGCTCTTTCGTCTCTTGCTTCTCCCTCCAATAACCCACTTCTCCTCCAACTCTCCCCAACAGCTCTGAAATAGAGTAAATTAGTAAATTTCTTGAAGAGGAGACAAGTTGGGTGTTTGAAGCTGGCTATCTCTCTCTGGTGGAACTTTTTCCCCTAAGTATTCTAAGATGATGGAAGATTTACTGAGCCTTTGATAAGCATTTGACATTGTTTTAAGCCTCCTATGCTATTCCAGTTATCTATTGCTGCCTGACAAACCACTCCAAAACTTAGCTGCTTAAAACAATAACAGTTATTTATTTTGATCATGAATCTGCGAATTGGGAAGGGCTTGATGGGGATGCCTCGTCTCTTTTTTATGGTACATCAGCTAGAGGGGTTCAACTGGATTTGGAAGGATCTGATTCTGTGATGGCTTACTCACGTGTCTGGCAAGTTGGTGCTGGCTTTCGGCTGGGAGCTTAGCTGGGACTATTGGCAAGATTCCCCTCCACATGGGCTTCTCCATGTAGTCATTTGGATACTCTCACAGCATGGATTCTGGGTTCTAAGAGGCAGGAAATGGAAGCTACTAATCTCTGAAAGCCTGGGCTTAGAATTTGTTTCAGCATCACTTCCGTAGTATTTTATTTGTCAAAGCAGTCATTGAACCTGCCCAGATTCAAGAGTAAGGGACATAAATCCCAACTCTCAATAGAAGAAATGTCCAAGAATTTATGACCATCTTTAATTCATGCCCACCACACACACACACCATCCCAAAGCTATGAATGTTCTATGAGGAAAACGGGCCACACGTTGAGGTCTTCTTAAGTTTCTAACATGTCATTTTAGCCTTTCACAATCATCAAAAGTCTCACTAGTTTCACTGTCCTTCGGTACAGTGTCTCTGAGTGGGTCCCTCAGTATAACCCAGAGTCCGAATATGTTCCCCGTGATGAAATCACTGGGGATTATCATTCACCTCTGAATGCATCCCCTGTCTGGAATTCAAATTCAACCATGTTGCTTCCATAGCCCTCCAGCAACTTGAAACTTTGGTAATTATTGAGACTTCCCAGTAAGGATATATAAAGTAAGAAAAGAAGTCCCAAAAGAGAATCCCAGGAAGCTCTAAAGTTAAAGAAACAGAGATGCAGTTCAGACCAAGAAATAACAGCCAGAGAGGTAGGAAGAAAACCAAGAAAGAGAAGTGCCACCAAAGCTAAGGTTGAGTGTTGAATAGGTAGTGGTCTACAGCGTCCGGCATCACAAAGACATAAGATAAGAAATAAAAGTTTGCACTGGATTTAGTGACAGGTAGACAAAGTGCAAGAGCTGGTTTAGTGCAAGGATGGGTACAGCAGCCAGGGGGGCATGGATTAAGGAGTGAATGGGAGGATTAATTGGTGAAGTGAAGACTATGTGAGTGGACAACTCTTTTCAATGCATCAAGTTGGGAAGGGAAGGAGAAAGATAAGGTGATGGGTAAAAAGGGACACGAAATTAAGTGAGAGTTTAATTTTTATCTAAATATAGAATAAACTTGAGTATGTTTAAATGCTGATGGAAAATTGGCAATAGACACAAAGTGGCTGAAGCTACATAAGACACCCCAACTTCAATGGCCTTTGATAACTGATAAACAACAAAGTCTCTTAAGAGGCAATGAGAGATGTGATCCACAACAGGGGTGGAAGAATTAGCCTGAGACTAGGATTAGCATGGTGGGAGTGATGAGGAAGTGGGTAAATTCTTCTCTTCTACTGAAACATGGAGCAAGAAAAGATGGCTCTGTAGCTAAGTTTTGGGTAGGGTAACGGAACGTGGAGATGGTTTTCACAGAATGGATTCTATTTTATTAATGAAGTAGGAACTTAGTTTCCTGCTAAATGCATGAGAAGGCATACAGGGGAAGATTTGAGAAGACATGAAGTTTGCAATAACCACTGTGGGGACTAGGAGAGAAAGATGTGTAAGGATTACTGAGCAGCTTTGAGTCCAACTGAGGTTATAAATCAACATCACCAGTCTGAGATGTCTGTGATATGAGGAAACACAGAATTTGAACAGTTAAGTTGATTTGGAGTTGGAGGTTTTAGGGGGCACGTGTAACAGAAGGACAACAGATCAAAGGAACTGAGAATTTCGGCAAATGAGCGGTTGAAGCAGTGGACCATGACATCTAGGCTGCAAGGACGTAAAATTTAGATAAAGTGATAGAATGGAATAAATTAGAGCAGAGAGGTTTGGGTAAGGTCAAAGAACAGAGGTAATGAGAGTAAAGGAAGGAGTTTATGGCCGGAGAGTAAGATGCAGAAAAAGCCAAGCTTTCAGAGGTGGAAGAGCTCTAAGTGATGGCAAGATGCACGTAGCAGCTACCTGAGTAGACGGCTGATGTGAAGGGGTGGTGAAAGGTCATTGAAGCTGGGGAACTCGAAGAGCTGTGAGATTCGGTGGCTGTACTGGCAGCATACATGAAATCATGAAAAATGCTGACAGGGTTAGAGGTGTCGATAAAGACTATGAGACAGCCCCTGACCAGGGTGTGGGTACATGTCAGCAACAGAAAGTACAAGTGTATGTTGGCACAGATGGGGCATGAACTTCCAAGGGACAGGAGAGAGGACCGGCATAGATTCAGAAGTGGCATGAGCCCTCCGGAAGGATGACCTCCCATCTGCCAAGGCTTAGGTCTGTGGAGTGTGGGACGATGAGCACCTCTTTTTAAGAGGGCCACAGACAATAGGAATTCACAGGGGGGAAGCCAGGTGTCATCTGCTGAGAAGAGATGCTGTTTCTGATACTGTTGTCTGCCCTCTGCTGTCATAGGGCTTGGTCCCCTGGCCTGGGCAACCAACAGCTTCTCCCATGACTTTTCTCTCTTGCCCCTGGCTTGCTGTCTTCTAAAGCATCATCGCATTAATTGCCACAGGTTAGCGCAGGAAAAACAGAGGCAGACATCATACCCAAATGGACATTCATGCTATGCATGACCAATGGCTCAGAGTGCTATAGAATCAAAAATTCACTTTGACTCTGACACAGAAAAGTGAGGCAAGGACTGGTACACCACATGCTCCCTGAGCATCCTAGCCAGAGCAGACTACCTGGCTGCAGCTCCTACCAATTTGCGTGTGGGTTTCTGCAAAACAAAATCGGCATCTCTTTAATTTGAATGTCATTGGGTTTTTTTTGTTTGTTTTTTTGTAGGTTTCCTTCTGTTTTATTTGTGAATTTATTTAGGTTTTTTTTTTTTGAAGCTATAAGTGTTTTTATATTTGTACAAATTTAAGTAACATTGTAATTTAACACTGTAATCTGTGGATTATTTTCCTGGGAAGAAATGATATCTATACATTACTCTATTTTGAGAAACACTGATAGAGCCAAACAGCAGAGAAGTCTCAACTGAAGGCAGATGACAGCAATTGCACCGGCCAAGCCTTGCAGTTCCTCTAGGATGCCTGTGAGGTTTGAGGATGAGATCATAGGTCTTTAGAGTCTTTGCTGCAAATGCCTGGGAAGGAAGAGCTCAGCTTTGCAAACATTGTCTTGCTCACTCTCTGCTTTAGCTTACTAAAGAAGGGGGTGGGGAAGGGAGGGAAGAGATACTTTCATCTGTGTCTGTGGGTACCCTAGGGAACATGTGTATGGAATTACACTGTCTCTTACAAGCACTTTTAGTTTGCTATGCTTGCAATTCAGGGATGGCAGAATGCAAGATAGCCTGCTATCAAGATGGCCCTGACTCAAGAGCTGCTTAGAAATGCCACTTGTAATCTTAAAACAAAACCCACCTTCCCTCTTCAAGAACAGTCAGTCACTTAATTATGCTAAGTACTTTTCACCCTAGGAGGCTTCAGGTTGCTGGATTAGGCAGCAGAGCAGCCCTCTTTTGAGGTTTAGGACTACACATTTAGAAAGCTGATAACACATCTCAGGTTGGAAAACCTCAAAGTCTTTTAAGTAATTTCCAAGGATTGCATTTCACAAACTCACTTTCCAATCCAAGTAAAGAGCTTCTCAAACACCCTAGCTCTTTGCAAGTGACCCTTGGCCATGCTTAGCCTTCCTGGATAAACATGAACGGAGACTTTTAGGACCAACAAAGGCAAACGTCAATGTCAATGCCATTGTTCAAGCTGCAAACTGAATTCCCTTACATACAGAGAGTAGTATTTCAGGCCTCATGCTAATTATACTTGTGGGTTTCAACTCATTAAACTCAGAGAATGCTCAAAAAGAAGGAACCTGGCAGCAGCAAGCCAGGCATCCCGCCGGCCTGTCCCCTCTGTGACTTTTGTCACTGTGATTGCGCGTGTTGGTATAACCAATTCACGTCCAAAGAGGCTTTAAGGGAAAAGTAGAGAGAGACACGCAGGATGCGGCAATGGAAAATGTAGCCTGATGCACACCCTAGGGGAGGTATCCAAAAAATGCTGCTTTGGGGGTACAAAGGAGAAGATAAGGCCTTCCAAGGGAAATGCTAATTCTTTGAGGTGATGAATCTTTCCCCAAACCCGCCCACATCCGCCTCCAGGGCAAGTATCCAAAGCCCAGACAGATTCCATTTCTCCTCTCCTTGGAGCGGGCAATCCAACCCTCAGCCCGGCCCCTCGGGGAGCAGAGCCAACTCAGCAACACTGGGCCACACGTTCGGCACCCTGTGTGGTCACTGGCGTCCTTTGCACCCCTTTTAGCATTTCTTCTCATTTTTTTGCTGTTTCTCTTACCTCAACTTTGACCCCTTGGTGACCGAGACATCTGATAAGTCCATTCGCAGGGAAGGGGATGACAGTATGCTAAGCAAGCCAGGAATGTGTGCATTTTTTAAAAGGCCTCATGGGGAACATGACTTCAGCAGAGAGAACAAATTGCTGATGTGGAAATTTCACGTTTTAATCAACGAGGTATGGGAAGAGAGGAAGCCTTTCCTATGACCTTCAAATCACCGTTGGCGGGCCATTCCGGCCTCGAGGACAGCCCTGATTGTAGGCATTGGATTTGTTCAAAAGAGTGATTTAAGAGGCTCCTCAAAACCAGGAGTGGTACTAGGTTCCTGCTCTGGAGAAGTTTTTATGAGAAAGAGAGGGCGAGGCAGCGAGAGAGAGACAGAGAGTGTCTTAAACAACATGAGAGTCCAAATGCACTTTTAGCTAATGGTTTTGTCGTTGCATGGGTCTCAAATGACCTCAGACATTCTCCACAATGTTTTCAAGACAGTTATCTATGGCTGCCTAACAAACCACCCAAAGACATGGTGGCTTAAAGCAACAACCACTGCTGTAGCTCACTATTCTGCTGGGCAGTTCTAGCACGGTCTCTCCTGGGCTTGCTCATGTGTCTGCACTCACTGGCCAAGCCCACAGGATGCTGGCTAGTCCCAGTGACCGCACTCCCACTGCAGGCAGTTGGCTGGCTGTTGGCTGGGGCAAAGGGATGATGGGACTACCCACCTGTCATCGTCCATCAGGCTGGCCTGGCAGAGGCAGGGCTCCAGGGGGAGCTAGAGAGCAAGCCCACGTGCAAGCACTTTTCAAATGTCCACTTGTGTCCTATCCACGTTTCTTTGAATGTGGTTCAAAGAAATCACGTGGCCCAGCCCAGACCCATCGCCAGGGGGTTCCACTCAAAGATGTGGGTGCTTGTGTAATTCTACTCATAAAACTCAGGTAATGCTCAGAAGGAAGAAATTTGGCAGCAACAATGAGTATGGTTACTGGAAAAAACAGCCCATGCTACATATTATATATACATGGTTTTAAACAAACAAACAAAAAACCAAGACTCCTGCCCTCTGAAGTGGGGTTTCCCAGACTTTTGAGTTCTGGGGACTAGAAAGAAACAAGGGAGGTGCGAGTAAAACATAGGATTGCTGAGATTTTTATTTTGTTAACTAAGAATATTAAATAAAAAACAGATAATTACCATCTATTGTCACCATTATTTTAATTTTAAAAAGGACATTTCAGTACAAAGTACAAGCAAGACATAAGTTTAGAATAAGCACTAGCCTTTTCGATGGAATAAAATCGGTGTTATGAAGAGCTATTTACATTGCCCTTGCTTTTCTCATTTCACTGAAGATCACCGGAAACTTCCATTTGAATGGCCCTGGTCTGGTGACCAACATCTCAGAACCACTGACATACAGAAAGATACTAGGATAAGGCAGACTTTGCCGATTAGTGGCCATTACGCCTGTATTGCAAGTGCTCCCCGGCACTGCCCTAAGTTCCTTGAAGAGGGAGAGAAGGTAAGACGGCACTCTTCCTCAAGACTTGTGTAGCCTAGCCTGGAAAGAAAGACTGGGCTTTAACATAGATGGTCAAGGATTTGCAAAACAGAAGTTCTGACTCAGAGCTCAGAAAGGAATTGCAGAAACAATGGAAGTGAGGCTGGACTGCAACCGTGATACCAGCTCACCAGCAAGAAGGAACAAGATTGCTTTTCAGATTATTCATTTTACATGTAATTCACCAGTCCTGGCTTGAATAGAAGCTTCCTGGTATCACATGGAAGGCTATTTTCTTACACGTCTCCAGTATTCCGCCTTGTGAGCTTAGATCGTAACTCAACTGGGCAAGAACGATGCGTGCTTGTGAACAGCATTAGCCTAGACTGCACTGGTGGGTGCAGCAGTCCTCCAAACCTGGGTCGCTTTTCTGTATTTGAATTCACTGATCACACTGAAAAGAGAAGTGAGAAAAGAGAGTTTCCAAGTCCACTGCTTTCTAAGATTCTTGGAATCTTTTTGCAGAAATGATGCCAGTTGAGGTGGCGTATACGTGCCAGGGACTTGTTATTTTTCTTCTTTTTAAGACTCTGTAGCTACATTATCCACTGATGCAGAGAGGAGGTAAGCCCAGAGTGATTTTTCTATGTTGGGGAGGTTTTTCCTAGTTTCTCTCCTGTGTTCCTGTTACTCAGCACGGCAGATGGAGGGTGGCTCTCACTTGAACATCAGCCCACCAGAAGCTGAAGAGAAACCACTGCCAAATTTTGATCACTAAATTGTTATCCGATGTCATCCCACATTCAAATAAGATGCCTTCTTTAAGAAACCACCTTTTGAGAGAAATCTAATTTTAGAATGGCTAGAATACAAAAGCATTCAATGCAGAAATAAAACCGCAGATCCCATTATCTTGTTCCTTTTCATAAGTATCCTTCTCTTCGAAGCCTTATCTCTTAGCCAAAAGAAGGGGCTCGGAAGCTCATCCCTCTCACTGTTGTTATTTATTTATTTTTTTTTTGAGAAAGAGTCTCTTTCCATTGCCCAGGGTAGAGTTTTGTGGCATCATCGTAGCTCACTGCAACCTCAAACTCCTAGGCTAAAGCGATCCTCCTGCCTCAGCCTCCCTAGTAGCTGGGACTATAGGCATGCACCACCAAGCCCAGCTAATTTTTCTGATTTTTGTAGAGACAGTGTCTCGCTCTTGCTCAGGCTGGTCTCGAACTCCTGACCTCAAGCAATCCTCCGCCTCAGCCTCCCAGAGTGCTAGGATTACAGGTGTGAGCCATTGCGCCGGCCCCCATCACTATTTTTAAGCAAATGGTTCTTTGTGGATTTGTGAGTCTAGAAAGATCTAGCTAGTTCCAAAGCATGCCTCCTTCATTCTTGTCACTGATAGAAACATCTGCCATTTGAACTATAAAACCCAGTCCAAATTCGTCACTTCTCTATCTAATATGTTTGTCCCTTTTCAGATGAGGAAAGTGAGCGCCTCCTACCTAACACAAGGATTAGAATCCATGGCTTCCTAATGTCAGTGCAGTATTCACTGAAATCTTCCCAAACCCGGCTCTGCGTGGGGGAAAAACCCCGGCAGGAATTACATGGTATGTTTCAGCGTGTTCTGAAAGCCTCAGAAAACACTCCCTGAAAACAGCCATCTTCCTCCTTCAACTGCTGCTTTTTGTTCAACTTTTTTGGTCCATTCACACTGAAACAAGTTTTTCCTACGATCAGAGGTTATCAGAATCTGAATCGGAGTAGCACTGTTTCCAATTCATAAACTCAGAGTTCTGTTAGAAAGAGAGTCATGAATTTAATCAGGACATTACCAGTAATTTGAAAACCTAATCAAAAGGATTTCCCTTTCAAAACATGCTACTCCGAGTTGCTTCCTTTAGCCTGGTACATGCATCACCCTCTGTGGGTGAAGTCACCCACCTGACTGACCCTCTTAGACCACTACCATATACCACTTTCAGATAAGCAGAGAATACTCTCTACTAGAGGCTTGAATTAAATATCAAAAGGTCACTTAGCCCTGTCTGCCTTTAGCAGGAATAGAGTAGACAGGAAAAGATGGCCTCAGAAGTGTGTAACTTTCTGTAGAAGTTGCCGTAATCAGAAGGTACAGACCTTCCCCTCTTTGTTGGACTCCTATGGTACTCAAGTCACATTTCCGTTATAACACTTTGCAAACTATGCATAATTCCCTCTTTGCATGAGCACATGTTTTTTTTACGAAGCTAGATCAGAATCCAAATTTCTCATTATATACAATTTTCATAATGGTAACCAAGTAAAAAAAAAATTACTCTTCATTCTGAAACCCATTGTCTGGTTTTCCCACATTTGCGTATAATTATTACAATGAAACTTCGGTACGTGAAAAGCTGTGGATCAGTGGGACCCAAAGGCTCTACAAGGCATCGTGGTGCATTGAAAGAGAGTGATAATGTGACTTGTCTTTTTAACACTTGTAAGAAACATAAGCCACTGCTTCCTGTGAGTCTGTTACCACCCTCTATCTTGTGTGAGATCTGGCAGTGGTTCAAGGCAACTTCAAACTCTCATGGGGGATTTGCCTATCAGTTTAAAACCCGGGACGATCCAAAGACTCTCGTTTGAAAATGAATCCAAATTCACTACATTCTGAGGTAGGACGACTTGTACTATAAAATGGCATTTAAAAAAACAAAGTTGCTGAGAGTTTGGTCACATGGCCCACGTACAATGGTCTTAGTGGGTCTTGTGCGTGATGGGGAAGATGGAGGAAAGAGAACAATTTCTCCCCATTATTAGGTCCCTGCCGGGTTGGCAGCTGTTTTCCTTTTCCCCTGACACAGCTGCTCCCAAGAGGACCTGCATTATTAGGTAGGTAACATAGGGGGCACACACATTTCACCTCTTAGTAAAATGTCCCATTGGCCATTGTGAACAGAAATCTTAAGTTGTACTGTGGGGGTGCAGGGAAACTTCCCCTTTCCCCCAAAAGTCAGCTGAAAGATCAATTCACAATTAAGGCAGATTAATAAGAGGAAGATGTTTATTTACCGTGCACATGGGGAGAATCAAAGAGTGATTACCCAATCTCCCAGTGGGATCCAGATATCTTCATACACTCCCTTCAGAGGGGAGGGGGAGATGAGGAATATAGGTAATTCTGTTTCAGGGCAATAAATGCTTGTGAGGGAGGCTGAATGGATGGGGGTGGGGTGGGCCGGGGAACAGACTGACTTATAAATTAACCTGAGAGACAGGTATTATGTTTAAAATGATTTGGGCCAGGTCTGGTTGCATTCTTGATCTCTTCTTTCTTGCAATATATTGAGATAACAGGGAAGGGAAGGGAAGGGAAGTCAATTGCTCTTTTGATGGATCTGTCTGGTTTTGTGCAGATAGAGAGAAAGCCCCTTCCAAGGGCCTGTTGATCTCTAAAGGCCTTTAGTTCAAAGTACTCTTTATACCAAGGAGTCATATTTTGAGACGAAACTTACTGAGCCCCCTTCAGTACTGTGTCTAGAAGTCCAGAGATGATTTCTTGGCATTTTAAGAGGTCCGCTAGGTAACGTGAGACACGTGAGACATCATAGCTCTGGGTCAGGGTGTGAATTGGACGTGCGTAACGGGGGCAAATGTGGAGAAGGGGGAGGAGAGTATTGAAAACACAGAAATGAGATTTTTCATGAGCACAGAAGAAACGCACAAAGGTGTATTTGGTGAGGTACGTGGCCATGACATTGTTGGTCTGAAGACATGAAGAACAATGTTCCCAAGTAGGGAAATATGACTGAGGAATGGAAAGTGGGCCTTGGAAGAGATTCTGTATGTGTCCTTAATGCTTCTGTAAGTGGTTCTCATGCTTTGTGAATAGAAATAGAATATATTGAATAAGTAAAATTAGGCAAATGTGTTTTTGTCAGCAAACAATACATGTCTTCGTCAGCAAGACATTCAGAGATACAGGAATAGCAAAGGGGAAGAGACCACAGGGTTTTGACACTTTTGTGGCCACAAGAGTTAGAGGAACTAGGGTGGGGTTTGGTAGGGGATTTGCACACTGGACATAAAATGAAGTTATGGGAAGAGAAAATGAAGAGCAGACAACAGAGACAGACCAAGCTGGCCTCCTAGAAAGCGTCTTGGCCTACTATCTGCCTAGTGGTCCCCCAGGGTGTGTTTGCTACCACCATAAAGTAACCCAATCTCTGAAGAGCCTCACTGGCTCAACTGTCCACCCAATGGGCCCCCGGAGTGAGGGATGGGAGAGCTCATTTCCAGGAAGATCCCAGGGTGGGCCTGAGTAGCTGAAGAGCCAGAGAAGGCAGCTTGCTGTCT
The DNA here is from genome assembly GCF_000956105.1 of Propithecus coquereli. Lineage (NCBI taxonomy): Eukaryota > Metazoa > Chordata > Mammalia > Primates > Indriidae > Propithecus > Propithecus coquereli. The sequence continues at coordinate 4,042,896 of NW_012142412.1, forward strand.
CTGTCAGGTTTTAGAGGGAAATATTGGTTCCTGGTGTGCTCCTGGCTAAAGAATGAACAGAGGCACCAAAATAAGGAATGCATGAAAATGAGGTTTATAGAGGAGAGAAAGATAGGATCATAGGGCAAGATATAGGTTTACAGAGCATGATACGTACACCACAGAAGATGACTGGACCCACTGTTGCAGCAAAAGGAGGGCAAAAGGAAGGGGCCTGGTTATGGTCAGCGTCTTGTTTCAGAGTGCCAGGATTGGGACCTGCCTTGTGACTCAGATGTCACCATGGAACCACTTTGATTGGACATTTGGGAGTCACATGACCTGAGTCTCACTGCGCATGCGGATCTCCCATGAGCCTCTCTGAAAACCCATTGTGGGGGTGAATTGCAGCGGCACCTACTTTCGTCCCTAGGAGGCCCGGAATCCCTCGCTGTCTACTTAACATCTCGAGTCCTGCTTCTGCTGCTTCTCTCATCGTACAGAGGTTTCGAGCCTGCCTCATCCAAGAGGGGACCGGCAACATGGCTCTTCCTTGGTTTTTGCCAAAGACTCAGTGTTCTCCCAACCCCTTCTCACAGCAAACCAAGTAAAAGACATGGGTGAGGGGGCGGAGAAAAACATCCCAGCCACACCAAGGGATAAAACGCCTGACAAGTGATTAATTCTCAGATGTATTTCTAATATTATAAGGGCCTGTTAGTGCCCAACTTATGTTCTTGGCCAGCTCAGGGTCTGTGTTTGAGGCAACAGATCAGTCTGAGCAACTCTGTTTTCAGTGCCCTGTCGTCAGTAAGCCAGAGATGGAGAAGACACCCCGTCCCAGACCGAGGGCCGTGTGACTGACCCTCTGCCTTTGCTCTTGGCAGTGGCCACACCTTAACTTTAAGAAAGCCGTCCTTGCTTCTGGAATATGAATCTTCAGGCTAGCACCTTTTCCCCTTTTCATTTTTTTTAAGTCAAAGGTCTGCATTAAGCATAGCAGAGTGAGAGTGCTCAAAGGTGGGGCTTTCTAGAAAAGCTGGAAATGTCGCATGTGAAACAGTCTCCTCCCCATGTCCCGTGTTGGCACGCACCAGACCTCTGCTAGAGTCATCCACTCAGCAGGTATTTTGCCTTCAGAGGACACTGTTGGGGCAAATGGCACTTAGGGGTAAATACTGACCCATTCACAACTATTACCTATTTGTGCTTGCCGTAAATTCTCAAATTAGGAGGAATATTCATAACAATTCCTAATGTTTGGGCTATTTCTTTGTTTGTTTGTTTATTTATTTTGAGACAGGGTATCACTCTGTCACCTAGGCTAGAGTACAGTGGCATTATCATAGCTCACTACAACCTCAAACCCCTGGACTCAAGTGATCTTCCTGCCTCAGCCTCCCAAGCAGCTGGGACTACAGGCGTGTACCACCACGCCCCACTAATTTTTCTGTTTTTTGTAGAGATGGGATCTTTTTGTTCAGGCTGGTCTCAAGCTCCTGGCCTCAAGCCATTCTCCTGCGTCGGCCTCCCAGAGAGCCAGGATTACAGGCGTGAGCCACCGTGCCCAGCCCAGTTAGTGCCTATTTCATGGTTTTAATACAGCCTGGGTAGAACTGGTCTCTGCTCTGCAGGACCTGGGGATGAGATCCCAGTGATGGCACTTGAATGACATCGATGATGGGAAGAGACACTTTGACCAAAAGAGATTCAATTTAAACCATTTTCTCGAAGTGTAGTGTCTTTATTGGCCTCTTCCAGATGCTCTAAGGAGCAGAACAAAGATAAAGGGAATTCTGAGAACATGAATTAGGAGTAGCCTGAAGCCCTGGGGAATTTGTCCTCCTTGGGCTTTGCTGTGGGGCACACATCAACATTCATCCAACCTGCCATCGGCCACCTTTGACCAACGCTAAAAGCCGGTTACCAAGAAGAGAGAGAGAATAATTTCTCTCCTATTAGTCCTTCCTCCTTCCCAAATGTGGTGTTAGCCGTTGGGAGCTGTAATTGCAGACATCACCCAAGGACTATGGATATAAATTTCACAAAGGGCAAGACCTTCCATTATGAGTGGGAAGATGGCTTTAATTAAAAAAAAAAATCAATATATTGTTTCTAATCATTAGAATCCCATGTCAGTGGCAAAAATCAATCCTTTTCATATTAAAATGCTTACATTCACACTAAGATGTTATATTACACATAAGTCATCGAGGAGGTGGGGAAGCAGGGCTGCCAGACGGCCCCAGCCCCGGCTGTGTCATGCTCAGAGTCGTGGGATTTTTTGAGGACCAGTCTCCTAAAAAGCTGTGAACTCAGAAATTCCACACAAAGCAGAGAGATCTGAAATTCTGTGCACTAGAAAAACTATCTCATCTTGACAGATTCTCTCCTCATTCTTCCCAACCCTCGAACGAAAGCAAAAAGAAAAAGAAAAGCCGAAATCACATTTAAAGAATGGGAGTGCTTTTCATTTTGCAATGGTCTCTTTGGCTCTGCTATGGTGGCAATTTTTTTTTTTTTTTTCCACAGGGTTCAACAAACAAGGGGATTCCAATGGGGAAAAAAGGGGGCGCCATTTTTAAGAGATGATTTATTTATTCATGTAAGAAGATGCCTTTGATTTTAATCAGTGGCAAGGGTTTGATTCCCCCTTCTTATTTCCTGGGAAGTAGCAGAGAATGGAGACAGTGTGGATCTCGCTGGAGAGTGTCACATATTACTGAAATAGACTCTTGACAGCATTAAATTCCCAGAGGTGCTATTCCATTCCCCACACAACATAATAGTAATGATCTTATGAAGAAATTTTGCCTTTATGGAAACTGTTTATTTCGAAGAACATTCTAATGTCAGGCTAAGTGTGAAGCTTCCCTAATAAAGAAATAAAAGAAAACGAGGGTCCTAATTAAAAACATTGTTTAAGGAGACACTTCCGAGATAAAAGAAAATCACACTCTACATGGAAAACTTAATCATGTATATTGCTAAAACGCACGGCAGATTATTCAAGCCAATTTCCCAGACTCTTTTTCTTGTCATTATTTATGCTCCTCAAGCCCAATTCTTCTGGGTACGGTTTCCTTTAACTTCAGTTCAGCAGATCCTGCCTTTGAAGTCGATGTGAACCCCCTGCCCACAGGGGCGAGAGATGCTTGAGGAATTTGTTTCTTTGGCTCATTTCACTGGGTTTGGGAAAGGACGGAGCAGTCTTGCTGTCTGTCAAGTGCTGTCGAATTTGATTTCCTGCCTGTGTGAACAGAGCAGGTATGTCTGGTCGCTGCCTAGGTACTCAACAATGAGAATGTTTTTATGAGCACGTTTAGGAAATTGTGGGGCTGGCCTCACAGGCTCACATAGTTTTACCGTGTCTTGATGTTTTTTTCTGCCTATGGGAACCAGACTCCACCGAAGTTATTCCTATCTGACCATTGTGTGTCTGCAGCCAGCTTGGAAGGATTCGAATACTGGCTTTGTCCTATTCTGTGACCTTGGGAAGCAACTTTATCTCCCTGTGTATCATTGCTCCTTCTATAACTCAGGGAAAATACTAATACCTATAGGACAAGGGCTTTTTTGTACTGCGTCATCAAATTCATACAAAAAGCCCTTTATCAAACAAGTGACAGTAGTATTCCATGTTAAAGAGGAGGAAATTGGGGGTCACGGAGGTAAGGGCCCAACCCAGAGCCTACATGAGGGTTATGCATGAACTTGGCACATGGTGTCGTGCCTGTTACACAGGAAGGGTGCAATGCCTGTTACTATGAACATAATCGTTTCACATCATCCCAGTCCAGTGACAATTTAAAATAGTAAATAGAAAAGCCTAGAAGAATTCATGATTGGTAAGTGGGATGTGAGAAGCTGCAATTTGAACTGATGATAACTCCTTGGTCATGAGTTAATGAAGAGTAAGGTGAGAAGGAGGAGGAGGGCACAGTGTGATCCTATCAGGGCACTGTGGTCTGGAGAAGGCACTGGGCCCGCCATGCTTACCGATCCTCCACTGAGTGCACAGAGAATTTGGCAGTGGCTGGGAATGGTGGTCCCAGCTGGGAGTGAGGGAACCACTGCCCAGGTGGGGGCGTCAGTAGGGCAAGGGAGAGGCAGCATGGCATGGGGGCGTCTATGCACTATGATGTGTTGGGGGGACCCTAATTCTGCTGCAACACCTTCCAGATGATGGAATTTCAGCCAGAGGCTGTACACTTGTGGCAGCCCCCAGGTAACATGCCCTTAGAGAAGGCAACACTGGGCCACAGGCTACCATGAGTGGGTGCTGTAGACACCCAGGCAAGGCAAGAACTTCTCCTGGCCCATTGCCTGGGCTTGCATGTGTAGTGTGCTAACTCTGGGCAGTAGAACCATCCTTGGAATCAGGGCCTGAACATTCTTGGAAGCTGCTTAATGACTTCAATCTGGATTTTCATCCTCAAAAAAAAAAAAAAAAGTCTTTGCATGACATCAAAGACAAGATTTGACCATCTCTCAACTCTGAACTTACAAAGAAGAATTTATTTTAGAGTATTTGGGATGTCACTACTTTCTTTCCTTTTTGGGGGGGGGTTAGTAGGGAAAGTAATCAAAACATTTCTTTAATTAGAAGAAGCCTAAAATAAAGGAGAGGGTGGATCAAGATTTAATTGCTATATTTTTTTGTTTTGCAAAATGTGTACCCAATTAAGTGCAGTTGGGCAGTTCTGGGAAGAAATTAATAAACAGAGGGTGGGAGAGATAGGGAGGCAGACAGAAGAGATTGTTCCCAAGCTGAGATTTTGTTTGCCAAGTTTCAACAAAGAGCAAAGCTTAGCTCCGAAAGAGAAGCCCTGGAGAGACAAGGTTTAGAATAGTAATGCAAAGAGAAACCCCACATGGGGTGGGCTGAGGAGACATTTTTCTAATGCAGTTCATCCTCAACAGGTGCTGGCAACATCTGTAATGAGACGATCCATGATAAAAAGCTTCTCATACCTTAATCCTCACTATATTACATTCATAAACACATCCTCTCCTGTGCTCCTCCCCCTGAGATGCGAGAATAAATAACGTGCTATTAAACCCACATCTCTGCTTTCTGCCTGAGAATATTAAAAAGAATAAGAAGAAAAAAATAGCCTTCACCATTACATTATTCCCAAGGGAATGTAAATGGGAAATATAAAGACATATTTGGGGTCATCCAACAGAGAAAGCCCTCCTGTAATCATCCACACCAGTCTATTAAGAAACCCAAAGATTATACATTCAGTGGATCCCATGAAAGATACAAATAAATGAGGAATCTTAATTTAATTCAAATGTTATCAATATAAGTGCCCAAGTTTGGAAAATGGAATCGATTTCTTCTTATTCATTCATTCATTTATCCTACAATAAATATGTACTAACCATTTACTATGTGCAAAGCACAATATTGCAGAAATTCGAAATCAAGAAAAACTCCAGGAAGTACTGCATGTCACTTAACGTTTTATGGTCTGTGACAAAGGTGGCTGGTAACTGGATATCTCTTGTCTTTCCACCTTAATTTGCGTACCTTTATTATGGGCCTACTGTAAAATCCAATTAACCCAGTTTGCAATGTGCCTGAAGGTAGAGCTGTATACACTGGCACCCAGCTGATCTTCATAAAAATAACATGAGTGGATTGAATTTCACGGCGTTGCTCTTTCTGGCCTATAGAAGATACAGGTAGCCTTACCATCCTTACGAATACCTCACCTTCGATTTATTCATTCATGAATTCATCAAACATATATCCCTCATCTACCAAGCACCAGAAAATGCTTGGTGCTTGTGTTACAAAGATGAATAAAACTGAGTTTTTTCTTCAAAGGGATTTATTATCTAGTGGGATGCCAAGAAAATAAACACATCCTTGCACAAACTGTTAAAGGTGCTGGGATGGGATGGGCCGAGTGGCACCCAAGGAAGAAAAGACCTTGGGAAGGCCAGGACAGTTTCAGGAAATGCTTCATCAAGTTCATGACTCTTGCACTGCATTTGAATTACAAGCAGGCACATGGAGGCAGGAAGGAGGGAGATATTTTAGGTGAAGGAGTCACAGGACCTATGGCATAGAAGCGTGAAGGAACAGCCTGGCATGTTTGGGCGCTGACAAGTGTCTGCTCAGCCAAGCAGAAGGACCCAGAGTTGGCGGAGGCCTGGAGAAGTGTGAGAGAGGAAGAGTGAGTGCAAGATTCCTTTCCCCACAGTGGCCATGTCTCGTGTATCACAGGCGATGGTGCTGGGAGCTGGCGTGGTGGAAGGAGCCCGTCCTTGTCCACTGAAAGTTCCTCCCTGCT
>NW_012142412.1:4050077-4053481 GCF_000956105.1 Propithecus coquereli
ATTCTGAGGGACAGAGACCACATTCATTAACTTTTATTACAGTATATTGTTATAATTGTTCTATTTTATTATTAGTTATTGTTAATCTTACTTTGCTTAATTCGTAATATAAATTAAACTGTATCGTAAGTATGCATGTATAGGAAAAAAACATAGCATATATAGGGTTTGGTCCTACCCAAAGTTTCAGGCATCCACTGGGGGTCTTGGAACATACCCCTATGGGTAAGGGGGGACAACTGTATGCATTTCACAGTCGTGCCAAACACAGCAACTCAGATTTGACCTGCCATTTTGCTTCATTATGGTTTTCTATGTGAGTCTCTGCTAAGGGAAAGTCAGAAAGAGTGTTTCAGACAAAAATCTGTTTTGTCAGATCCAAAGCCTCAAACTTTATGCTTGGCAAATTGAGAACAAAGGATAACCCAGTACCATTTCTGCTAAACTGAAATTGCTGTGTATGCCAGACTTTTCCCAAAGTACTAAACAACTCCATCTAGCAGATCAATTTGCTTAGGTGACCTGAGGGAACATTTTGTAGTTAATTCATTTAAACAGACCTGCTGGTAGGCAGTGCCGTTCAAAATCAGATGTACCACAGCATAAATGTTCTAGTTCTTTATCAGAAAGACAGAAGATCCAACTTTCCGAGTTAAAATCACATTTGCTTAGTTTCAGCAACATCTCTGGGATCATTTGGATTAGATTTACCTGGATATTGGTTAAAAAAAATACACAAATTCTTAAGCTCAAACCTAGACTGCCTCAAATAGAATCTCTGTAGGTGAGGCCCTAGAATCTAGATTTATAGAAAGTTTTCCAGGAGGTTTATTTGCACACTGAAATTTGAGGATGACTGTTGCATAGCCTCTGTAGGATGTTGTTCTAGACATAAGGACGGATCAATTTTCTGGGGAAAAATAGTGTCTCTACCTGTAGGAACCACTGTAGTTCACTTCCCCGGAAGCACGCACAGACCTGCAGATCGCGCTGCCTGATTAGATGTCTTAGGCCCCATCGGCAGTGGTCTTCAGTGAAGAATTCGGTTCTCCTGAATATTTCACCATCTAGCTTCCTATATCAAAAAGTTGAACATTTCACTCCTCTGACCATTTTGAAAATATGCCGCGTTATTAACCTCCTTCCACCCAAATGATCCATCCTCAACTTTTCAATAATTAGTAGTTACCAGGACCGACACACTAAAATGGGGGTGATGCATTTAACGAGGTGCTGGGGTCCAAATGTTTGTGTCTCCCCTCTCCCCAATTCATATGTTCAGACCTCATCCGCCATGTGATAGTATTAAAAGGTGAGGTCTGGCCTGACGCGGTGGCACATGCCTGTAATCCTAGCACTCTGGGAGGCTGAGTCAGGCGGATCGTTTGAGCTCAGGAGTTCGAGACCAGCCTGAGCAAGAGCGAGACCCCATCTCTACTACAACTAAAAATATATATATAAAAAATTAGCTGGGCATGGTGGCACATGCCTGTAGTCCCAGCTACTCGGGAGGCTGAGGCAGGAGGATCACTTGAGCCCAGGAGTTTGAAGTTGCTGTGAGCTAGGCTGACTCCACAGCACTCTAGCCTGGGCAACAGAGTGAGACTCTGTCTCAATAAAATAAAATAAAATAAATAAAAGGTGAGGCCTTTGGGGAAGTGATTGAGTCTTGAGGGTGGAGCCCTCATGAATAGAATTAATGTCCTTATGAAAGAGGCCCAAGGGGGCTTGTTTGTCCCTTCCCCCATGTGAGGACAGAGCTAGAAGACATCATCAATGAGAAATAGGCCCTCACCAGACACTGCATTTGCCTGTGCCTCGATCCTGGGCTTCGCAGCCTCCAGAACTGTAAGAAATAATTTTTTGTTGTTGATAAGCCACCCAGTTGATGGTGTTTAGCTATAGCAGCCCAAATGGACTAAGACACTAGGTGACATGGTTGTTGCGAGATCTAATTAATTAAGGCTTGAAGAGTGGCCGAAGAAGGTTTTTGTATCAGCATTCAATATTATGATTTATTTGTAATGCAATTTGAGAACTTTCTCCATAATTGGGAAAAATTACCAACAGCCATTTAATTCCTCAGGGTACTTGAGAGTGAAAAACTGGCTGCAAGAGAACAGGGAATGGCTGCAGCCTTTACTGTCATAACCGCCAACATGGACATGAAATAAGAACCTATTAGCTCCAGGTGCAAGGTTATCTGAGGAACCTGAATGGGCCTGTTGCTGATGCAGTCATGACTGGCACAAGCAGAAAACCAGACGCCCAAACCCCTCCCCGTCCCTCTCACACAGCACTAAAAATTAGAACCACCAAATGCATGAAGACATCAGTGACAATAAATATTGTTTTCAGTTAAAAGGCTTCATGCATGCATAGATTTTTAAGTTAAGGCTATTATCTGATTTCAAATCGCCACTTGCTAATTTACTAATTTATTAACTCCAGGCAACGGCCATCCTGTGTGATGCTGGCCTCTTGACAGGAGAGCTGAGTTTTGGCAAAGATTTATTTTCAACCACGCCAGGGACAAAAAGCATGAGATATTTTTGAAGAATAATAAAAAATGGATTAAAGGGAATAGAAATAATTTATCATGTGCAGATGTGTGGAAAGAAAAGATGGTGGCTTTACAGGCTGGTTTTATAAAAACAAAATTACAGTGAAGGCATCTTGCCCCATCACCAATTTGTGGAAACAGGGACCTAGATGTCTGATGAGCTATCAGGTGTATTAGCTTTCATAAAAATCACGTGATCAAAGGAATAGTCAGGAAAGTCCCTCTCTTCTGACTAACCGAACCCAGACCTTGCAACCTTGATGAGAAGAGAAGGCCAGGAAAATCTGGCAGATTCTTTGTTGAAATGCAAAGGCTATATTCATGTCAGCGGCTCTCTAAGGAGGTTCAAGGCTGCTGAATGACTTAAAAGTCTTCCGCAAGTTCCACTCTGTACGAAAGGATGAAAAAGATAAACCTAAGAAAGGAAGGAAATATAAATTAAAGTGCGACTTGCAGCTTCTAGAATCTTCCAAGAAGGAAGGTGCTTCCAAAAAAACATTTCAAGGTGCATTTCTGTGTCTGAAAAGTGAATGAATTGCCCACTGAGCTCCACTTCCATTGAGGGCTAAAATATTTTATTCAGAGCATTTACTTTATAAAGAGAGGAAAATGTGTCTTGGTTTTAGAAAGATTTACAATTAAAACAGTTACAATTTTCCCCCATTTTATGACTTCCTTTTCACACTCTTAAAGGTGTCCTTTGATGAACAGAAGTTATTAATTTTAATGTAGTCCAATTTGTTCATCTTTTTCTTTATGGTTAGTTTTTTTTCCCTGTCCTGTTTAAAAATATTTCCGCACCTTAAGATCATGAAAATATCCTCCTATATTATCTTCTAAA
>NW_012142412.1:4056129-4058862 GCF_000956105.1 Propithecus coquereli
TGTCTGTGTGAGTGTAAATACAACATAGAGATCACATGACTTCAAACCTTCAATTGCTAATTCACTAATTCACTAACTTGAATAAAGAACAACCTTGACGATGTGAACCTCTTGATTTGAATGCTCAACTTCAAAAAAATTTATTTTTATCACCATCATATATATATCTATGAACATATATTTAATCATAAATATATGCCCATAAAAATATTTAAGGAGTCACACTTTTTGCAGGAAGGTTATTTAATAGACACTTTTGATAATGAGATTTTCTCCTGGGAGACAGCATGTTTCAATTACATTCTGTTTTGCATTTTCAGTTGGGTACTTATCTGGTTTTTTATATATATAAACATTTAAATGATATGAGTATCCTCTCCCATAAAGCTGTTAAATAACTTTTATCTGGCTAGGACTCACCAGAAATTATTTTATTTCTTCAGTAGCTAAAATAAAACTTTTTAATGGTCTTCATAAATAATAAAAAATGATTAAACAGAGTGGGTCTCTATTAGAAATACAGGATGCTGCCTGAATTTGGAATATATATTTTCCCCTTTGTTAGTGTGTAGGGCCCGCACTGTTTTTCACCCTCACAGATCTCTTGTTATGTGTCTCTGATTCACAAAAGGGATGAGCCCCTAAGCGGTGATTTTCAAATAATGATATCTCCTATATTATCTTCTAAAAGCTCTATGATTTGGAGTCCACTGCTCAAGGCCTCTTGGGCGTGGCTCCGGGTAAAAAAAAAAAATGTAAAAAAAAATAAATAAATAGAAGCTCTATGATTTGGCTTTTACACTTAGGTCAAGAATCAGCTTGGAACTGATTTTTACCAATATGAATATCCACTTGTTCCAATATTGTTCACTAAGAAGACACTCCTTTCTTTGAAGCCCTGCAGGGTCATGTTTGCTATCCAGCAAGTCTCCATGTGGGCTTGTTTCTGGATTTTCTGTTGTGTTCCATGGATCTGTTTATCTTTGCACAGATATTACACTGCCTTATTGCTATGGTTTCCAATGGGCCTTGATATCTCTACAGCAAGTTCTGTGGTTCCCCTCCTCCTCTTCCTCATCCTCTTCTTCCTCCTTCTCCTCCTTCCTCTTCAAGATTATCTTAGCTGTTGTTTGTCTTTTGCTTTTTCGTATACTTTTTATAATCAGTTTGCCAAATTCCATACCAAAAAAAAAAGCTATCGATATTTTAACTGGGATTATATTGCATCTATGAAACAGTTTGGGAAAGAATTTACGTCTCTGTGATATTACTCTTCCAATGTGTGAATACTGTGTGTCTATTTAGGCCTTATTTAATTCTTCTCAATTATGTGTTACAGTTTTCTACTGCACATGTTTTGTTAGACATGTTCCTGTGTTTTGGATAATTTTTGATACTACTGTGAAAGAAACATATATGCAACAAAATATGTTATATATTCAGAATATATTTTAAAAAAACGACTCAAATCAAAATCAAAAAGACAAAAGTCCAGCAGAAAATTAGCCAAGGCTACTTGAAGAATACTTTATTAACGACGAAACCCAAATCGTGAATAAAATCATAGAAGGCACTCCAATCTCATTAGTCGCCAGAGAAATGCAAATTAAAGCTACAATCGTCCCTTGGTATCCACAGGGACTGGTTCCAGGACCTTCTGCAGATACCAAAATTCACAGATGCTCAAGTCCCTGCTATAAAAGAGCATAGTATTTGCATATAACCTACACACATCTTCCCGTATACTTTAAATCATCTCTAGATTATTTATAATACCTAATACAATGTAAATGCTGTGTAAATAGTTGCTATACTGTATTGTGTAGGGAATAATGACAAGAAAAAAAAGCCTGCACATGTTCAGCACAGATGCAATTCTTTTTCCAAATATATTCAGTCCCTGGTTGGTTGAATCCAGGGATACAAAGTCTACAGCTACGGAGGGCTGGCTGTAGGTTGAAATACCACCCCAATCCCCAAATTGCTAAAATTAAAGAGGCTGACAATAGCAAATATTGACAAGGACGTGAAGCAATGGAGAACTCTTATACACTACTGATGGATGTGTAAAACTACTTTGGAAAAGAGTTTGGTATTACTCATTAAAGGTGACGATATTTACACCTTGTGATCAAACAGTTCTACCCGAGAGACTATCCTAGAGAAATGTGTATATTTGTCCTCCAGACTACATCTGCAGGAATGTTCACAGAAACATTCTTTATAATAACCAAATACTGGGGAAAAAAAAAAAATCAAAGGTCTATGGACAGGAGAATGGATAGATAAATTCATACAACAGAATGGCGTACAAGAATTAAAATTAACAATGTACAAGCATACATAAAAGACGGATAAATCTCACAAACATAATGCTGAGTTCAAGAGCCAGACAGAAAGGAATAAATATTGTATGATTCCATTTATATCAAATTTTAAAACAGGGAGAACTAAACCAGGATGTTTAGTGTTGCTAACAGCATAAAGAAAGGCAGGGAGGTAATTACCACGAAATATGTGACTTGATAGAAGAAATAGGACCTAGTGTTAGAAAGATCAGTAGGGTGACTATAGTTTATAATAATCCAGGGTGTTTTTCAAAATAGCTAGAAGAGAAGAATTCAAATGGTTGTAGCATAAAGAAAGGACAAATATTTAAGATGATGGATATCCCCAATACACTGATTTGGTCTTTATAAATTATATGAATGTATTAAATTATCATATGTACCT
>NW_012142412.1:4060163-4074553 GCF_000956105.1 Propithecus coquereli
GTGACTCTCGCCGGCTCAGACTTGGTCAGGTGCCACCACGGCAGGTTCCCAGAGTCCTGCTGTGTGAGTGTCCTGTGGCCACCGAAGTCAATTACCACAACTGGGGCAGCTTAAAACAAGAGAAGTTTCAGAAATCAAGGTGTTGGCTGGGAGGCTCTTCCTCCCAAGGCCCCAGGGAAGAATCCATTCTTTGCTTCTCCCAGCTTCCAGTGTCTGTTGGCATTCCTTGGCTCGTGGCTGCATCTCTCCACTCTGTCTTCTTATAAGCATAGTGTAAAGACTCTTGTGAAGGCATTTAGGGCCCACCAGACAATCCAGGATTATCCTCTTATCTCAAGACCCTTAACTTAATCACATCTGCAAAGACACTCTTTCCAAATAGAGTAGCATTCCCAGAGATTTGATGGGGATATATTTGGAGTGGGGACACCTACAATGGAGCCCTCTGTGTCAGCGGAGGGCCCTTGTTCCCAAAGGAAGCTGATGAACCAGAGAGAATCCAGGGATTTTCCCCATGGCCACCACTGCTGTGCCAGCGATCATAAACGATGGCGCCCTGTCCCTCCATCACCCCTCCCCCCACCTCAACCTCCCGCCCTTCAAGAGGGAAGGAAGGAGATGTGAACACGTATTTTATGGAGGTCTGTTGTTGGAGTGGGAGAAGGGAGAAAAGTGCAGACTCAGCCTCTTCTCTCCCGAGGTCCCAGAGCCCACCTCCAAGCCTTCCCTGGAAGAAGGGCAGGTGCTGAGATCTACACTGGGTTTGAGGTTGACATGACTTTTTCTTCAGCCCAAACTGAAACTCTGTTTCCATTAAACACTAACTCCCCATTCCCTCCTCCCCCAGGCCCTGGTAACTTCTGTTCTGCTTTCTGTCTCTGTGAATGTGCCTGTCACAGGTACCTGGTATACAGTATTTGGAATCATACAGTGTATGTCCTCTTGGGGTCTGGTTTATTTCAGTTAGCATGTTTTTTGAGGGTTCATCCATGTTGGAGCATGCATCAGAATTTCATTCTTCCTAAGGCTGAATAATATCCCATTGTATGTACAGACCACATTTTATTCATCCATTCAACTGCTGATGGATGTGTGGACTATTTCCACCTTTTGGTGGATAACATTACTGTGGACATTGGTGCACCAGCATCTCTTGGAGTCTCTGCTTTCAGTTATTTTGGGTATATACCTAGCAGCAGAATGGTTACATTCTATGTTTAGTTTTTTGACGAACTGCCAAATTGTTTCCCACACCACCTGCACCATTTTGCATTCCTACCTGCAGTGGACAAGGGTTCTAGTTTCTCTAAATCCTCCCAACACTTGTTATTTTCCACTTTGTTGATAATAATCATCCTCGTGGTGACAAATACTCTCCTTTGGACTAGGTCTTGTTCTTAGCCCTGCCTTCAGCCCGCCTCGTCCAACTGTAGCAAGAATCCTGCTAAATCAGTTTTGCAAGAGCACCCCCGACCCATGACAGCTGATCGAGTTCCCCGTCCCCCACCCTCAATGTCTCCTCCGAGTAATTTTCCATCCACTGATCCCTCACTCTGTCACTGGCTGTGAATCCCCAGCCATCTTTGCTGTACTGAAGCCCGACTCTCCCCACTATTGCGATAGTCTCGACACCTATTGCAATAGTCCTGAACCAAATCTCCTTACCATCCTAACAAGCATCAGAATAATTTCCTCTTTGACGATTGGTGTGAAGTGCTGTGTGGTTGTGATAATGATTTGCATGTCCCTAATGGCCAGGGATGGGTGGGTGACTAGGTGGGCTTTGACTATCTGAAAGCATATGGAAAACATGGTGTCTGCCTCAAATTTAATGGGTAGGAAAGGGATTTTTGACAGAAGTCAATGCATTAGACTTTTAAAAAAACATTTATATTTGCCTTTCACAAGGATGAGACTTCTGGACAAACAGGTTCCACCTACACAAACCTCCCCTCTCCTCACCTACAGCCACCCGTGTGGGGCCACATCTCTCTGCTTTCATTCTCAAAGCCCAAAATCTCTAACCATGCTTTCCTCCTCCCCAAAGTACAGGTAGTCCCCGCTCTGACCTAGGTTTTTAAAAGGCCAGACCTGTTAGCTGTGCTCTGGGACTAAAGGAAACCTAGGTCTTCAGCAATCAATCAACTTCTTAAGACACCGACACACACACACAGCAAGGACACTGGATACAAAGTGAGGTGCACAGGGACACGACTTCTTCCTGACTTTATCCTTGAGAACCCTAATCTTAAAGCTTTCTTTGGTTCTCATCCAAATGAGATCAACTGCCCTTGAACAGCAGAATGACTGGGGAAGAGGGCACTGCTTAGGAATCCCTGAAGGGAAAGACACTGCGAGTCTAGTTTTATTGATGACAAAGATGGGAATGGCCTGCCAAGAAGGCAGGGCGATGCTGGCCACTGGAACTGTAGACATAAGAACTCTCTCCAAAGCACACTACTCCACAATCCCCCATGGGGCTAATGTCTGCAAAGTGGCACTGGCCTTTTATGAATTGTATTAATTACACTCTTAAGCCCCATGCAAATTACAAAATCATTTTTTCCAATTGAGTTAATGAAGCCAGTTCAGTACAGGCACATTGTCTTTCAGCAGAAAATGAGCTCAGTGCATTGTGTCTAGATAGCAGAGATTGGGTGGACCATTTTCCTGGGTTATGACTGCAATACATTCTGGGATGCCTGCCTTGCGATTTTTCTTCTCTGTGAGTGTGATCCATTTTCCTTAGACTGAGCCGGGTGTGCAGGGGACTGTCACACTTTCTGATGGTGTTTTATCCATCACTGGGGAGCTGCAAATTCATTCTTCCAAGTTGCAGTACTGAGAGATGTTATTATCACTTGGAAACTCTCACGGAAAATAAGAGTCTTTGAAAGTGGTTGGTCACTTCCTGACTGATCTGACCTGCCAGTCTTGGGCCTGAACTCCAGGCAGCAGAAGAGAAAGCATCTCGCTCTCACCTCTGCTCTGCCTTGCACAGGGATCCCAGCTGTGCATGCTTACAACCTTGCAGTCTGGAAAGCAGCTGGCCTGAACTATTCAACGTGGCCTGTGGCAATTTTGCTTCTCTGGAATGTTCGAGCATTTAAGATGCCTTTGTGTGGCTTAGAAAATGATGTCTCCTCCAGGCCGAGGAATTGTAATCAGCTGCCCCTCTGGGAAGCTCCTCTTCCTCTGTACTGTGACTGCCCCAATTCCTACCTGTCCACACAACCCATGAACAGCAGAATGACCTGGGAAGAGGGCACTGGCCAGGAATCCCTTTTCTACAAGGACGAGTCACAAAACGTGCACAGGCGAAGTTTGCTGCTAGTGTTTTACAAGCTCTCTGTTCTCGCTTTCACTTCCTCAGGGCTCTCGTGGTGAAGGAGATAGCCCAATGACATAAATTCATATTAAAGTAAGAATGGCAGTTTATAGTTTCATGTGCTATCTCCCCAGCCATTTACCTTTTACTGGGAAACTCTCAGAATCATTCAAATGTCTCCTACCAAATAAAAGATTCAAAGTGTTAGAATATTCTTGCACAACGGTCAGCCGATGAGGGAATTGTATCGGGGCTAGGGGGTTTCTGGAAAGGCCTCGCAGGCCAGACAGCCCCAGCCACTCCTGACCAAAGCAGGAACCAGCCTGAACTTGCCGGGAGATAGGATCTGGGATTGGTTGGCGATCCCTCAAACTGCAGCGTTTTCTTCTGTCCCCTGCCTTCCACCGTGTCGACATGTCCTTGGTTCCGTTGTCATGGTGCTTTGTGCTCCATGAGCATCTTTCACTTCCCTTTGGCCACATCCTCTTTCAGAAGGTAGAGCTCTCTGCTCTGTCATCTCTGATGTTGCCTGGAGTCCTCTTGTGAGGGGACTAACTCTCTCCCTTCCAGACTCTAAGCACTGACCCACTGCAACAGACCTGCTTGCCTGTACTTACCTGTACCTGTGTTCACTCAGGTGAGATTGTCTGGCTTTTCTAGAGGGCCCAGCTTGCATCTTGGCTAGCTTCCCAGCTCGTTGTACTGTGATCTCAATTTATCCCTCTTCTGCAGAGGTTTCTGGCTGTGCCAATATGTCCAGTCCCTAGAACCTTCCTTGACTAACATCAAATGAAGTTTCTCAACATGGATCTTCAAATAACATTTGGTTGGCCTCTGTTCTAAATACTAGAGGAAGTTTCAGTCCTTACACAAAAAAATGATGATTCTTATCCCATTTTATCCTCTCAAGAATTTGTGTGAGATGCATAGGATAGGCGCAGCTATTCCAGATGAGAGACAGCTACAGATAAGCAAACAGGGGTTCAAAGTGACCTGCCCAGAATCACACAGTTAACGAGGGGTGGAGCTGAGACGAGAACTTAGGTCTCCTGGCTTTCTTCCCATTGCTCTTAACTCCCAGATTTGTTGCAGTGCCAGGCTTTTCTCATCGTCCATCACAGTCCATTTTAATCTAGAGAGATGGTTCCCATGGGAGAACAGCACGACACACTGAACTCCTGGCCCCAGTGGCCACGATTTCTTCTAATTTTGCAAAACAGAACAAGTTCGTTGGGCTGAAGATGGAAGGTAGCATTTTCCAGAAAACAAAGGAGGTGCCATGTTGCAAGATAATTTAGACTTCGGACTTAGAAATATGAAGGAACTTACGGTCTCACCTCCAGCAGAGAATCCGCAGTGCCCATGTTCTTGGTTCCTGCTGAAATGTCCCACGCACCCTGGGCCCAGGGAGTAGCGCACACTCACCTGGCTGCACAGGTCCCCGCAAAGCATGCTACAGGAAATGGGACAGAGCTACCAGGGCTGACCTAGGGAAGTACAATTTTTAAACCCACGAAGTACGTGATCTTGAGATCTTGAGCAGCTGCACAACATTAATGGGTAAATGTCTGAATGTTATGAAGACAAAAAAATTTTTTTGTAAGTCTACTTCCATTCCAGGTCCCCAAATGAATGTTATTTATTTATTTATTTAATTTGGTTAATCTTTATCTTATTTTACCCATGCAGTTTTTCCTGAAGGTGGTAAATATTCTAGACTTTGAGGGTCATATTGGTATATTACTGAAAGGGTGTGGCTGTATTCCAATAAAACTTTATTTACAAAAACGGGTGATGGGCCAAGTTTGGCCTGAGGCCATAGTTTGCCAAACTCAATTTAGATTATTGATATTATTTATGTATTTTTCAAATTTAAAAATGTTACATCACTGACCAGCAGGAAGCATTCCTGTAAACTTCAACTATGCTCACCCAAAACCATTATTCCAACTATAAAAGTCTTATTAGAACTGAAAGCCTACCAACATCCAGCAAGAAAACACTCATATAGAATTCAGAAATGAAATCTCTGTTTACTATTCCATTTCCAAAATCAACTGATTGCTTGAGTAAGAGGGTGTACAACCATTAAAGACGTAGTTAACGGGAACAGTTTGCATTATACAAGAATATTAGAATCTCAGAAGCCTCATCTGTTGTAAGAAAAGTTAAGATGCTTTTTATTCTCTGACAAAGGTAGATGCTTTATCTAAGCAAGTCAATAAAGACAACTATGACAAAGAAACATAGGCAATTAATACATTTCATTTAATTTTTCATAATGTAAACATTAGCCACAATTCCATCTATATTATAAATATGTTAAATCATAAAATATGAATAAATCTGAATGTTACAGGAATATGTACACACACACACACACACACACACATACATATCCTTAGCTATTTATAAAAAGGCTGCTTGTAGGACAATACACACTTGAGCAGGGTTTGAAGGGTAGGAATGATTTTCAGCACTTTTATCTTCCTGCCTCCTAACCTCTGTGTCATACCGCCTTCTAGAAGTGAGAGATGTTATTAATGGGGATATGTTGCTCAGGTAAATGATGTCAGGAATGAAAAAAAATGTTAGAACCTCTGCTTAAAGCAATTACCTCTTGCGAGTTAGTGATAATGGGGTGACTTTCTGGGCGACTGGGTTCCTTGCAGAGGCCTGGGTCCGCAGAGCACATTCGGAGACGGGTGGTCTCTCTTTTCAGACCCCACGTGCTCCACACCTTGGTTGTGGACAGAGGACACATTGTAACTGCAAACCCCATGTCCAACTTCTCAAAGGCTGTCATCCTTGCTTGTGTATGACATTAGTGAAAATAGTTAAATGAGCAAATAAAGACAAAAGCTCTGGGATGTGCAAGGTTTTATTAGGCAGCACTGAATGAACCACAAACAAAATGAAACAGCAAAACGATGAAGCGCCTGGGAAGGACACCTTTAATCAAGTCATTGTGCCTTCCTTCAGCTCTCCATCACAAAGGAAACAAAAAACAGAGCCCAGATCGGGAAAAAAAAACATTCATCCCCTACTATGGGATTAGCCAGTGGAGCATTCTTACCCCCTACAAACTTACTAAATCTATAAACGGGGCCTGAAGTTAAGCTCTTCCCGAGACAGATTCAATTTAAACCCTGGTTCTGTGCATTTAATTAACTATCTCTGTAAGAATTCAAAATACCAAAATGGATTGCATATGCTTGGCATTTTTGCAGGCGTATAAATCGCATACTTTAAGCAGGGAGAGTGCCTCTTTCTGACTTCACCAGTGGTAGCTTAGGCAAGTTCTTCGTGTAAATGCACATCCTGATGCAGGAGGAAAGGAACCCATCTCCCCAATTTCTTCAAAGATTTTTAGCAGTCTTCACTGAAATAAATGTACTGGAAACAGCAGAAGCAGGGGGAAAAAAAAAAACTGGCACAAAGGCGGTACCGTTTGCATAAAGAAGCCATTAGGAAGGTGTACCAATGAAACAATTGTGTGATGTTGCATAACAAATGCACACTTTCCTTTAGTTATTTCAAAGATTTGGTATATTGAGTCGTTTTTTGCATTTAAAGAGCAGCGTGCTGGGATGACTCTCCATGCCTAAGATACCAGCAGTTCACGAAAAAGCATTTCACAGAATGATTAAAAGCAAAATAAAAGAGTAAAATCCCCAATGTAATATTTATCCAGCTGGAATTTTCAGAATAAAGAAGAAAAACCAAACCCATCCTGTCCCTCAATTTGCACAATCACAGCTTAATAAAGGATGTATTTTAAATGTGGGCTGTTAAAAAACAATGAGAGAAACCAGAAACAGAACCACAAAACTCCCCCCAGTGCCTCCAAAATGCAGACTCCTTAGACTGGAAGCTCAGTGGAACTTAGGGCGGGAGCTCAAAGGTCTCTCTGTCCCATTGATGGCAGAGTAGGGCTGGTCCTCTGGGGGGGCTGCATTCGGTCCGCTGCACATAGAAGACTAAATGCAAACACCCAATCAGCACATGAAAAATGCAGCCTCACAAGTAATCAAAAATACAGATTAAAAGGAGAGTTATTTCTTTTTGCCTATCAGATTAGCAATAAGTAGGTGGCTCCTTAACTGCTCATACCAACCCCCTTGCCAGGCCTTGACAACCTCGGGGCCCTGTGGTTTCTCTTCCAGCTGCCTGAATGCTGTTTCCTTGGGTCTTCACAAAGCTTCGTTCATTCTGTTCCAGCTCAGGTATCATTTCCCATCTACACTAGATAGCAAGCACCCCGTCCAAGATAGCATCCTCCCCCGCAAGCCCATTACTCTATTCTGTTTTCTGCATGGGACTTACCACTGCACAACGCTACACTGCTATACCGTACATGCATTTATTTATTTTTGTCTATCTTGCCCCAGGATCTAAGCGCTTTGAGGACAGGAAATCCTTTTTTGTTGTGATTTGTGGCTGTATCTCTAGTGCCCGGAGCCACACCCAGCACACAGTAAATACATGCTGATGTAGGAATTTAAACAGCATGACCTAGTGTCACCAAGGCTGATCTCGGTTGTTCGCCTTCAGGGACAGTGGGGAGCAACGTTGGTACAAACACAATGGGAAATAATCTGGCATATGTTGTCAGACACCTCTATAAAGTTTATATCCTTTGATGCAGTTTACTACTTTTAGAAATTTACACCAGAAACGTAATCTGGGCGAAGATTTACATATGGCAATATTTATTAGAGCATTATCTTAAGCAACAACAACAACAAGGAAATGATGGGAATAAATAGTAATGCTAACAATAATATAGAATAGCTACCATTTATTGAGCAGTTATTAAGTGTTGGGTATGATGCCAAGTGCTTTAAATATTCTAAGCACTAGTTATTTCCAATTTAAAATGAAGACACTGAGGGAACTTGCCCAAGGCATCATCTGATAACCTTTGTAAAAAATGGGGAATCAAGTTCTTGCTGCCTGATCTGAGCTAAGAAGTAAAGGAATTACGAGGTCTGCATCATTTATTGAAAACTCTCCCTGAATCCTAAAACCATGCAAGCATTTTGTCTTTGCGGGAGGGGAGAGTCAAGGCAGGGATCACTCACAGTCCTTCCTTCAGATCTAAACAATCCCAGAACCCCTGGCCATGCGTGGGGAACTTCATCCCTTCAGCCCTCTGAAGCTCTAAGCGTGTAGCCTGAGGACTTTTGCAAACATTTATCACTGACCTTTAATAGATCAGCATTAAGCAAACAAGCTCTTTCCTCTACCCCACCCTCCCTTTTTCCCCGCTGTTGCCAGCGTCTATGGTTTCCTCTTGGATCCCTGAACTATCCTCCATGGAGTCTCATTCATTTCCTGTCCGGGGAGCCTTGGCATCCGATCTGCAGGCGAGAGGCAGGCAGGAGCCAGCAGCCCCGGGGTCTGTTTCTCCTCATTGTCTTTGGGAGACCCCGGGGCTGTTCTGTGCCCCTCCTGCCCAAAGGCTGCTGTCACAAGAAGCAAGCCCTCTGGTAGGAGGCCATCTGGCCCTGCCACCAGACCTGTTGATGGGTTGGCTTCCCTCCCGTGCTCCTGCCTCCCCGCTGCACCCCTCCGTGCCTCCGCTCCACAAGAGGAAACTCTTAGCATCCCAGATGCTTGCAGCTTCGGCCGACTCCTCCAGTCCTCGGCTCCATATGGTCTGGATTCACTTTTTGCAACGGCTCTGCCTCTAATTCCCCAAGTACTGTTCCGTGTGCTCATTTTAAGATGGTGCCCCATTGCCGTGTTTTCTCCTGCTACATTTTAAATTGTTTGAGTTTAAAGCTGATATTGCTTTCCCGATTAATCAAACTCCTGCCAGCCACATATACATCTACATGCTCTGAGGAATGTGTGAGTGGGTGTGTCTTTGTGTGTGTGTGTGTGTGTGTGTGTGTGTGTGTGTGTGTTTTGAAGGGAAATTTCCCTTCATGTGACTTGTTGTCTCCAGAAATCTGAAAGTCTCTTTGTCTTGGTAGTTGTCCCAGCAACACTCTCTGCCCTTTTCTTTGGCCTATTCTTAGGGTATTTTGAAAATACAGTGCTGAATTTCACAATAGCTACAAGAAACAGGACCAACCAGCTTCATCCGGTTAGGAGAATCCAGATAGACCCAACCGAGGACTCACCTGAAGCTACCTGTGAATGTTTCCCTTGCCCTCCTTCTCTTGGCAACAAGCTTTCATGGTTCGTGGGTGATGGTAACCTCAGGCAATAACCCTATCATTTAATATGTTATTGTAATAACATCAATTTCTTAACCCAAAGTAGTTATTAATATGGGAACTTCAAACCAAGATAGTAGGCGATATTTTTGGTAACCTCACATCTCAGTTTGGTTTGTCTTCTGCCCTCTCTTGTATGACACCATCCCCCTGGGCAATCCCTTCCCAGGAGGGAGGTTGGCTCCGACCTCACCATCTGGGCTGTGCCTGGTCTCCGAGCTGGAGTCACGAAGCTACTCAGGACTGCTCTGCTCACAGCAGACATTTTTCTGGTCGCACGAGTGTTCAAGTGAACAGTCTGGAAGATCAGATGAGAACATAAATATGGATTTAATTTCTAGTAGTGAGAATCAAACATGAATTTCCTCCTTATTCTTTGATTTAAATTAGGGTTTTCCTTTTCTCTTTGTTTTTCTCAAAGCAGGATGAAGAAGCAAAGGCAGGCGAACTGTCACGAGGCCAGAGGACGGAGCTTCCTCTTTAATATTGTTTTTACTGATGAGCGGCCATCTAGCCCCATCGCCTGGCTCTGTCCCTGGCGGCAGTGCACTCAGTTATATTTTCAGAATTGTGTTCTACAGAGATTATTCTGCCTTATTCTTTTAGAAATTGCTTGGAATTTCAAACGAAGGGGAATGTGTTTTTAAGGAGGAAGAAAGAACAGGGAAGTCAAAACTGCCTGTGTCTTTCTGATTGGAGACCAGTGATTATTTGGTGAGCTTGCGCAACCTGCCCAGCTGGTGTTTTTGTCCTTGGTTTTATTTCTCTGCCTCTCTGCTACAGCCTTGCTCCAAGGAACGGCACTCCCAGTTATTAGAAACACAGAAGGCTGCACGTGAACCAGTGTGCAAAGGATAGACCAGTGGGTGCCCCGGACCGAATATTCTACTGCATTAGAACAAACCACCAGTTGGCTCAGACAGAAAAACCAGCCAAACTAATCTGCCAATACCACTAAGTTAAGAGAGCAAGTTGGTTCCCACAATCCCAGTGTGGTAGAGTGGATGGAATGACTAGTAGTCAAGGGGCCTAGGTTTAATTTTTAGCTCTGCCATTGGCTGCCCACAGGTCACAAAGCACATCTTTAGCATCTCTCCAAGTCTAAGTTTCCTGGACAGTGGGAAAAGGCCAGGAACATCTTCCCCCATGGTACTGCGGACAGGAGGATGGGGTAAAGGTCACCTGTGAATAACTGATCTTAATTGTACATGTGAGGATACATAACCTCTTGATCTGGGCAATAGGAAGTGGTTCGGTCTTAAGGGAATGTCCCCCATACTCAGCCTACAAAAATGAAGCCATCTTTTTGGACTCTCAAGCCTAACAGCAAAGAGAAGAACATCACACACAAAATCCGGTGACTTTGAGCATTGTGTGGCCCTTTCAAGGAAACCACATATTTCCCGTACAGTTTTGGAAACACTCTAGAATCATTGAGGGGCCCATTCTGAATCAGAGATTCAGTCCCGGCTTGGACTATGTTCCCCAGTGATGCAGTATTTTTGAGAAGAACCATCTCTCTTACACATACGAAGCCGCCCACAGGGCAGAACCTCCATGGATTCGGCATCACAACCCTTTTCTGGTGGGGAGAAAGAAACATACGTGATATACAGTAACGTGGAGTGAGAGTCACTTGGTGTACTAGCTACTGGCAAAATACTATTAGTTCTCATAACCGCTGGCTAAGCATTTTGCAACTAAACTTCATAGGCCTATGAAACCCGCTGCTACCATGAGGGATTAGCCCCACGCACAAGGCAGACTGGTCCCATCCAAAACTAGTTCCAAAGCTATACCTTAGGGATTCGTGGTAGCAGTTTCGTAAATTTTAAAATAAAGCCCCAGTTCTCTGTAGTTGAGTCCTTTTATGTTTTCTTGTTACTGAAATGCTCCTTTGAAACCAAAGGGTATTGATATATTCTACCCTGCAGGGAAATCAATAAAAACTTTAATCACAAAATTAAATAAAAACCAAAGCTACTGACATTACACGGTAACACTCACTGAAGCAACAACTTGGAGTTTTATGGTCCTTCTGCGGCCGGCCTTATTATTTGTAGGAAAATCAATATCATCTTTGGAGTAATTTGGGATGCGTCTTGTCATCAGAGAAAGCAAGTTCCTGGTGGACTTTACTAAAAACGTAAGAATGAGGCATCAAAATGTGCTTGCCCACCCAGAAAGTGATTATTCCTTGGCAGCAGAAAAAAACACAAGTGGGGTGGTCCCAAGTGACATCTCCAACTGCGTCTCAGAGCGTGCCACCATCCAAGGCCCATGGCCACCTTCTACAAACACACTCTGCTGCTCTTGTCAGTGGGTCACAGGCCTTTCCTGGAATGATTAAAAGCTTGGGGTAGTACATGAGTTAAAATGTCCCCAGAAATGCAGCACACGCTTCATAGAACATATAGTAATGGCGCCCATTTATCTTATGACCTTAGTGATGTCTGGTAACAAAAGGTCCTATTTCACATTAGAGAGGGGGGAAAATAAGCTTTTTCAAGTCATTTTCCAGTCCCAGGATTATAGAAGTGGATGTAGCCTTAAGAGGCATGAAGTCCAATCTCTTTGTAATGCAGAGAGCTTTCTATAGGATCCCTGAAGGATGCAATTCCCCTTACCTGTCCTATTTCCTTTCTCATTTATTTAGTGGCAATGCATTTCCAGAAACGTGTAGGTATACAAACTTTTATCTTCACAAGCCACACGTTCTCCAGTTCTAATGAATTATTAGGCTGAACGCTTGTTCTTCTCTCCTGTAAGAGTGTCTGTGTGGTAGGCCACAGGGTGTAAAGTGAAACCACTGGCAGCCTAAACCATCCAGGGCTTCCCAGACAGTGATGTGGTAACACACTCTCAGTGAACTTTAAGAGGACCTTGAGTTGCTGCGAGGGTTTATTGGCATGTAACTCATTATTGTTTGGTGCCTTGTGTTCTTGTGTTAGATCTTCAAAACGGCTTTTTTTTTTTTTTTTCAGGACTTGAGAGTGTTCACTTGGAATACAAAACAGAACCAGAGAACGGGGCCCGATGAGTGGGTGACAGGAGCCAGCTGGATTAGGAGGGGAGGTTTGGAAGGTCAGGAAATGAAATCAAAAGATTTTGCAAGGTTGAGGCCCATAATAGACCCAGTCAAGGTCAGGGCTCCTAGGCCTGGAATTATCAACCTTGAATCCACAGAGCAGGGCTTAGAACGCAGCTACTAGCATGAGAACTATTTCCCAAAGCGAGAGCTGAATGCACTAGAGGATGCCATTCTCAGAAAGCAAAGAGGTCTTCACATAGGGTGACAGTCGATGAGGGTTCAAGGTCTTTACCTTCTGTTATAGGGATTGCTGCTCAGAGAGCCAGCTCTAGGGATTAAGGTAGGAGGTGAGTAGACAGAGGGCATAAAACACTTCTATCTTTGCCAGTAAGAACAAAGGAAAGAAGGAGTCAATCAGACACTTACAGTCTCCTGTATCAGCCCCTTAGGACATCGGCACTTTTGTTCTTATGCTCTTCTATTTTTGAGCAAGTCCCATGATTAAATAACCAAGGGTCTCTTCAGGATAAGTTTCTAAAGGCAGTCTGTTCCAGAAGGTTCTTCATGCTTCATCAAGTTCCTTAACATCCCCACATGCATAGTCCACATCTTCTTCATTTTTTAGTTTTAGAGACAGGATCTTGCTATATTGCCCAGGCCAGTCTCAAACTCCTGGGCTAGAGTGATCCTCCCGCCTTGGCCTCCCAAGTAGCTGGGACTACAGGCATGTACCACCACAGCCGACTTCACATCTTCTTCATCTTTTGTGATCAATATCCCCCAGCAAGCCTTCCCAGTCACCTTCCTCCCCACACTCCCTAGCTTAAGTGTCCTTTTCATAAGCTAAACAGAAACAAACAACAACAAAAATTTCTGTATATATCTCACTGAGCTTAACAAATCATATTATAAAGTTTACACCATACAAAGCTGCCTATACTGACCATTTCTGGCAGTAAAAAAAAAAATGGCAATTTCATATGATTCAACTAAAATTATCTGTTTCTGTGTCTCAGCCACATGATGAATAAGAGCTATGTTTTATTTTCTACTCATAGCATCATATTTTAATAAATGTCTTGGTACATCACTGGTTCTCAGTGAATTACTGATGAATGAATGAAGGAATGAATGAATGAGTTGAGAGGCTGGGCTCCAGGGCTGAACCGTCTTCCTGGGGAGGCCTACTAAGGCTGAGTGTTTGACAATAAAGAAGAACGTGACCTTGAAACAACCCCTCCATTGGACAGAACTATAAACAGGACACATCTCTCTGGATAATCTGTGTCTTCAATAAAAACATGACCACACTGTCAGACGAGCACACTCTTTTATGCCTCAGTCAAACGATTTTTCTCTCAGGTTAGAATATCCTCCAGCATCTCACAGGATGGGAGCCAGGCCTTGCATCTTGCTCGTTCATCTGGTGTATTTATACCTGGTCCATTGACAACAAAGGCCGAGGAATGCTGCCTGAAGACACTGGCTTTAAACATTTCTGCACAGCATCACACCGGGCAGATCTGGGTCCTGGTTCAACGCTGACACCGCGCAATGCTTATTTCCTCCCGCAGGTACTCGCCCTATTGAACCCACAGCCATGGTGCATCTCTCGCCGCACCTGATTCAGCGAGCCGTGTCTAATTTGCTATTTGTGATGAAGCTGCCTTAATCACTAGCTTGCAGAGTTTCCGAGGAATCTTGCAGAAATGTCTTTGAGCCAAGAGATTTTCTTCGTGATTAGGTTCAGACTTTCCCAGAATCAGATGAAGAGACTCTTAACTGAACGTATGGTAATTTCTAG
>NW_012142412.1:4074963-4085338 GCF_000956105.1 Propithecus coquereli
GAGGGCCAGAGAGCGTGGGTGGTATGTGGAAAGGTTGCACTTAGTTTTTGTTCCTGGGGCTTAGAGTCATAACTGTCTCCGACTGAGCGTCACTATTCATAGCGCTTTGGCTCACAATGCCAAGAGAAAATAATTTGCGAGATAAAGCTCCAAATGTTAGTAGGGTCATATTTTATCCTACACCCAACCAGCCAGTTTGCACTTGGCATTGTCATCTTCAGCACCTTCACGTTGAGAATCAAGTATCAGCTCAGCTGTTCGTTAGTACCGAGAGCTGCAGGTGGGTTAAGTAATAAACTATGAAGCCTGTTTTAAAGCTTCAAGTGGACAGTGCCTGGTAGAGTTCTGCTTAGGGACGATGGAGTTTTATTTCTGCCTGCTCCCCTGGGTGTGCTTGATTCAGGGGGATCAAGAATGACAGGTGGTGCGGTCTGCCATGATGTGTCGTTGAAGTCTGATCATGTTATATTAATATTGATGTTTGGATTTAGATAATGTTGTACAACAACCTACTCCTGGTTTCTCAGGGTTTATCGGCCTGGGGATGTCCCCAGCTTGGGGGACAATCAAAGTGGTATTTGGTGCTGAGGCCCCACTATTCTTTGTTACTGAATTGCAAGTCTCCCTAGCGAGAGGACCCGGTAGCTTAGCTGCATTTGTTCTCCCAGGTTGTTGCTTTCACTTCATCGGTGCATTCGCTGACCCCAACACTTGGCACTGGTGTGGAATCACTCTGAATCACACCCCAGAGTGTGTCCTCCAGCCATGTGCTGAGGTCCTGAAAAGGGATGTACAGTCGTCCCTCGGTATTCGTGAGGAATTAGTTCTAGGACCCCCGTGGATACCAAAATCCATGGACACTCAAGTCCCTGATGTAAAATGACCTGGTATTTGCATGTATCCTATGCACAGCCTCTAATATACTTTAAAGCATCTCTAGATTACCTGTAAGACCTAATGCAATGTGAATACTATGTAAATAGTTGTTATACTGTATTGTTTCATATTTGTATTATTTCTGTCATTGAATTGTTACTTTGTTGTTGTTGTTGTTTTCCCACAAATTAATTTCAATCTATGATTGATTGAATACATGGATTTGGAACCTGCTAATACAGACGGCCAACTGTATGTACCGCATGAAAAGTTCTTGGCTTTGTAGGGACAATATAATTCACCCCTCTCACGTCCATCTAGTTGTACCATCTTGTGCTTCTCCTCTTTATTCAAGCATCTTATGAGTTTTAACTGAGGGTCCCCAGGGGCCCATCAGCAAGTTCAAAATTCCTTTCACCATTTCTCTCCCGAATGGGTGAGAACATAGGGTATCTATGCATAGAAAATCTGCCAAGCTGTCTAATAAAGGTTATCTTGCCCTACACACCTATCTAACAATCACAGATCTCAAAGCATCCAATAGAAATCTCCCAGGAATAAAAATCAATAGCTCCATTTTATAGGAAAGGAGATGAAAAATAAAAGCTGTAGCTACACAAATAGTGTGCGATTTGTAAGGATCGGTCAGTCATAGAAATGGTCCAGCAAAAAAAGAAGTCGAAGTGAGCCATCTGGCAGGTGCCTGACACACAACAGCCTGGGAGGATGAAGGGCTTTTCTGAGATTGGCCATAACACCTGCAATGGAAATAAAACAGGATTCTCACTTCCCTTCTCTAAGGAACGCTAGGATTATCTTAAAAGATGTTCTGTTCTTTAAATAAAAAAAAAAAAATGGAAAAATGGTCAATAGGCAATTGTGTTTTAAAACATCTACTTGGGTGTATTTTCATACGGCTTTTGGTAGATATATCACCGCAGGCCCAAATAACATTTAAAAGTAAAGCTTTGAACAATGTATAAATGTTCAGTAGATCATATAAATGCATGGATCTTTTATGTATTTGACTTCTCAGCACGCGGAATGCTAGAGTTGCAAGACTGTATTTCATGGTATCCCAGGAACGCCTTGCTGGGCTTGAATTTTAATTCTGGAAACCTTCCTTTCAGAAGTCGAGAGATTCACGCAGAGGAGAGGGCCATGCTTGATCATGGGTGACAAAGTATCCCCCATGAGAGCACACGGATGTTTAAGGCAAGCTCTCAGGACTCTAAAGGGCTCGTCGTGAACTGGAAGAAGCTACTTTGGGGGAGCTTGGCATGGGGTGGAATAAGAGGCTTCAGCCTTGAAAGGACCAAGGCTAAGAGATTAGATATTATTGGAGCCAATCCAAGGGAACGATGAAGCCAAACTTGGGTGTTGGAAACAAGGCTGGCCTTCCGCACGATTAGGAAGTAGTTAGAAGTTGTTTCATCTACTTCCCTTCTTTGTCTTCCCTGCCTCACTGTAAACCTCTCTCCTTTCCCCAGCCCGGCACCTGAGATCATCATGCCGTCCACACTTACATCTGTTCTCTCTAATTTAGGGCTGGGAACGAAGGTGCCAAGGTGCAGGCCTGGCCTCCCCGACCAGGTTCTGCTCCTGTGCACCTACGCTCAGAGCTCGGAGCTGTCCTGGGGTCAGCGAACCCATCTATGCTCATGGGTTGCCTTTCCCTGAGAAGATATTTTCATTTAAACAGGGGTTCCCCAAAAAAGTTATTTGCCTTTCTCCAAACGAGCCCAATCATTAGAAATATTAAATGTTGGAGACACCAGTGGAGAGATATTTGGGGCGAGGTGCATCCCTTAAATTACATCATGTAAATGGCTTTCTCTTCCGTGAACACGCAAATACGACCTGCTCTTACACTCTGAGGAGGTCTCCCCAAAACATCAGAGGTCAATGTCGGTGTTATCACTAAGAGCCAAGCAAAAGCCTTTCCCACGCAGAGTAACTCAAAAAGGTCCAATGAATTAGTGAAGGGTGAACAGGGGAACACGTTCCTGTTTTCAAATGTATACAATTTATAGTTCTACACTTTTAAAAAAGTCTAATAGAGGTCCTCAGGGAGTCTGTTTTAATGAACAGATAAGAATGATTTGTAATTCAGGCATTAATTGCTTATATGTAAATAGCTGCTTCTGGAATGCTTAAGGGTCTGTTTGAAACCAGTTTGTTCTCTTTAAACCTTGGCCTGCAATTTAATTTGTATTCATGATTTACTCCTAAACCCCTTATTTGGTAGCTAATGCAAAGGTAAATTTCTGCTAAACCATCTATATATGAGGTCCAAATTTCTGTGGTTTTTACCAGAATTGCTGGTTTTGAATGACGGGGTATCTGGAGTTTTTATTATGACTAATGCTCAGTTTTAAGGCACATTTAAAATATGCAATTTTGCTGTCCTTGTTTCATGATGCTAATTTCAGTCAAGGCTGCAGCGATAAAAATCTACATAAATAAATACATAAATAAATAAAATCTACAAGGCTTCCTGGAATTACCACTTTCCTGAAACAATAGTTTCCAGAAATGATTCTAATTAGTGAGTGTTGCGTTGGCTCCAGAGGACAGTTTTATAGATGGTTTCCATTTGCAGTAACTTGTTCACAACACGCATCTATTTTCATAAACACACACACACACACGTGTGTGTGCTTTTTGTTAGCCTGTTGGCTTTCATATTTGCCATCCACATTTCAAAATATCCAAAAAACTAAATAGTCAATGTGGATCCAGTAGGGTTTTGCTGACACTCTAAGCATATCTCATGGTGGAAATAACACAGAGCTTTCTTTAAGAGATCTGATTGCTGATAAATCTATAATCCTTTTTATAACATTTCTGCACAGTGAAAAATAGGGATCCAAGATCCCAGAAATGCACATAATGGAAATCCCAATGGCAATGAAGGGGAATATTTTGCAGGTGGCCCCCTGAGTCTTGGGAAAGAGTTGACTTTCCACGTAGCTCTTCCAAACAGCTGGGGAAATCCAATCCCAACGTCGATCAGATTCGAGCGAGTGGAGGTCAACAGTAACATCTGGCTAGCCCGTCTTACTACAACATACCCTCACACTCTGCTCTTTCCTGCACGTGTTCACTCTTCAGGAAATATTTTATTTATTCCAACTTCTGCAAAACAAGATGGCCTCTGGAGTATAAATGAGAGTTGGACCTCTTCTTCAGATTTGTCTTAGGTCAGTGAACAACAGTGCAGCAGAAAGCATTCTTTTCCCACTGACAGAGTGATTAACAACACTCACCTCTCTCTTTCTCTCTTTTTTAGGGGGAAGGGGGAGTTATAGCTTTTATTAAGTCTCCTATGAGCAAAGATTAAGCCATGAACTTATAGTGATTTTCTTTTACAGGGTGAGAGAATGACAGCTTCATGTCAATTAAGGTTGGTGTATTATCCAGCAAAAGAAAAATGAAACTCAATAGTTTTCTGTTACAGCCTTAGGAAAGTGCTCCCTGCCACCGTCATCCGAGGGGCTCATGACAAGCAGCAGAGTCTCACTAAAGGGCCACACAACGGTGACTTCCCTCTCCTGGTACAAATTGGGGGGTTGTCCCAGGGAACTTGGGCATTGGCTGGGCTCCAGACATGGAAGCTCTCTAAAGATGTAAATTTCTGTTTGTTTTGGAGGAATACCCTTAAAATGTTGGCTGACCATGTAAGGATTTGTTTTGTTTTGTTTTGTTTGGGAACTTGCTTGAATGGAGCCAGACTCCACTGGAGTTCACCTCAGAACAGGCTCTCTCTCATGGTTTCTAGCATTTCCTGTCTCTGGCCAGGCTGCAGCCATCCGAACAAAGCTTCTCAGGGTATTTTATCCTGCTTGGACTCAGTTCCAGTGCAAAGCTGGGATTGACTCGAGGCAGTGGAAAACAAAAAAGAAAAATCGTCAAGGAAAACATCGATCCGGCCATCTTCATCTTTGTTAAGAGAGTGTGAAAGTTTATCATTGTTGTTTGTTTTAGTGGCAGGTCAGCGGAAAGGCAAGAATACTATGTTAAAAGCCATGACCCAAGTTTCAGCCTTTATTCTATTGCAACCTAAGGTTAAATTTGCAAAGGTATTTTTGCCTCACCTATGAAGGAGACTGGAACACAATATTTCTAAAATCCCTTCCATCTTGCACAGGGTGTGTTCTGAGGGTCTATGCATTTCCATCTGAACTGCTTAAAGGCCTGGAAAGATTATTTTTCTGACCTGCTTCTTGACCTTAAGTGAAAGCACTTATTACTCACAAGACTCTATGATTAGTCATTTTCACAGTAACACCAATATTAGTATTTTAAGCAGGTACCATTGGAATTAGTTAAAAATATATTATCTCTAATTTTGCCGATCCTGAAAAATATAGAGCGTTTGTCCTTTTAATAATGGGCAAATCTGATTTCATTTCCCCCTTCAAATCTTCTCCTTCATTATATGAAAAAAGAAAAATAATTTGGGTTCCCCTTCTCAACCTGACCCAAGGCCTCCCTGTTCAGGCTCTCAGGTTGTGCACTAGACTACTCAAGAGGGCTCCATTCACCGAGAAGACAATGGGATGATGCATTTTGGAATTATGCAGAGTGATGGCCTCGACTCTCACACCTTCCTGTCCCAATTACAATGCTCTAATCCCTTGTCTTTCCTGAAACAAGTCATATACTTTCTTGCCTGATATCTTTGTCCACAAGGTTCCCACTGCCTGAAATATCTCTGCTATGGCATTAAAATTATTGTTTTCGTCCATTTCCTCCAACACAATAAAATCCTCAAAGGCAGGGACTTTGCATCATGCCTCATAGCACAGGTAAATAAAAGGTTTTGGAAAGCATGGTGTCTTGCTATATTTTGTCCAGTTATATTATCTGGAAATACAACTAATGAAAAATAGGGAGATTAAGCACTAAACTTTAAGTAACCTACAGTTAAAAATGCCATGTGGGAATCTACATAAACAATTCTTTTTTTTTTTTTTTTACATAAACAACTCTTAACCTATCTTCTTTTGCTTGGGATGTCCCATCCCCAAGCCAGTCATGTATGTTTCCTTTCATTGCCTGGAACTCTCAGAAAAATCTCAAGGGTACAACAGCAAGTTTCTGTATTTTATTATTTCATCTTTCTTCTATTATTCTACAGGTTCCCATTTTTAAGTGCTTTACAATATACAAAAAAAGGATAAACTAAGACCCACAGAACACTAAAATTTAGGAGGGTGGGACAAGATATAACATAAAAAAGGTAAGTAAAGATAAAAGGCATAAATAAATGTGTAATATTAGAAGACCCACTGCAGAGATACAGCATAGTGCTGTGGTTAGTGACGTAGACATTGGAAACTGACCTGCCTGGCTTTCACCCAGCTCCACCGCTTTAAGACTTCTCTGTGCTAAAATGGAAATGATAGGGTTGTTGTAGGATTAAACACATTAATGTACAGCTAATTCTTGTCATCTGAGGTAGTCAAGTTCTATAAAGTTGCCAAGAACACTGAAATGGCAAATACTGAAACAGCGCTCCTTGTGGAAACACAGGGATGGTTTGCCATGAGCCTCTGGTCACATCATCTTCATCAATGGCCAATATATAACCTTGTTTTATGTGGGTTTCTATTTAAAGACACCTTATTTAATATGTATTGCTGATTCATTAAAATTGAACGCACCACCAACAGCCCTATAACTCGCACCCGAATGAAGCTGATCCGTCGATAAGCTTGTCGGTCGATGAGCACATATTTTCTCTGTAAGGCCCATCACCACTTTCTTGCACCTGGGAACTCTAGGAACCACTTCAGCACTATGCTTAGGGGCCAATCTAAATAGCAAAACCACCAAGAGAAAGCACAAAAATGTGAAAAACGCAGCACCCAATAAGAAGGTATTTTGTAGATGTGATTAGTATCTATAATCAGTTGGCTTTAAGTAAAACAGATCACCCTCAGTAATGTGGGTGGGTCTCATTCCGTCTATTGAAGGCCCTAAAAGCAAATACTGATGTTTCCTGGAGAAGGAAACTCAAGACTGAAGCATCAACTCCTGTTTGGGTTTCCAGCCGGTAAGCTTGTCCTACAAATTTCAAACTTGCCCATCTCCACAGATCACATGAGCCAGTTCCTTAAAATCAATCTCACTATACACTCACACACACGCACACACACGCATATATCTCCTATTGGTTCGGTTTCTCTACAGAAGTCTGATACACTCACTTTCAATTACTTCCTCTTTTTCGGTGATGCCGTCGAGTGCGATGAACACCTGATTGGAAATCAGGAAGTCCTGACTTTTGTCTTATCTGCATTTCCTCATGTGGCCTTTCATCAGCCACATGCTTGCGTTGGCTGTTCTCTGGGGGACATTCCAGCTTCGAGATTGCCCAGGCAGTAAAGGCCTCCCAGCTCTCCCCACAGAGTCATGGAGTGTGAGAATTGGACAAAACTTAGAGATTGTATCATCCAAGCTCTTTAGTTCTTTTATTGCTTCAAGTACAAATGTAAAAACCTAGGCTCGTGTTCCCTTTCTTCCTCCTAAAACTGGGCAGAAACACTTGTAAGACTTGGTCAGTGTGTTGCCAGATTCTCTGACCCCTCGGGAAGGCCTCCTGCCAAGTGTGGCCTCAACAATAAAACACTTTGAGAAGGGGTGGGGGCGGGAGGAGGTGGGGAAGAGGGGATTCTTTGAAAGTCCTGAAATGCTAGCAGAAAATTGATCAAAGCCGAGATGAGTTTCACCCAACTCTTCTAACGAGCTGCTAATATTGGAATGGCAGCCTTGTCAGGATAATTTGTCACACATGTCCCTGTGTGGGCTGAAGCCCTTCAGAGTCATCTTCCCAACCCACTGCCACAGGCGACTTGTCGGAAACAAAGCTCTAAGACATAATGGGAAGGGAATTGCAGGGGCGGGCGGGGGCTACAGTTAATGGCCACTGACGAGTCATCTGGGCTCACTTGCCCAGATCTTGCAACTTCAACCACATCTACCTTCATTTAGCTTGAAGAGCCTGCTGTTACTTCAATTACATTTGTGTTATTGCCACAACTGCAATGCCCACTGTCTTGAAGATGTTGTCTGGAAGAAAAAAAATCACCTTCTGAAAAATAACATGGTGTCAACACTAGTTACTGGACCAATAAAAAACGGTGAGAAGCGAGACTCCTTGCTGAGACAGGCTGGGCAGCGACACCTCGGCCGGGGCAGAGTTCTCCTGGGTGGAATGATTGTCGGTGACCCCGGAGGGACCTGACTCCCAGCATCAGCTGTGGGGTGCGTGGCTCACACAGGAAGCCCATCCATCACAGGGGGACCCTAGAACTTGCTTAAGTGACTTTCGGGCCAGCCATCAATTGGCTAACACAGTCATCACCACTGAGACTCACAAAGGTCCCATTCTTTCTCCCCGTCGTTAACACAAAAGCACCAACAGAACATCTGTTGTGGGAAGATGAGAGAACAAAACGATGTACTGGAATCCAAGGTGCAGTAGATACAGGGGGCAGAAATAATGCCCATGGCATGGTCCAGGTTATACAAGGTCTGTTCCGGACAGAACCATTCAGTATGGAGATGAAAAAGCATAATTTTGCTTTATTTCCCCTATCTTTAACATCATGCCAAATTATAAAGAAATTTTACTGTGTTTTTTCAAAGAAGATGTCTAAATTATCTCTATGTTTATATATCTATTTTTATACACCCTGTTTTGAACCAGAATAGATTTGAAGTTGCACTAATTCTATAACAATGTTAATTGCATAACCCCATTATGTGGAAGCAACTTCTCCAGTGCAAGTTAAAGACTAGTCACACTTATTCTGGCATGCTACAGCTGGAGGGGACCCAGATACCATTCTGCCAGGCCAACTTTATCATGGACCAGCAAAATGATTTTGGTGAAGCAACTTTTCAAAATTCCTACAGCGTGGACATGGCCAAACTATGTTTCAAATCCAGGTGTCTTCAACACCCAGTGTTTTCCCTGCTACCACCATCATAATTTTATGGGCGTGAAGGAGGAATGAAAGTCCAGAGGGAGTTCTCTGTGGACGGGGGAGCAGCATTTCAGGTTGGAATCCTCAGTCAGAGCTCAAAAAGTCACGTCATCTGGGCTTCCAGGAGAGCAGGGAAAGAGAATCATAGTCGGAGATAAACGTGGACGTGGACACTTGGAGGTAAGACCAATGTAGTTAAACAGCTTAGCAGAGAAAGGGCTAGGCTAACGTGAGTAGGACTTGAAAACCTTAGGAAAAGATTATTCAGGATATGAAATCATGAATTGCAACTTAAATTTTACACTGGGAAAAGCTGAGTGCATATCCTTGTTGCATAGCCTTAAGTTGCACACCTCTTCTGAGGAGTCTAGACTGCTCACCTGTTAGGGCAGGAGTTCCTTAGCCTCTGACATGAAAATGTGCCTATTGCTGATGACTGGTCATGCCGAGCTTAGAGGAAGTAAAGTGAAAGAAGTCCTCACAGCCCCACCCAAAGACAGGTGGTGACAACGTAGGTGAGTATGCGGAGAAAGGTCTCTGATAAAGTTGTACATAATCTTCCCTCAAGTCAGCGTCATGTCACAAAAACAGCAAAGAAGAGGGAACAAATGTTTTCTTTCCACCTTGATTCTGCTTTCTTCCTACTCATTCCTGTCTTGTATTCCCACGCCTCTTTCCATTTGGGTTCTCTACGAGAAGGGAATATATAGCAAGTTAATTTGGTAGGCACTTTTTTGGGAGAAAAAAAAATCAGGAGAAAAATAGCTTTCTAACCAAATGTTGGAAGTCAATTTTACCCATTTTTCTTCTATTGTACATTTTTTTTTTCTTGTTCTTCTTCCCTCGTCAGCCAGAATAAACAGAATCTGGATGCTAAAAATCTATGTGCAGCAGAGCCTTAAAGAGACCCATTTATCACATGCTGTAAAAGCAAATGGGAAGTGGAGGAGTGAAAGTCTCAAATGCAAGACCTCAGCAGCTGTGAGCCTCTGTCTTGAAATTTTTCCCAGCAAAAGAATAGCTGCAGTGGTTCTCTCTCCTCCTCGCCTATGTCGCTGAGTTGCTGAATTCACCTGTCATCTTCATTGACCTATGAATGACCCAAATTCTCAACTGCAGACCAAGAGAAACTCCAAACAGATACCAAGATAATGTTTGGAAAACACTGAGCCCAGGGCCTGGCATGCAGTAAGCACTCCATAAATGCTCACTGCTGTCATAGTCATTCTTGTCATCATCTCTGGCCTCCTCCTCATCAGTCTTATCACCATCTCCAACCTCCAAGTTGGCTGCCAGGTCACATTTTCTGTCCTGGTCTTGTTTTCAAGAATGAAGGAATGTTAAATCCTGTTACAGTCTTTCAAATATCTCTGGGGTGTTTGATGAGTAAGTAGAATGAATTTGGGGAGTCATTCATGGTTTCACAGATCTAGAGTTCTTTGTCTTTTTTCTCTGTTCTGTCACCCTCTCTAACTTAACCCACTTTCTGGGAAGATAGAATG
>NW_012142412.1:4086933-4144424 GCF_000956105.1 Propithecus coquereli
TTTTTAGTGTTTTATAAAGCCTGGTTATCTAAATAGCACCCTGAATTATGTGGCTTACCAGATCTAGTCTGTCTTCACACCCTTCTCTTGAGCCTTGTGTCTTTGTTTTCACCTGCCTTATTCTTTGCAATGCCCTCCAAAACTTCTAAAGTTCTCTTTCCTGTGTTTTTAGTCCTTCACTTTCCAACATAGAAAAAGGTTAGAGAAGAAAGTGGCCTTTGGGTTTGGTGCTTGGAATCAGAGCTCTAATGGCACGAATTCGTGTCCCAAATATTCAAGGTAGGAAGAGTCAGATGTGAACCTAATTCTGTCCTTTAGAAAGTTAGAAGGAAAAAATTCAGGGAAACGAATGTCTGTTGTTAATCCCAAGGGATAAAAGTGGTGCTAGAAAATTAGAATCAGAGTCAAAGAGTAAAAACTTAGCAGAATGGGAATTATCAAAGAGCAGCAAAGAGAAGGACAAAGGTAAGGAAGAGGAAGAAGAAGAAGAACCACCACCACCATCACTCCCACCAAATAAGGGCCTTAAATAATTTTCTCAAATTTGGTTAACGTTCACGATGCTCAGACTTTTTGACCCTTGGTAATCTGGTCCACATGTGAGTGACGTTGGTGTAAAGAGACAGGCTCTTTCACTCCATCAGGACAAAATTAGCTCCTCTGATAAAATAAAGAGAGGATTAATATGCTATCCTCTTTAGATAGTAATTTTGGGCTCCTTCAAGCACTTCCCTTAATTCACTAATGGAAATGATTATAATGTTACAGTAGGTCATTTGGAAGAGTTGACAGACAAAAGCATATATTCTTTAGGAACTTGAAATGATCTTATTGTGTAAGGTGAATCTTGCCAAGAACAACGGTGCTTATTTTCAACTACCCTGAGTCCCCCACAACTAAGTGAAGATGAGGTGTGTTTATGCCCATATTAAGTTAATCAAAGATACACCCACTTGACTGTGAATACCCACTTCAATATAGGGCAACCAATATCAGATATGACAATGATTAGTGGTAAGAGAAATATTAGCTCTTTTGTAACTTTGATACTCCTGTGAAGTAGATATTGACAGGCAGAGTGTGTTTTTCATTTTTCAGAGCTTGTTGCATCTTAATTATTATAGACAAAAGCCTAACAAAGCAGAGGGTGTAGAAGAGTCAACCCAATATGCTGTGTTTGTAGCATACTCTCTACTAACAGTGCCCTACTTAGAAACCTTGCCATCTTTCCTGGTGTTCTTTTTCTTTCTATTAGACCCAGCAAGAAAGTTTACTACCTAAGAGCTGGCTTTTGCGACTCCCAGGATTTTGATATTCCCACGGCATACGGAGCTGCCAAAAAAGCAAATGGAAATTAAGAAGACAAAAACAAACTCCAGAAAACTCTACGCTCGGATCCCTGCAAATGTCTTCCGTAAGCTCCCTTAGGTGTACCCGAGCACCACTGGCTTTGTTGTGAAATGGTCCCACTTTTTTTCTGTGAGTTGCAGAGAAGAGAGCCTGCACCGACCCAAGGGATAGAATATTGTTCCCAGGAAGAACATTTAAAGGGATTAAGTTTTCTCTGAGCTTATTTAAATTTTATCTCCTTTATAAAAATTTCTCTGACTACCTGAGGATGCTGTTCCAGTTCTCTGAATCCCTAAAATCTTTAGGATGTATTGCACGTTCTGAGTTTTAGCTTATATTCCCAAGTACCATTTTATGGTTGCTGTCTAGCCTTGTCTTTCCCCAGTAAAGGACTGGTTTTGCCTAGGGGTGGTAGCTCCTAGTTCTTGGTGCTACAGAGTGCCCAGAACACTGGATGCAGGGCAGGCAGGGACTTCATAAATATGGGTTCACTTGACTTAAGAGAAATGATCTAATTATTATCCTCAAGCCAACACTTTTTATTTAAAGAAAATAAAGCCACTTTTAATGTCCACAGAGTAATAAACAAAAGGAGTTTGGCATAAATTCAAGCAGGGGAGATTTTCTCAGTCAGACCCAGAATATATGCAAAAGCCTTCTGCAGGCGTGAGTAGTGTGAACAGGAATGCATCGTCCCACAGGGTGCTGGTGACCAATGGCATATTAGCTGCAAGTGTCCTACGTAGGTTGGGGGCTGCTTCCTGACTCTGTTTGATATAGACCTACCTACATCACAGGGTAGTAGTATAAAGCGACCAATAAAATGCTTATAAAATACAATAAATCCAGGAAATGTTTTCATAAAGAAACACCTCTTTGCTATTATTTCTATACATTTTACTTTTATATATTTTATAAATCCTACGATACATCGTGTTTTTTTAAAATTATTTTTGCTTTAACTGACCAATTATCTTTTTGAATAGTGTTAAAATGTTACAAGGTAGCCCCTGAAAGAAAAGACATCTTAGATCTTAGAGAAAAATAACCCCAGCAGGATTTTTTTATTCCTTTACTTTTTAATTGAGTTATAACTTACCTGCAGTGAGAAGCTTGATCAGTCTTGACAACTGTGTATACTCAGGGAACTCACACACCTGTCTCTATATAGAAATTCTCCAGCAATCCAGAAAATTCTCTCGTTCTCCTTCCCAGTCAATCCTCTCTCCCCAGAAGTGACCACTTTTCTGATTTCTGTTACCGTAAATTAGTTTTGCTTCTTCTTAGAACTTCATGCAGAGGGAACCACGCAGCCAGAAGTCTTCAGTGCCAGCTTCTTCCACTCAGCGTGTTTTTGAGGTTGATCCATGTCATCTCATGGAGCGGTAGCTCATTCCTCTTTAATGCTGGAGTGTATTTTATTGTATGACCACACCAGGTAGTTCATGCATTCTCATGTTGACACACTCTCTCATTGCTTCTAGTTCTTGCCGTTGTTGATGGTGGTGGTTTTATTTGAATAAAACTGCTATGAACATTTGTATATAAGGCTTTTTCTGGGCATATGAGGTCTGTCTGGAAAGTATCCAGCCATTTAATATGAAAAATAGAGACACTGATTCAAGAAGATACAAGATATAAGAAACATTGTACGCAGGACAATGACGCTTCAGTCCCCTTCAAAGTGGACACCTTGGGACCTAACACAGTTCTCCCAGCATCTCTTAACTTAACCCACACACGTTCAGCATTCTCAGGTGTTCTGCTTGTCGCAGGCCTTCCAGAACATGGGTCACTTTCAACAGATTCTCGATCATCTTTGAAGCGTTCGTGCCACAGTTTTATTTGCGCTGCACTCATTGCGTCGTCCCTGAAAGCCTTCCGAATAATCCGAATAGTTTCCGTGGAAGAATGTTCAAGCTTAACGCAAAATTTGATGCAGATTTGTCACTGAATGCAGATTCACTCAGTCATTTGAACGCGATGGCCACACAGTACACGTGCTCACACAATGGCGTCTAGCGCCCCACTGATTAGTACAGTGACATTGTCATTGTTCACGCATACAAATTACATTCCACTTTCCTTGGCTGCCAGGTTACATTGATGTCGTGCAAACCGTTCCATTATATTAACAATGGCTGGATACTTTCCAGACAGACCTCATATGTTTCTGTTTTCTTGGATAAACACCTGGGAGTGCAACTGCTGGGTCCTAAGTAGATGCGTGATCATCTTTTTAAGAAACTGTAAACAATTTTAAAAAGAAGTTGTACCATTTTTCACACCCACCTGCAACATACGAGACCTAGTTGTTCCACATCCATGCCAACATTGGGTGTTGTCATTCTTTTTCATGTCAGCCATTCTAGTAGGTGGGTACTGGTATCTCATTGTGGACTTAATTCTCCATTCCCTGATAAGTCATGATGTTGGACACATTTTCATGTGTTTACTGGACTTTGGATATCTTCTTTTGTAAAATGTCTGTTCAAATCTTTGCCTGTCTTTTTGAAATTAGGATCTTGTCTTTTTAGTTGGCTATTGAGCTGTAGGAGTTCTTTTTATATTTGGAATATGAGTCTTTTGTCAAGGATATGTCTGGCAAATCCCCAGGGGTTTTAGACTTGCTCCACAGTGGACTTAGCCTCAAGAATAGCTTTTTAGCCAGCTGGAGTAACTGCTGTCTAGAACATTCCCATCTCCACCATCACACTCTCTCTAAGGCTAGGGGTCTTGGTGAAAGTGACACAAAGCAGGGCTTACCTGGGAATGCCTGTCTGGATACTGCAACTGTCTGGCTGTTGCTGGAATGTAAGAGGACTCCAGTGTACATGCATAGTTTCTGAGTCTACAAGAAGGTGCAGCTGCTACTATCTCAACGCCCTTGCTCCGAAAGCTGTCTCACAAACTTGTCCCTCACACCAGCTTACCCCTTCCCTCCCCGTATTATTTCTTATAGAAAAGTTGCCACATTCTATTATCTTATCACCAAGGACACTTTGTTTCTCCTGGCTTGGCCTCGAACTAGTCTATTCTTTCAGAATAACTCTACCAGATTCAAATTTTCAAAGGATATTGTCCAAAGGAAATGTAAAAGGAAGTTCAAAAACTTGAAAGCAAATATTCTCTGGGTGAGAAAGATCCTTCCCTAAACTGACCTTGAGATTCTTTCTTTAGACTTTACTAACCTCTCCTGCCCTTTGGAGAAACTCTACAAGTTCAGGCTTAGGATGGTCTTCTCTGGCCCCGGCTCATTCTCCCTTCTATATCAGTAGCTGGGCTGCACGTGGTGACATTACGTTCCTCCACCCCTGACTCTTGTGTTACATTAGCATCAGCTCTGGCTGTCTGTAATCTGGCCATGAGAACAAGGTGCCAAATATAAATATGCCTTCAGAAATCCAGCTGCCTGACCACCCTCTCCCACTCGATCATTGATCCACAGGCTTCTTCCTCTACCTAAGGTTTTCAATTGCTCGGACAATTAAGACCATATTTATTAAAGAGGTCTGCAGCGTCTAGATTCGAGTTGCTGTTTTCTAAACAACGGCTACTAAACGAACAGCTGTGCTTGCTTGGAACTGACTGCACCGCGCATTTCCCATTCTATTCATTAAGGGGTGAATCACATGTTTATTAATTGAAGCACACCCCCTGACGTGCGATCGTATTATTAGCCCCATCTGAGAGTAAAGGAAACTGACAGTTTAAGTGAAAGGGCATCATAGAAATGCCTCCGGTTTGCATTAATCTCTGCAATTCCCCTTGCGTGACCTCATTTGGTTTTCACAGACACCCCACTTGCTAGGTGAGGTCTCTCCTCTATCACAGCAGATTAGGAGACGAGGAAG
Organism: Propithecus coquereli; assembly: GCF_000956105.1. Taxonomy (NCBI): domain Eukaryota; kingdom Metazoa; phylum Chordata; class Mammalia; order Primates; family Indriidae; genus Propithecus; species Propithecus coquereli. The sequence goes on from NW_012142412.1 coordinate 4,092,138, forward strand.
GGTTCCGGGCTGAGCGATTTGCCCAAGGTCCCACAGAAATTCAGTTGTGAAGCAGAAACCAGAACGCTGGCCTCCCGCTTCCTGGCTCACCCCCACACGCTCTTAAATTATGGTGAGTCATTGGGATGGCAAGACGGGAACAGAGTTTGGACTGAAGACAAGGAGGCGCCGTCATGCAATAAAAAGAAGTCAGGCCAAGGACACTTCCCAAGAAGGGGATGGGGACTGCATTGAAGCCCTTCCTGACTGAAGGCACGTCTCATTGCTGAAGCACAGCTCCCAGCTCCGGGGCTTCTGCACCCCAGATAGATCAGGGCTTGGAGTCTCTGGCTCGGGCTTTCCATTCACAGCCAGCCTAGAAGCTTTTCTCGCAGGAAGCTGCTCTCCAAGATTTCACATCCTCCCTCCTGCTTCTCCTCTCCTTCCTGCCTATTGAGTTCACCTAGTGGAGCTCGTCCTGAGAACTCACTGGAATGCAAAATGGCTTCGCACGAGTTGCTCCCTTTGGGAAATGGACGCCTCTCTCGTTGCTACTGTACCGACCCAGGTTTTCATCTAGCGGCTGTGCCCTTTGCTCAAAAGAAGAGAATAAAAGAGAGAGAGAGCTGGGTGGTGTTTCTTTTTTCCTGTCCTTTCCTTTTTTTTCCCCCTAATGCATTTTTCAAGCACTTACAGAAAACTATTTCTCCAGAGGGGGAGAAGGGTGATTATTAAGAGGAAGAAAGAGGTTCTCCAGGAGCAAGTCCAAACATGTCCTGCAGGAACTTGGCTCAGGATTTCCCCTTATTTGCACCAGGGAAAAGAAAATGCCAAAGGTGGCTTCAAGGTCAGAGACGGACAGCCCTCTTCCCCCCTGCTTTGAATGAGATGTTTTCAGCTCCACTTGTCTGTGGATCACCACCGCAAAAAGAAAATTGACATTTAAAACGGACGTGAAAGGAATAACATTTTGAGAGGCCCAACTGCTAGGGCAGTTTCAGAAAAAAGATACAAACAGCAAGAGGATCTCCATAGTAACGATAATATTGATAAGGATAATTATTGTGAAAGTAACCACTATATACTAGGTACTCTGTCACACTGGAAAAAAATATATATACATACACACACATCACAACAACCTATTCAGACACAAATTGTAGGCATGAATATTCCTTTTTTACAGATTAAAACAAAAAAACAGAAATAATTGCTCAAGCTCAGCGCAGCAAGATGACTTGTACAAGCCCAAAGCTTATAAACAGAGTAGCTGGAGTTCGGGATTAAGTCCATCTGCCTCCCCAGGCCATAGCCTTTGGTAAATGTTTACATCCTTATTGCTGTGATCAAAATGCTTATTACTCTAGTATTATAATATCTGGGGACTGGTGTCCTGGACGGAGGCTAAAATGGCTATTGCATCCCAAATGTGGCCACCCTATGATTTCAAATATTGAAGGGTCAGAAACTCAGCTTCATCTACTCATCCAAGGATAACAAAGGCCCCAGTGAGTTGATTTGCAAGAACCAAATTTATAAAAGCTTGTTTTTCATACCAGGATGCTGACTGCTAAGTTTTAGCAAGGTGACTTCCCCCTTCTGACGGTTTTAGATCAATTCCTTCGAATGATTAATCTAGCAGTTGGAGGTAGGTAGGACTGGAACAAATACAAGGAGAAGGTGGGGAGACCAGCTTGGAATAAAGGTAATGAGAACAAGAATTAGGATAATGGAGTTGGAAGTAGGAAAGAGATATTGGTATTAGGCAGACACTGCAGATAAATAATCCCCCTGACTCAGCAGCTGTCTGACCTCAGGGAGAGTAAGAAAGAAGATTCAAAGACTTGAGGTTTCTAGCTCGGTTGGTGGCGAAAAGACAGGTGATTTCACTTTAGGGAAGAAACTACGATATGAAGTGAGTTTAGATTTGAACATGGGGACTTCAGAGTTCAAGTCCAAAAGTAGATACTGATATAGCAACTAAAATTGTAGGACTGATTAGGCTAAAGGTATATTTTTTAGGGTTTTCCAGGAGCACTGGGAATACCTAGGCAGCACCTAGATTGAAATTTATTGACAGGAGGAATTATGACTATTGGTTTTCTGTGTCTTCCCTATAACACGGCCCCTTCCTGCTCTCTAGCCCCAGGGCCAGCCCCGTTCTCAGCATCCTGGACTCCTCTGGAACTTCATGTCATGAAATTTTAACAAGTTTTGGCCAATTGATATAGGAAAGCATATTTATTGTGGGCCCTTTCTTCTCAGCTCTAGAGAGGCGTTACCTGTCATGTGTAGGATGCCATCTTTCTTTTAGGAAGGATGCTTCCCTACTCAGTTTAAAAACTAGGTGTTGCAATAGGGCCCACCTATAGGCTTTTCTTTACACCCGTGTAACCAAGAAAAGAAAATCTAGAAGGGGAAGATGCAGCCAGCTGATGTGTTTGGTTGCTATTCCAGGGGCTATCTCTTTCGGCAAAGCTGGGAGGAGAAAAGAGTTTCGAAATACCGTGGGAAGGGGCGCTGACTCCATTCCCACACTGGAGCTTCCAGACAACCTGGAAATGTCCGAGGGGCAGGCATCTTGCCATAGAGAGCATGAGTCAGTATCCCTGAGGCTCAAAAGCCTTGTTTGGCCCATTCTCCCATCTAATCCACTTGAGATTCCTAAGAGCAAGATCTCACCATGGCTTGAAACAATCAGGACTGAGTAGATGTTTCTAGTTAGATGGAAACCAGGAAGTCTTCTTTCTTAATGGTCACAACTTTTAAAGACCATCATTTAGTCAAAAATGCTCCCAGGACCTTCAAGCCTCTTATTATTTTTCTGTTTGTAAAAGATTGCTGTAATAATTAACAATAATAATATTATTACATCTCATTTAGAGTAGTTATCTAAGAATGGTGATAGTTCCCATTTAGGATGGCTTATTGTGTGCCAGACGCTGTGCCAAGCCCTTTACATTCATTATCAAATTTAACTCTCACGACACTTTTCCATAATTATTTTAATGAGGTATTTTTTAATCCCCATTTTGTTTACTGTTTCATAATCCTAGACTCTCAGAAGGGAAAGATATCTGGAGGTCATCCAGGCTAGACTCTGTCTTGAACTTGGCTGTGCATGTTGTTTAAGAACAGGCCTGTCTGAGTTCCACTTTTTCTAGCCTCCTTAACACCTACGTGTCAGGAATATCTTGGACCCTGTATCTCTTGGAGCGTCTGCTACAGTTTATACTTCCTGAACCGCCGAACAACACCTAATCCTGCATCCCAAAGCCCGGAAAATTCTGGGAGTCTTTTTTGTCCATGCAAAAAGCAAAATTCATTTATCCCATAACTCATCCAATGTGCACCAGAAACCATTTCTTTATTCTAAAGTTCCCCCAGAAAGCCAACGATTCCCCCAGATTGTTTTGAATTAAAAGCAACCTTGTGAGCTCATCTATGCACCCTGTTTTTCCCTACCTTGACAACACCATGAATTCTTGGAAGGTGTATCTTCTACTCCATTAATCTCTACCATAAAAGAGTCAATACTAATCTAGACCCTCAACAAATAGCCAATGATGGCATTGAAAAGTACACCACATGAAAGTACTCGAAATCTAGATTCAGAATCTCGTCCAAATTTGTAAGTAGGCCATTAAATAACATAAGAGAAAAGAATTTGAAAATTCACATCACAAACGCGTGCTTAGAACAGATCTATAAATCTCATACACTTGGAGCTGGCCATTTTACATTGTGAATTTGCACGTAATCCAGGCGGACTTTTACCTACGAACTCTTTGCCCATAGGCAGCTAGATCTTGGCTTATGTAACATGAGTAGGTAACCTGTGTGAAACGACTGACTGTCAGACGGCATGAGTAGCCTCCTACCTCCACATGGGCTCCCTTGTGGAGATGCTGAAGCTGGAATGCAAAGGACGAACCTACACGCACATGAGCTAAGTGCCTTCCCTTGCAAGTCAACACACACAGAGGCCATTGTGTTGTGCTTTTGCTCTTCTCTTGTGCTGAGTTGAATCAAGAATGGTCATAATCCATACTGTCCGTGAATTTCCATTTCTTGAGCACTAAAATTCAAAGAATCTGCTGAGCATCATTTTTTTTTTTTGTTTTGCTGCTCAAATCTCTTGCAACATTTGTCTATTAAACCAAATTGTTCTACTTAGGACTCAGTCCTATTTCTTCCAGACTGCTGAAACTTAGGGGAGAGGTAACTAAAGAATGCTGTGACTAATTTTATGTTGGGTCTTGGTGTATTGTAATTGAAGAAATATGAAGTCCTATTACAAATTGCATATTCTCTGCTTGGAAACCACAAATGAAGTACACTACTATGCAAATCACAATGGTTAACATTTGTGTCCTAAAGCCGGCAATCTACAAGAAGAATGGCCAAGGACCCAGGCCTTATTCTCCAAGAGGCATTAATTCTACTTCCTCAAGGTACATGAAGGTTGGGATTGACATTAAGAGCATCCAGCTTTCTGGAAAAACTAGTCCCTGTGTTGAAACAAGATCCACCCATGCTTAGCTTATTTACATCTGAATTTTATTTTTTCAAGAATCCAAGATTAAACCACTTTTAAGGGCATTATTCAAATATTTTTCAATCTATGGTGGTTTCCATGTTTTTCATCTTCACTTTGCCCATTTTTTCCACTGCAGAACAAAGGGAGACTTGAAGAGAGACAGATGGGACCAACATGTGGAAGGTGGGGGCTGCTTTAAGATGACAGCTCTGGGGAAGAATAAAAATGGGCTCTCCACATTATGTTCATGGAACACCAAATATGAAGAAATCAAGCTGCTTTCGGGCTGAGACCCTTATGGTAGCTCATATTGCATTGGGAAAAAAATGTTAACATTAATAGGTTACATAAGGAAAGTGTCCAAGATCAACACGTTCAAGGCCATTATAAATACGAGCATATACATTCAGATATGCAATTACACCATCAGCACAAACACAGGAAAAGAAAAAGTCCCATTTGCATGGCTGTGAGGTTTCTCCTGGTTGCCAGCAATTTCAAAAGTGTAATGAAATTTTCAAATTAACAGGGGACATTTTACTCAATTTTATCTCTCAATGCCTTTTTGTCACTTTTTCTTCAAGGTCTGTGCATTTTGCTGATTGAAATGCTCAAACATTTATTCATTTCAAAGGAACAGATCATCATTATGACTTTTTTTTTTTTGAAAGAATAGTGTCAGAACTCTCTAATGTTCTTTTCTGTCTCTTTTCTCCATGTACTTTCTCCCTCTTCATAACCCTTCACAACTCTTCACTTCCTTTATCTTCATACTCTCTTGAGGCCATTTTCTATTGCTTCTGTGGGGAACTTTTCAATGTCTGGTCTTTATAAAGAATCCCTCTTTAATCCTAAAGCATTCTATGGGGAATTAGCTTCCTAAAGTCAGAAATAAAATTCCACGTGCACGCTTGGGTCTGGGACAGGGTGCAGGAGAGGAAGCAATGTTGGTATATAATCTTAAAATTCAAATGCTGTTCAATAGCGCCATACCATCTGAACTAGCTGCAAACGGTAAATAAACCCAGCTTGTAACTTAATGATCCTTGTGTTTGTGTGTCTGCGAATACATTAAGAGCTCTCAAAGAAAAAATTGTGTAATCATAAATAAAAGATACCGGTGAATCACAGGCAGCCCCACAGAAATAAGGCGCAGTTCTCCCAATCTGTCTGTGTGGATATTAACGCGGGTTATTCACCCCTTCGGTTTGCTGTGGCAGCACGAAACCCACACTAGATGCAGGAGACCGGGCAGAGAGGTTCAAGGGTCCTCATTACATATTATCTGCCCTGCAAAAATCATCTGCTTTACTTGGAATTGATTTCAAAACCAGATTCATGCAGCGTCTGCTATACCACGATAAACAAATAAATTAGCTGCTGCGATATGGAAATGTACATGACTCAGTGTACTCAAAAACCGTTAACTGTGAACTTATTAATTGAAAACCACAGGACAATAATCAGCATGTCCTTCAGTGGAAAAAAAAAAAAAAACGAATCTCTTGTTAAAGTGATTTGTAAGGCAATAAAGATGTATTTTTTTCAAATAAACGTATGCCTCAAGCCGCTTGATGTGATATTTTTAACTTCATCTTTCGGTGGCTCGTGCTTTGTTTGTGGACTACATATTGATTTGTTTCTTGAAAACGTGTAGTATAACTCTACATCCCCACATGGGTTTTTTTTCTTACCGCTCCACGCAGGTTATATTCATTCCAGTCAATCTTGTTTTTCTGCCTCCTGTCTAGAGAACTTTAATTAAAATGGTCTGCAAAAGCTTGAATCTCTTAAAGGGAGCATTTGGAATCCTAAACTGCATTTCCATCACAGAACTCACAGGGAACATACGCCTTCCCTCTCAAACATATGTTCCAAGGGGAATGTTTGTCTAGAAGCTACTAGGTTGCACTGAGGACTGAAACATAAACTTTGAGAGGAAAATGACAATGATTTTTGCATCCAGGCAATGAACCGGCAAATTTCTGAAGTTTGGCCAGTCAGAGCTGGCCAAGCCATAACCCATCATTATCCCCACATGATCTTAGAGAAGAGTTATGTATGAAGTGGGGCTGTCTGTTCACTGTACCAACACATAGATCTTATGCCCTCTTGGAGCTTGTGTTCTAAAATTGTCACTGGTGCTGCTGTTAGATGTGGTGGTGGTGTCTACCATCTCCCGTGAGAACAGGGGTTCTGAACATTAATATCATGTGATGATAAAAAAATATGAAATCTGGGCCAGGTGCGGTGGCTCATACCTGTAATCCTAGCACTCTGGGAGGCTGAGGCAGGTAGATTGCTTGAGGCCAGGAGTTTGAGAGCAGCCTGAGCAAGAGTGAGACCCTTGTCTCTACAAAAAGTAGAAAAATTATCCAGGTATGGTGGTGCGCACCTGTAGTCCCAGCTATTTGGGAGGCGGAGGCAGGAGGATCGCTCAAGCCCAGAAGTTTGAAGTTGCAGTGAGCTATGATGACGCCATTGCACTCTAGCCTGAGAGACAGAGCAAGACCCCATCTCAAAAAAAAAAAAAAAAAGGTATCTGGTTAAGACTACTTACACAAAAAAAATTAGTTTTAGGATTTAAAGAAATGTCTTTGTTCCATCATGTTACCTTACCAAGGCTACTGTCTCCTGTAAGTATTTATGGAAATCTTCCTCTGTATCTCTCCCCCTGTATTTTGCTTCTCTAGTTGAATCATCATGTGCTACCCCCGCAGTGGAGAAGCTGCCTGTTGCTCTTGAAGTCTTACTTCCCACAGAATCAATTCAGGGAGCTTATGAGTGTTGCAGAGAGGCTTTGGGGCCCTGAGCTCTCAGCTCTCTCCTGGGACACAGCAGTAGGTTTCCTCCACCTGGGGCGGCGCTCCCATCAGCCGCAGCCTCAGCTTTTACAGCGATTCGGCAGAAAGAGGAGAAAAGTGGGGGATGCTCAGGGTTGAGAATCAAACTGCTCATGAAGAAGGCGTTAATGAAGTACGGAAATTATACGCATGGTTCATTAGAGCCTCGGGTATCACATGGCACTATAAAATACTCAGCCCATCAAATACAGTGCTTTTTGAAATATTCTACTGATCTTTCAATGCATCTCCCAAATTGCCACATTAAAAGAGCAACAACAAAAAACGCTATCTGGGTTGAGCATTTCAAATATACAACTTGTATGTATGCCTTGTTGCTTTCCTTCCCTGAAGAAAACCTTGATGAAAATGTATTCACATATTATAAGACTGAATAGATTTGGAAAGTTGTCTGTCACATGTCAGCCATATGTGACTTTTAAAAAAAACGATGACCCCCAGATTCTTTGACACTTCTTCCATGGAGAGGTGGAGTGTAGGTTCCCTTCCCCTTGCATCTGGGCAGGCTTGCAACTGCTTCAGCCAATAGAATAATTGCTTTGCAATTTCAGAGGCTAGGTCAGCTCAGAAGACTACACAGCTTCTTCCCCCTTGGTTCTCTTGGAACAGTCTCCATCTGGATGCTTCTTGGCGGAGCCAGCTCCATGCTGTGGGAGGCACGAGCTACGCGGAGATGCCACGTGTCAGGGCTCAGGTTGACAGCCCCAGCTGAGCCCAGCCTTTGAGTGATCCCGCCCGGGCGCCAGACGTGCACATGAGGAAGCCTGCAGATGACTGCCGCCCCCAGCCTTCCTAGTCACCCTCGGCCATTCGTGTCTTCCCAGCTGAGGCCCCAGACATAGTGGGGCAGAGACAAGCCACCCTGCTGTGCCCTGTCCAAATTCCTGACCCATCATCAGTGAGCATAAATAAAATGATTGTTGTTTTAGATCACTACATTTATAGATAACTGGAATATAAGAAATAATGGAGAAGGCGGAAGGTGAATACATAACAAAAATAATTAGGGCTTAATATGCTCCAGCCAAATGATTTGAAAGGGGAAAAGATACTCAAAATCTCCATTGTCACATCATGAACCTGTCCCATTCGGTGCCAGACTCTGCAACTTAGATGAAGACAGAGAAGGTGGCTTTGTTTGCTCTGCAGCTCACACGAGGTTTAGAAGGATAGAAAAATGTGGGATTATGGAACTAGTTCAATAAGCTCTTGACAGAATGAAATGATGAACCAAATCTCACAAGATGACGTATAACAGGAATGAATGTACAATCTTCCATCGTGTTCAAAAAAAATAAAATGCACTGCAACATGTGGTATGGAGAAGGTGTAAGTTAGCACTAGCAAAAAAGATTTAAAGGTTTGTGTGTTGAAAATAAGTTTCATATGAACCAAGAGCACAAGGAAGTTTCCTCCAAAAATAATGTGGTATGAGGATGCATTCATTAATAGAAAAGGGAGGAGCCAGCATGAGGAATCGGATGGGGCACTGAATGGTCTTCTGCTCTTGGGGTTCTAAGACTGTTCTTTTTCACTCTGCCCATTTCTGTTAGAGAAGAACGGGAGCACACTCCAGGCAGAGTGAAGATACTTGTGAAAACACGTCACATGGGGAATGAATTAGGAACCTGCAAGATTCACCTAGAGAAAGCACAATGGGTTTCATAATAACTATCTTTGATTTTTATGGAGGCAAGTAAAGTGATAGAGGATGAGAATTCTTCTGTGTAGCCCCAGGGAGAGGAGCATGAACACTAGGAGTGGACACCCTGGGGAGCTACATTGTATGAATACAAAAAAGAACTTTATGTAGTCAAAGTCGTCCAAAGTTGGAACTCAGTGTCAAGTGCCCTAGTGAATATCTCAAAATAAAAAGTACTTCCCAGAGATAGTGTAGAGAGGAATTAAAGAACCAAATAATTTCAATAGTCATTTAACCATTGAGGTTCTCTGGTTCTTTTGGAGATCGTGTATCGTTCAACTATTCACCTACAATGTCATATCTTCACTCATTTGCCCATTTATCCAACACATAATTATTGAATGTCTATGAGCCATGCGGGGGGAGAATGACTCAAAACTCAACCAGAATCTTGTGGCACAGTATATGGCTTGCAGGCAAATGCTGGGGCTAAAAGTTAGAAAAGAAAAACCTGCAAAGGAAGGAGAATCAAATTGCCTTTTATCATATGTAGAGTGCAGTGCAACGATACCGAAATTTTTCACTGCTGCGTTGCAATAGTATGCCGAGACGGACACTGATGTGCAGTCTAAATATGAATCTCACATCGCTGTCTTATTTGCATCAGCTTCAAGCTCAATGTTTGGATTCTGTTTGAGAAATATATGAAATCAATGCTGACATTTTGTTTTAGAAGCATTCATTCCGAGTCCCCAAATTCCCACATTTTCTGATTTCGATCCCCAGAATAAGAAACCCCTAGCAAGAGGAGGTGGTGATGAATTGGGAAGGTTATTTATTGTGATTAAGGAGAAACGAATAGAACAATAGGACAGCCCCCAGGGTGTTGAAACCAAACACAATGATATAATATTTACCACAGCAGTAATAATATGCAATTAATCATAACTATCACCTTAATGATAATTATATTGGCTTGCCCGGGAGAACTTTCAGTATCAAATAAATTTAAGGAACTTATTTAAGGTTAGTCTGGTTTCAAGCATATTGTCTGCTGCCTTATTGTTGCAGTGAAATTTCATTTCCCCTGCTCGGAAGTGCAGGCTATGGAGTGCTGTGACAGTTGACATCGGGGCTCTTCCCTGGCCAGCTGTCAGAGGCGTCTCTCCCCTGGAGGCGGCATGCATCGCGAAGTGACACGGATGTGCTGCTCCTCGTAGCAGAGCCACCAGGGCAGGCCGAGCAGGGAGGCAGCAGCCCTGACCTCCCAGTGCAGCCAGCTGCATACTTAGCTCCCAGCTCTCCGTCGGAAAGGAGAACAGAAACAGCGGGGAGTTGAGGTCCTTTTTGGCTTTTGGTTTGAGAGGTTTTAGCAGTTATTTAGTTCCTTTTCTCATCCACAGCTGGAATCATCTATTAAACATTGCTGACAAGTGGCCGTTTGGACCAGAAGGAGATCACTACTTTTGGGAAACTTCTCATTCTATTTATGGACGTGTTCCCTACATACTGAAATGAGACTGGAATCCCTATAATAGCTCCTCCATCAGGCGTAGCTCTGCCCTCCGCAGCTGGTTCCACGTGGCAGTCTTTCACCCACGTGGAAAGTAACTAGCATGTCCATTCCCCTATATCCAGTCCCTTCTATTCAGGCCAAACACCTCTAGTTTCTTTCATCATTTCTTATATGACCTGGTTTCCATACTTCTCATCCTTACCCTTGCCCATTTGAGCACTTTCTGGTTTGCTAATGTTCCCCTTCCTGTGGTTCCTGGACTTTGATATAATTGCAACTATGTTTAACCTCTTCACGGAACTGTTCAGCTACTTCCTCCTTAAATTGGGCTCACCCTTCCTAGGTTTGACATATTTATGTTCTTCATTGAGTCATTCCATGCCCATCCAACGGTCAAGACAGACAAACCAGTGAAGACGCAGATCCTTCACACAGACACAGACCCACAGACCAAACCGCACAACTCCCCCTAACTTTATTATCTAAAGCATTCTTATCTTCTTCCCAAGAATCTTATTCACGCACTAATTTGAGAAATATTAATAAAGCACCTATTCTATGCCAAGCACCATGCTATACTTTCTTCAATTCTTTGCTGAAACCAATTTACGTTAAGACAATGGTACATTTCCCCTTTCCGAGGGGAAATGAGCTAGGTTTGATGAGTTTAACCCATGATGCTCCCAGGGCATCCAATTTTTCTTAAAGTGCTCACAAGTCCTCACAAAAACGATCAGCTGTAGGGATGGCTGTGAATCCCTGCTAGGCACACCGTGCTGGAGTTTCCACTACGTCCCTTCCTCTGCCTTTGGAATATCAGGGTATTTGCCCAACTCCAGGCTCCTAACTCTGAATCTGGAAGTTCTCAGAAACCCTGGGATGTAATTCCCTAAAGCCTGTCTGGACCCATTTTAAAGGTTAGGTGATTTCTTTACCTAATAAGCTTTCTGTGCCTCCCAGTTGTTGAGGGCGATTATGGAAACAAAAGGGGCTGAAGGTTCTTTTCTCTCTGACAGCTGTTAACTTCACACCCTCTGCTCCAACACTGGGTCTCGTCCTGCTTCTCCTCTGAATAGAGGGAAAAGTCGTTTCTCTGGCCTTTGGGATTTTAGCTTTTCCTGACGCATGAAGCTCTTTGGTAATTTCTTGAGTATCTTGGCCCCCGTATTTTGTATATTCCCTTTTATCAGACAATACGTAAACACCAGCAAAGCTTTCTTTGGAATTGGTTCCCCTCTTTTTATTTCCTAATGAAAGTATGTGTGATTGTGTTGTCGGAATTTCCTTTCCTCTTAGATCCTTCCTCTATTCTAAGCCACATTCATATTTATGATCTGTAACCTGGAGGAGACAACTATATTTTTTGAGGTCTCAAAACATTTGCTTTTCTAAAGTCCAGTGTCTATGCCTAACTATGCTAGATGTTTAATTTCCTTGCACCCCTGGACCCTCAATGATACTTTCATTTAATTCCACTGTCTCTGTCATATCCTCATCCTCAATATAATCAAAGTAAGTCTTGAATAGACTATCTTCTGAACCAGGGAATTGTCAGCTAGGAAAATCAAGAATTCATCAGCCCCACATCATAGTGATTAATAATAGTGGTTAGGAAGATTAAGGGGAAATCTAAGCACCTCCTGATGATGTAGGTGTAATTATTCTCATTTTACAGATGAGAAAGCTGAAGTTAGAAGGTTAAATTACTTGCGTGACGTCAAGGATGCAGTTTGGTGGAGCCCTGTTCACCAAACCTGTTAGGTTCGTCTGTGCGGATGCTCCCTGGTCCCCTGGTTCCCAGTGTCAAGAATGAGCACTGGTACGAAGTCGAGCCGATGACAGTGATCACAGACACAGAGCAATTTTATATAAACAGTTTATCACATAAAAGAAGGAACGAAAGTACAGAAAGAAGCTACACAAAGTGAAAATACATTCCAGACAAAGAGGAACATGTCAGTTTCCATGAGTGGAGAAAGACCCCCAAGTCTGAGCATGTGCTGCCTTTTGTAAGCTCACTAGTTTGTCCCGCCTTTCTCCTGGCAGGATTGGTTGTTGTTTCCTGCCTTTTGGGATGATTGACAGGTGGGGGTTATATGAGAGATCACATGACAGGTTACAGAACAGGGTAGGTTAGTTTCCTTACTACGCATGCATCTTCCCCAGAATTCTTCAGGAAGCTCCACCCATGTCATGCTAATCAGATGGTAATGAGCTCTAGGTCAGTTAAAGGTTACTAGGAACTTTTTACCAAGTATGTTCCCACCAGGGAACAGTTTCTAGTTACAATTGGGTTCCCATTCTCCACCCTTAGCCACCTCCTTGCCCCTTGTTTACCATCCACCAGACCTAACAAACCCACTTCCTCTTCTTTCAGGAACCAACCACATTTCCCAGCTTCCCCTGAAGGTCAAGCCTATGGAGGTGAGTGGAAGCAGTGCGTGCCAGCTCTAGGTCTGACCTATTAAAAAATCCCTCTCACCCAATGCCCTATACTCTTTCTTCTTTCACTGGTATAGTTTAGATGAGCAGCTGATCCTGGAAGACAAATGTGGAATATGGCAGTTGTAAGAAAGAAAGAAGTTGGGTTACAGAAGCTGAGCTTGAAACAGAGCTTCCCATTAGTCAGAAATACCCTTTGTGAACTCAACATGAGTGAGAATGAACTTCTTTTTCTTACACCATTGGAATTGAGATTTGTATCTCTTCCTGCCACCAATGTTACTCAAATTAAAACAGATAGTAATAGTAAACTCAGGTGTCTCTGAAATGGAAGTGCACGTTCAGTTACTTACCCACCCAAGCCTCAGGTTCATCCTCTATAAAGAAGGGACAATGGTAATATCTACCTCATAGGGTTGCCTTGGCTGTTGTGTGAGATATTGCTGGTCAAGTGCATAGCAGAATGCCTGATGATTAGTATCTGCTCAATAAATACACTGCAATGACTACCATTATTACTACATTGTACTTCCACAAAACACTGTCTGCCTGTAGAACTACTTTGTAATCTCTTTATACAGTAGTGACATTATCTATGCCATTTTCTTGATCAAGAGGTATATATCATAGCTTCAGCAAACTTTTTCTAATCATCTTTCCTTTACCTACATCTAGATGTTCTTCTCTGTGATTCCATCCTTAAGTTAGTAGAATCTTATGTAGAAGAATGAAAACTTCTTTTATTGATTACTATGTGCATAATCCATTTATTTCAGATAAAGTATACTCTTCCTTGTCATGATTATAAAGCTTGCATTACTAAATATATATTTATATGCACTAAATGTATATACACACTAAATATATATTTATATATGTATACACACACACTAAATATATCACCTTGGCTAAAATTTTTAAGTAACTTTATTTCAACTTCTGAAACAATCATCCCATTTAAGATCTGAAATATGCTTCTAGAGCAGTGCATCTCAAACTTTAGTTTGCTGACTAATCACCTGGAGATCTTGTTAGAATGCAGGTTCAGTGGAGCTGGGGCGGAGCCAGAGACTCTGCAATACAGACCAGGTGCCAGCGATGGTGATGTCGCTGCTGCCAGACGGGGACCACACTTGGAGTAGTAAGACTCCAGAGTTGTAAAAAATATTCCTGAGCTGCCTATGTGATTGCATTTCATTTCATTCATGCCAGGTAATAAACTAATTCCCTGAGAAAGCCAGAAAAGGAAAAAAAAGAAGCCATTTAACAAAGAAGAAAAGAAATTAACAGGTCTTTTAGAGCCAGAACAAGAAAAGTCAATGCAGAAAACAGAACTGCACTTTCAAAAGATTTAAAGAGAAACAACCTCATAGCCTTTTCATGTGTTCTATAAGGAAATAGGGAAACATATTAGGAATGAGAAGGGTAAGAAAAAATGTTGTCTTTTATTAGAGCAGTAGTTTTCAAACTCTCAAATTTTGCATGCATCAGAATCACCTTAAAACGCAGATTAGTGATTCTGTGGTCTGGGACCACTCAATAATTTGCATTTCTAGCAAGTTCCCAGGCAGTTCTGGTACTGTGGGTCAGGGAACCACACTTTGAGAAACTGTGTATTAGAGCACTGGGAAAATGGCTGACAGATGACTCCCAAAAGTCAGTATATTCTATTTCAGCCTGTATGTCAGAGTGTGGGACAGCCCTGGAAGAGAAGAAAGGAAAATGAGCCAAAATAAAAAGAACAGTTAAAATCCATTCGAGGTCCTGACAATTTGAACTACAAACACTTAAGAACATGTTCAAAGTAATTTCAGGATCATCAGCTATCATTTTAAAGATTTTCGTGAAGGGCAAATGATTTGACCAAAGCAGGAATAGAACAACTTAGTTTTCTTTTTCTAAAGGGAAAAAGGAATGACCCTGAAAAACCCTGGACTTCTAAGTTTAACTTCTCCACATAGGAAGTTAGGGGGAAAAGACAGAGGAAATAATCACAAAGTCTATTGTCAAGCACCTTGAAAAGAACAGGGCATTGAGTAATAACAGGGATAGCTTTCCAAAGAAAATGTTCTTTCGTACGGTTTTAGATTTGAAAAGGATCTTAGAATCACATGATCCAAGCAGCTTATTTTAAAGATAAGAACGCTGATGTACAAAGAGATTTTTGTGCCCAAGGTCATACAGCTAGTTGGCAGCAAATAAAGAAGAGGATCCCAGTCCCCTGGGCCATTCCCTGTTCTTGCTGTCCTGAAGCAGCTGTGGGTTCTGATGCCTTCAACCCTTCAACTGGTGGGCTCAGCTGCGTCTAGGTCTTGGCCAGTCCGATGAGGGCAGGCAGCAGATTGGGAGCCCCAGCGTGCATGATGGCAAGGTCAGCTGAGGCCCAGCATCTGGAGATCTCTTCCCCAGCCTTACGCCATATGCCACACCAGCCACTCAGACTCTTCTAGTTATCTGGGACAGAGGTGGCAGAGGGGCAGCTGGCTGGCCCGGAGAAGCCCTGCGTCTAAGTGCTCTGACTTTAACAAGACTGCTCATTCTTGTCCATTTAATTGGCTCATTACTACCCCAGGGAAAAATGACCTAAAGTGTGCATTCATTCAGCCAGCAATAGTCAGTGCCTACTGTGCACAAAGAGGTGCTGAAGAGGACAACGTGCAACAACAAACGGGAATAGATCTCCTCATCCCCAAATGCTTAGTGGGCATATAGCTCCTCAGTTGATTGTACCTAGCTATGTCATCAATGGGTCACTCCAGACTCATGGAACAGGGCACTCAGCATAGCCTTGGCACACAGGGTACAACACAAAGGAAGTTAGAGCCCTTCGAGACTAACACCTCCAGGTTTCATGTCAGGAAATGATAGTGAAGGATGAAGCAGCTTGAATAATATCGTAGCTCTTTGGTGAAGAACTTGGACTAACCTCTGATGTTCTGGCTCCTGACTCAGAGATCTTTCTACTTTACTGCACTACTATCAAGACAGATCATCTTCATTGAATTAAAGAACTTCATATTACGGTCGAACAGCAGGAAGGGAGAAAAGATTTAGAATATGCATTCTGGTCCCTCTGGTCTGTGAATAAAAGGGGTTCTCTATAGCAAGCACAATTTCTCTACCTTAGCTGCACATCGGAATTACCCGCAGAGCATAAAATAACACCGATGCCAGGGATTCACCCCAGAGATTTGAATTCAATTACTTTGGGGTACGGTCTGAGCATCAGGGGCTTTAAAGGATTCCAGGTGATTATAATGTACAAAGTGGAGAACCATTGCTCTGTAAGAATTACCCGGAGTTCATTTTGGCTTAATAGAGGCAGAGAGTTTCAGAGATTCTTCTTACAAAGAGAACACAGATTTGGATAATGTTATGAAATCCAGAATCTCCTGCTTCCTCTCTTGAAGAAGAGCTCCAGGCACAGGGAAGGGTCCTCTGTTCCCTTCCCCCCAGTTTTACCACTTACTTCCTCGGGGGGCTTCTTTTCAACTACATTTATCACTTCTCAATGTTCAGACCCAACCGAAGCCCAAACCCCTCTCCTTGGTTCCTGTTTGTGTGGTTGATAAAGGGTCTAACTTCCCAACATGCACTGTAAACATCACAGAGACTATGAGGATGTAAGTGTAGAGAAATATATGATATATAAATATTCTGGCTACCAAAGTGCAATATTCAGAGTCTACCATATCTATCGTGCTCCTTGAAATTTACAGACACCATCTAGCTGTGAGTCCAGGAACAAGGCGTCTACCAGGGAAGGCTGGTCTCCACTTCCTTTAAAGCTTTGTGGCTTCTTCCCAATTGATGTGGGACACTATGCGTCGCTCTCCAATAGAGCTTTCTGTGATGACAGAAATGTCCTATATTTGCCCTGTTGGATGCAGTAGTCACTAGTCAACGCTAACCACACGTGGTTACTGAGCACGTGAAAGGTGCCTGGTGCAGCTGATGAACTTAATCTTAATTTCATTTAATTTTAATTAAATTTAAATAGCCACAGGTGGCTAGCGACCAACATGTTGCATAGCACGACATGAGCATGCTAAGACATATTCAGTGCTGCACTATCTCACCAGAGCATGCATGTAAAAGTAAATTCATAGTACAGAAATGAGAAAAAACAAATAGTGCCCTTTTTGTGGAGCTGTAATCAGAAAGAAGGGCAGAAAAATACAGTAGTGGCTTTGATATAACTAGAGGCACAGCTATCGCCCAGGTAGAAGTTAAAATGCGATAAAATTCAATGCTAATTTCATCGTTTACAAAAAACCTCTCACAATTGGATGAGGAGAAAATAGCCAAGTAGAAATATTGCAACAACCATCTTTTTCAACTGTTCCCAGGACTTCCTGATTTCTTTTGTATCGAATTACTCTGACCATCACATTCCTATTATATTAGCACTTCCTGGTTCCATAAAGACTAGAAATAGGCTTTCGGGATCCCCCAAAAACAAACAAAGCAAAACACCAAGGTTTTGTTTTTAGCAACTTAACCTCTTGAACCTCCTGTAGGGTTCATTCAACTGTGTAACAAGGGCTGGGGGTTAAATTCTCCGGTAATTTGAAAGACAAGGGGAGCAGTATTTAATTCAGAGAGTTAAAAAGTAAAAGATTAGTTTAGATGTACAATTAACATCTGAACCCATTAAGCACCTAACAGTTGCCTTGGCCTGAATCCGCTGGTTGCCACGATTCCATTTCCTTCCCTGTGCCTCTCTGCTGGTAATCACCGTGGAGTTTCACCTCTCCTCTTGTCCGTCTGGGCCCCAGGGCAGCGTGCAAAGTTCATGGCCTCCGGACTCAGACTTCCTAGGGTTGAAAACTCACTCCTCCAGTGACTGTTTGACCTTGGGCAAGCTACTTAACTTCTCTGGCTGCATTTTCATCACATACTAAGGGGGATATCAATAATCCCATTGAAGAAATAAATGAATTAATGCTTATAGAATGTCTAGTACATATTCCTTTCTCAAGACATGTAAGCCATTGCTACTAGTGACAGTAAATTTTTAAGTCAGAGGGCCTGACTTCAAGACCCTCCTCTGCAACCTGATGTTGGTCTAGTTACTTCTTTTCTCTGCCCTTCGGTTTATATCCTTAGAAAAACGAAGCTACAGTAATCATTCTCAGAGAGTTGCTGGGCAGATCAAATGAAAGCATTTGTGGAGGGGACGTTAGACAGGAGGTAGATGGAAGTTCCGATGATAAAAGGGAAATGCTCCTAACATCACCAGGGAAGTGGCAGCTGGGATCGCAAGGAACTACAGGAGTATCAAGGCCCACAGTCTGCCTCTAGCTCTGTAGACTCAGAAATCTGAGTGGTCTGCACATGAGAACACACCCAGCACACAGGGGCACAGACCTCAACCAAGCCCATGGGACTGAAGAATGCAAGAACGACGCCACTTTGCTCATTTGTCATGAGAAATAAATACACCGCCTTTCAATGAGCATGCTCTACTATAACAGTGGAAAAAAACAACAAATGAAGCTATTTTCATCATTAAAAAAAAAAGAAAGAAATAATACCACCATCTCAGACAAAAGAGGTCACCCCAGAACATTCTCCCTTTGTATCCACACAACAAATAAAGCCAGATCAGAATCAGAGGCTGCTCCAGAATGTGTACGAAGACAAAGGCCTTGGTTATATGGTCCTGATGTTTCGTGGGCTTGAGAGATAATCCCCCGTGTTTCCTCTCTGCGAAAGGATGCCAGGCAGAGGGTCAGATTGGTTCTACCATCGGGCCTGACCACTCTCTCCTGTTTGGTGTATAAACAAGCACTGTCAAATTCTGGCCTCTAAGACCACCTTTTTTCTGTGTTTCTAGAGTCCTGCATCCAAGGCTGACCAGAACATTCCTTCCATAGATACACAAATGCCCTTTTGGCATTTTTCTGGTGCTGCTGATCAAGAAGTCATATGGTCCCTTTTTCACTTATCTCCACTCTCATCCATTAGATGTTGATGTCATCATTGGAAGCTCAGAGTAATCTTTTCTTCACCCGTTCTCAGGGACCACTTCCCAAGTCCATGTAACAAAAGAGTAAACAAATAATGATATCATTTTTATGTAACTAGTGATTTAAGCTTACAGTTACCTAATAAAAGAGTTTGAAACCATTCTGCCCCTAGGCTGTGCTCGTTTACTTGCTCTGCGTGTTGGATGTCTTCTCATTGACCCTCCAAGTCCACTCGTCATCTTTCTCCACCCTCCCTCTTGCCTCCAAAGGTGGCTGAACATGGGGTCCATCTATGGACTCCCCTACTCTTGGCTTCCAGGCAGGATTATGAGGGGAAGAGACTTGGCATCAGATTAGAGGGAGGGAAGACAACACACTCAGGTTATTTATTCCCTTTGGCTCCCTTTCTGAGAGATTACTGTGGACTATTTGTGATGTTCACCCAAATGTCACTGCTCCACTCCATAAAGTCTCCTGCTTGAGACTCTTAAGAATTCCAGACACCACTCCCTTGTCCCTTCAGCCTTGGCCACGCTGGCTACTCCACTGCTATTAACCCCAGGTTAATCCCTTAAGCGTCTCATATTTTCATAGAGTCCCTTTGTAAATAACCCTTCTTTGAAATTTCCTAATTTAGGTGAGCCATCTGCTCCTTGTTAGTATCCTGAGTGGTACATTTCATGTCGGTTTTTAATGTTTGCGATTTTCTACATAGATGTGTGTAATGCTAACATTTTAAGTGATGAGCGAATGAATTCAGGGCAGAAATACTTCAGTGGTATGGGAGGCATGAACTCTGGGCTCCCTGCTCCTCCACTCCCCAGAACCTCCATCAACAGCCTGGAGCTCCTCTGTGCGCCCCGGCGGTGGCTGCCTTGGTAGTGAGTTGCACGGATATAAGGAAAAGCTTCATGGGTGTGCATGGCCCCTCCACCCTCCAGAAAGAATCATCAGGTCTGTGAACAACAGCAGTGGTGTAAGAATATACATCCAGCATATTGTCATAAATTACTGACTCGCCATTTTTAGAGCTAGAAAGTTCATTCGAGACTCCAACCTTCCATTTCCCATGTGAGGAAACGAGCCCAGCGCTGTAAAGTCATTGAGCTAAGACGTTTCGGACAGTCTGGTTGGGGACTCAGCTTCTTCATTTCCAGTCCAGTGACTTCCAGGAGAAGGCAGCTGCTCCTTAGGATTTAAGGAGCAAGAGTTCCATTTGGGAGTTTTTAAACATTTAAGACGTTTTACTCACTTAATGCAGAAATTGCATCCATTTGCCTCCCACTTAGATTTCCATTACAATGCATCAAAAAACATAGAAACAGATCTTTAACTATGTCTATTATGTATGCACATGTGTGTATTGTATTTGTACACATATGCATGTATATATACATAGATGTGTATGTGTGTGTGTACATATATACATCCTTCTTAGCCTTTTACTTGGTTCTCATTAGTTTAGCGTGCTTGCTCTAGCCCTGGGCATGTACTTCTCTTCATGGCTGGTTTAGCATTAACATTTTGGGAATTGTGACAGGTTCTTTCAAACTGTGAGGAGAGAGCTGGATATCTAATAGAAAAATAACCTATCAAATCACATTTTTCCTGATGTGAGTTAATATACAAAAAAGTATGAAGAGTTATTTCTTAAACTTGCTATCTGTGGGTACAAAGGAACTTAAGTCAATGCCAGAATATTGACATTCAGGCAAAATAGGGAGGTCTGGGTTCGCCAAAGTCTTGTCACATACAGTTTGACTTTTTATTCACATTTTATATGGAGCGATTTTTTTAATGCATTTGAAATTTCCTTTTGTCACTTGAGAATGTGAAAAACAAACATTTTCCATTTTGATCTAATTTTCCTATTCGGACAAAATCAAGTTTAAAAGGCCAGATTTCTCTGCAAAAGCTTGCATATTGTACTTAAAAATCCAGAACATGCGCCGAACCCAAGCCCAGCCACCTAGAGGCCCAAACCTCAGGAGTCAAGAAGAAGATTGTCTTTTCTCCCTGGTGACCTGGGACACACAGTGCTAGACCCAGCATGTTGAAGATGACCAGCTCTTGGTTCAGCCACACAAAAAAGTGGCTCTTAAGAAAAAAAGGAGAACTCATTGGAAGGATGCTGGAGGCTCCCTGAGCAGAGGGAGGCTGCAGGAGCCAACTTGGAGGAAACCCACGCAGCTCAGAAGGTCCAAGCAGTACCTCTCAGCAGACGCAGTTTGTCTAGGGAGCTTTCACCACCACTGGACACCCTCTTATTGTCAGGATGGCTTCTGTCCACTACTTGTCATATGACTTAGCTTTATATCAAGGTCCCAGGCAGGAAATCCTAATGGCAAGACTAAGGCTATCTGCTTAAAATTTGCCCCTCAGAGACAGGAAGAAGGGAAGTCTACCCATCTTCTCTTTGATTTCTATAGTGAGAAAAAGGACAGAATATTCCACCAAAAGAGCAAACAAATAGGACATTCCCTTAAATAGGTAAAGTGGTTGGATGTTGAACAGCCAAAAACAACACTAAAAACAAACCAAAACAATTGTCCACTCTGCTTCCTAAGGAAGCAGCTCTAGGTTCAATATTTTCCAGCCAAGGTGCATGAGCAAAGAGACCTTGTGATAATTTATTCTTTTGTCTCTAAACTCAGGTGAGAATTCCAAATCCCCTGACATGCCAGGGTAGAATTGGAGTCTGAGTAGATTTCTAACCCAAGTGGGAGACAGTGCCAAGAGCCTGGACTTGAGGCAGGAGAAACAGGGTTAGTCTCTCGGCCTGGGCACTTGCCAGCCACATCACCATAACCAAGTCATTTCACCTCTCTGATCTGCCTCTGTAAAACGGAGCTGACATATAACGTGCCCCTCTTTGAATTGTGACGATTAAATGAGATAATGTGTATACAAAGCACTGTCTTCGGCATAGAGTTTAACCTCAGTCACTGTGGCTCTTCTCATTAACACGAGTCTCTCTGGCAGGGTATCAACCAAGCTCAGAATTCCCTGCAACAGGCTTTCATTGGTTCACATGACCACTTCCCTAGATCTGTCAATCAAAAATGTCTGAGTTGTCACCATAACACTGGCCTCACCCACTAATGCCAGAACCAGTTCATCTCTTCTTCATTGGCTCCCTGTTTATGTTACCCAAATCATTCCCCGGTACAATACCTGGATCTGACCTTCTTACAGCAGCTACATCAGAACGGGTCCCCATGCTCCAGTATATTTTATACATTTTGGCTGAACTTATACAAAACCAAAATTTAAAACATCATCACTTTGTAAGCTAGAAATGTTTCTACCGATCCCTTGATTCTAGAAAAGTTCTTACCTTCGGGCCGAATGTTAGTATTGCTCTGAGGTTTGGGGAAGACCACCATAGGATATTTTGGTTGCTCTCTGCTGATGCTGATACACTGATACGTGCAGGGAGGAAAGTTCGAGCCTCCAGCTAAATGACATGTGTAGCTGAGGCACCAGAAGAAGGAGAAAACAAAGAAATCACCCAGCAGCAGGGGGTGTCCAGCAAGCTGGTGAGTCAAGGGCAGAGGCCACAGAAAGCCAAGATAGAGCTTTGTAACAATACCTTGGGCTTTTATCAGTGATTCCAGGGCTGTTTCCAGCAGCTTCTTCCTGTTGATAAACACTGATGTCTTGCTACATGGAAAGAAAATGAAGCCTGACTCCAATGTGCGTTTTTCCAACTTCCCTCCCAGACTGCAGCTGCCAGGCTGGGATCTCAATGCCTGGGGTCAGTGGGTAGAGTGGCTTTGAAAGGGGCAGTCAAGATTGATGTAGGCACAGTGTCCAGGACCCAGCTGTGGCTGAGAGCTAGCTGGACCATCCAAAAGCGGCACCAGCCTGAAGTGGCTGTCGGAGGCAGGTCCAGGTGCAAAGCTGCAGGATTCAAAGGAGACCCCGGAGCATGAGTGAAAGATATTGTAATACATAAGGGTGGCATCTGGAGAAACCACCTGAGCCGCTGGTGCCCAGCTTGTGGAGAACTTGAATGGGGCTGCTAAGATGCCTGGCAGCCTCAGAGACACAGAGGGCTTTGCTTTCTAAAGCGGTTTATCTTCGCCTGGCAATTTGTCCTTCTCTCAGCTGGACTTGGAAATCTACTTACTTAGAAAGCCAAACTAAAAGAAAATGAAAGCACAAAGGAGAGGCTGATGCCTTCTAGTACCATTGGTTGGCAGATGTTCAGGTGGCATCTGGAACACAGGAGCGACATGAACTTGGACCCTGGAACAGCATCCTGGGGTGCCCTCAGCTCACGCTCACTCGAAACTCCATCGCCTTCTTCCTGTGGGTTCAGGGAAGGCCTGGATTAAGTGCAGGGGCCTCGAAGCACTATAAAGAGCTAATATGGTTTGTAACCCTTAAAAATCCAGGGACCCTGCAGTGGCAAGAGCATAGACACTTATGGGGTTTTATTAAATAGACTCTCCTCACCACCACGAACCACAGTGGAGAATTGCGTGGATCCGGGTCAGTCACTGGTGGGACACGCCGTATCCAGCAGGTGCAGTGGGGCATAGAAATGACTGCAAACTTGGCCTTTGTCAGTTACTTTCTTGACCTTGTCATTCCCTGACCTTTATCTTCTCTCCGGTCACGTCCCCACACAGAACATTCAGACACCTGCAGCGCCTGAGAACCCGGTGAGTTTCACACACATAAACACGTATATACTCAGGCATCTATTCTTTAAAGTTGACCACAATCTGCTGTTTCCCATCTTCCTCATCCCATTTTTATGTATATTCATTATGCAGCTGCCATATCATGTTATTTACAATGCAGATAAACAAAGGCTCTATCAGTTTGAGATGTACATTTCCTCCAAAATTATAAATTTTTAAAAAAGACAACAGCAGATGATCAAGTTGAGCCTCTCGCCCCCCAAAGAATAAAAACCTGGATATGGTAAAACAGCATTAGGTACCTGCCTGTGGCTGTTCAGTGATTCCACTCCATGCGGATGCTAGAACTCTCCTGTGTTCCAGGAAATTATGAGTTCAAAAACCAAACAGGTGTGAAATAAAGGAAATGTCTTTCCTAACATCGGGAAAGACCTCACGATGCATATTTAGCTTGAAAACTTGCCCTGCCACTGGACCAATGCATGCCAGAGACTTTAAAAATGTGTATTTCAGGCTCTGCACAATGACTATTAAATAACCCTTTCAATTTCCCAGGGATTGAGTATCAACGCCTACTCCTCACTTACGTGCTGACATTTTTCCTTAAGATGTTGAACCCCTCACCGAACAAACCAGCAAGTAATCACCAAGTATTCTTTCAGGAACCTGTGTTTATTAATGCACCTTCATCTTCAGTTCAGAATGTTTTTAATCTTGTAAATCAGTAACGAACCAAGGTGATTGCAGCTGATTTTAAATACTTCATGTTGTTTTTAATGGGTTTCACAGAGCCAGGATCTGATGAGCATACATGTAATAAAAACACATCCTCCCATCATTTTTTTTCCCCCTCAAACACATATTCCTTGTACGATTTGGCAAAAAGACAGATACTTACAGAGTAAGTTCTTTTTCTGTTTATATTTCTCCTGGCAGAGCTCCAAATGGCATTTAGCAGCGTATTAATCAGGCAGAATGTGAGCTCAACAGACCACTGCATTTTCCTACTGCACCTGAGAACTACATCTGAATACTCAGCAACTCTGGTGGAGCCAGAAATGTATTTTCGATGTAGATTGAATTCATGGATTACATATTATCACCTTCCACTTCCAGGTGAAGGCTGAGATTGCTAGCAGGACCTCCCAACCCTGGGAATGTGGCAGAGAGCCATTTTGACCCTCTAGACATGAGAGGGGGAATGGTAAATTCTCTCTGACTTATATTACATCTTAGAAATGTCTACCAGAATTGCCAATAGGTTTGCAAGATAAGTACAGTATGAATATGGCACAGTGTGATCAGTTATCTTCTCATTGGTAATGACTTCTCACTGAGGTGGCAGGGGCAAGCTAGACTTGAATGAAACTGACTGTTAAGCTTTAAAGAAAAAAAAAAGAAAGAAAGAAATGGAATAAAATGATAAAATGCATTTTGGATATTTTTGTACAAGAAAATCCAAAAAATCCATTGAGCTGTCTTTATTTGATGCAGGTCTAGGAAATACAATTTTAAAATAATCCAGCAATGTTTGACTCTTGCCTGACATCTTCCTGCGTGTTTTCTAGCTACTATATACATTTTTCATTTTTCTGTTGGTGTGTAGTTTGATTGACCAGTTTGTTTTATTATTTTTGTCAACTCATGGATTAGAAACTCTATATACCATGTTTTCCAGATTCTACCCATTTTTCTTAACAAATGCAATTTAATTTATCTTTCCATATCAAGGATTAAACTATATCTACACTCTTCGTTATTGAAACAAGACACCGAGCATCCGATTACCTACCTTCCCTAACATACTTTAATGAAATCATATTGAAATTTAGTACCAGACTGGTTTTGTTTGTTTGTATTTTCATAATGCCCTACCTTTTGGGGAATCTTTTCTTACGTTGTATTAAATTTCAGAGTTACAATCACAAAAATTATTTAGCTATCCCTACAAAGTTTTTTCTTTACTCATCACTTTTTTCTTATATTGCAGGTCTTCCTCTTTCTCATTGTCATTTTCCCTTTCACTGGACCCCATGTTTAAATAATTTTGTCCAGAAACAGTGAATATATACTTAAAATACCAGTACATTTGATATCGTATTTTATGCACATATGTTACTTTCCCTTAGCACACTGAGGACATGGTTTCTTTATCTCCCTGCATTGAGTTTCATGTGGTTTTCAGTCCCATTTAATGGTAGGGAGCAGGTTGTTTGGTTATTCCTTTAATTCTCATAACTCAGAAATTTCATGAGCAATGCTCAGTACTCTATGTGAACTTACTAGTCTTTCTTAATCTCGATGCAATTTTTTATATCTTGCCTTTAATGCTTTCTTTCCCCTAACCTCTTTTTACCTTGTTCTGAAGCTCTTATTAGGTTGCTGATAGAGATCGCGTTTCCTGTGTCAATAGTTAGTAATATTACCTTTTGTCTAGTACTTCCTCTCTGATGTTTTGCTCCACCTTCTTCTGGGAGATAACCTTCTCTATCCATTTCTAACTCAGCCTTCAACCATAGCCTGTTATTATTCAGCCCTTTTATTAAATTTTCAATTTTGGCCATCGTATATTTTAATTTCTAAGAAATATTCTATAGTTGCCAATGACTCATTTTTCATAGCCATCTTGTTTACATTTTATGGATGTACAATCCTTTGGTTCTCTCTGAAAGTGTAAATTAGATTTTTTTTATTCTTTATTTTCTGTTTTTGTTTTTGTCTTTTGCTATGATTTCTATTTCTTCTGGGGTCATTGTTCTGATTTCAGCTTTGTTCTTTTCCATATTGTTGAAAGAGGTTTGCAGAGGTTCTTCTGGCTGTTTTGTTTCTCTGTTTCCTAGGACCTCTTTCCCTTGTCCTTCTAACAATAGCCAGGATAAAGACCTCTTTGGAATTGTTGTCTCCGGGTTCAGTATTTTTGGAGATCTTTGATAGAAAGCACTGATTTTACCTCTGTAATGGTCCTTTCCTCTCTCTTCCTTTCTCATTCTCTCTCTCGATCTGTCCCTCTTTTCCTCTCGTAGTTTCTATGTTCATCTCCATCTATCTCCCAGGAATACCTAGATATTTCTGACCCAGAGATGATAATACTATTTTTTCCCTCTATACATTTCTATTAATAAATATCTAGCTTAGCTTTTCAATGAGATTTTGACAGTGAGAGATAAGAGGTAAAAACACAAGAATTTAGTTAGCCAGATTGA
Source organism: Propithecus coquereli (assembly GCF_000956105.1). Taxonomy (NCBI): domain Eukaryota; kingdom Metazoa; phylum Chordata; class Mammalia; order Primates; family Indriidae; genus Propithecus; species Propithecus coquereli. The sequence continues at coordinate 4,118,948 of NW_012142412.1, forward strand.
ACCAGAAGACTTGAGTTGCTTTTTCTCAGAAAAGCCTTATCTACGTATCACCTTTGAAATAATATATGTGAAATTTTCCTGGGAAAGAAAGTGTTTCTTTTTCTTAAGAGAAAAAAGCTAAGGATATAAGATATACATACTCAAGCTTATATGCAGAGTGGAGGCAACTTTTACAAGAAAACACTAGAAGACTAAATACCTGGTTACCTCTGAACTTTGGTGAGGCAAAATGTCATTTTTATTTGCTTGTTTTCCTTTGTGTGACCAGCACTTAGTAGAGTATAAATTGATGAACCCTCTTTGGAAAAAAATGTAATATCTTTCAATCAATAAATTTTTAAAACTATAATCTAGAATATGAATAGAAAAATGTTCCTACTGGAAATAAATCAAAATATGTTAAAAGAAATTTTAAAAAGCAACCTAGCAGCTTTTCTTACCATGTGCACGTTGTTTTTAGGTCTTCCAAGTAGAGGGCTTCTTGCCTTGCCTGCTCTTCTTGGAGACTCTTCATGTAATAAGCTAAACTTGTGAGTTGCCAGATCTCGGAGGAATTGGAAGCTAAAGCAATTGCTTTAAGGACTATGAAGTCAACAGTATCACCTTCAGGCAGGCACTAGCCTTGCACAGCCTATGATATGCCCAGCTTAGGCAGGCATAATTCTAGAAGGAGTATCCACTTTTTGACAGTCTTGAGATATCAGCAAAATTAAACCTCTGACCACGAGCATTTTTTTAATTGGCCTCCCTGTCTCTGCTTGTGTGTGTGTATGTGTGTGTGTGTGTGTGTGTGTGTGTGTGTGTGTGTACGCATGCACTTGTGTTTTGAGGGCATTTGCATGAAACAAAGCTATGCAGTGCAAATCCAGTTTGGTTTACAAACTGCCCCACGACAAACTTCTGAGCATCATCTTTTCCTAGAGGTATGTTTTGCAAACCAAACAGGCTCATATATTTGTACATTTTCTCTGACTTTGTTTTATTCTCAGAAATCGGAGGAGTTTATTCCCTGGAGTCAATTTATAATGATGCTTCAGGTTCAGCTGGGTGTCCCCTTTGGCTTCCCTCCTGAAGCAGAGAAGCATTTGCACAGAGCACACCAGGTGTTACTTTCATATTCTCAGACATACTAGAATACATTAACGCAAACACTAAATCAAAACACAGCAGAATTAATGATCATTGCCAAGGTATCTAGACCACACTCCTTATGACTGCACAGGGTCTGTGTGCATTGTGTCTCTGTTCTCATTGTCCACATGACTGGACGATGTGATACTGTTATTAATTGGCATTTTAACGGCCGGTGGGTGTTCACATAAATTATAGACCCAAATTCATCTCACTTAGTCAGCATCGTGTCATCCATTTCCTTGGGCTTGTTAGGTAATGATATATCCAAAGACCAGGTTCTTGGGGTTTCATTTTGCTGGCCTGGACCCAAAGAAAACTGACTCTTCTGGGCTGAGCCCCAATTTCATGCTTGGGAACGAAAGCACATGACAACCATTCGTCATTTCCATTTCTTTTTTTTTTTTCTTCCTACTATCTGGAAACCAATTCACCAAAGGAAACCGGTGAAAGTCTTTTGTAAAACATTAAAGAAACTGAAGAGTGCAGGTGTAGACTTCCCAAAGATGCCAAACTTCTGAAGGACACAGGGTTCCCGGGCATTCCATAGGCCTTTGTAATTGTATCCACACGAGCCAAGCCGAGCATGTGCATCGTCCTCGCAGAGGTAGACGATGATCCCACGCACCCAAAGTGAAAACATTAATTACCTGTCACCTCTCTATCCTTCCGTTAGCTGCCGCGTTCTTTCATTGGGCACGAATGTGAATGTTCAGATAAAAAATATCTTTCTCATTATACTTTCAGAGTTGAGGCATGGCAATCTTGAAAGAGGGGATGCACACTTTTCTAAAATCTAGACGTTAGGAAAACAAAGTTACTCTAAGGCACTTTGACTCATCCAGTTTACAAAACACAGACGTGAACAGCGTTGGCTGCCGTGAGGGGGGAATCGAACTAATGAATCTCATTCAAAGTTCTCAGTCACTGAGTGTTTTCCCTTCCCTATGAATGACGACCAGTTTTGTTTTTTTTTTTCTTAGAATGGGAATTCAGGAGTGAGGAAGAGTCTGTTTATCCATTGGAAAAAAACACCGTGAAAGGATTTGATCTACAGGATCCCTGGGAGACCACCTTTCTGTATTCCAGGTGTAGCTCCCTGTGCAAGATAAATCCGAATGACATTCCTGAGAAAGTTCTGAAAAGAACAGAAGCCTGCATTGAATGATAAGTGAGCAAAGGAGATGGGGAGTTCCCAAAAGAAAGCAGAAAGATTTATTTATCAACAGGGGAGGTAGATATTGCTAAAATTATTGAGTTAAAACGTTGCCCTTTAGTTCACAAAGGAAGCAAGGGAGAGATATCAGGAGCAGATGGTAAATTTCCCAGATGGGGACTGAGGAAAGTCTGGGCAAAAGAATAGCAAATATTCTGGTCTCACAGTCAGTCAAAGACTGAGAATTCTTAGGAGATGGTGCAATTTCACTGCCCTATAGATCTTTCTCCAAATTCTGCAGTAAAAAGAAGATGAAATGAAAATAACCAACCTATTTAAACTTTAATGTATTGAAATCATTTGCAAAAATGTTTTGATGGTCTGAATGATAGGGAAACGTATGAGAATGACAGAGCATTAACCTGATTATTTCTAGGTCTGTCGATAGTGTTCCTGTGCAGCGCCACCTCCATCCCCCAGTTCTCTTCCTCTGTTCACGATCTACTCCTAGGTACTGGCCGGCACAGGAGATTAATGTTTGGTTCTTTTCTGGGTTCTAGGATCAAACCCAAAGAGAGGAAGCCTGCAACAAACCTGGTTGCATCTGAAATTGCTACAGGTGTTTTATGCATCCTCTTTTTCAATTTGATTCGCTTCCATTCAAACCACAAAGTGGCTGGCCTGCCCTTAGCAGTGCTAAGCCTGGTGCAGGACACAGGACACAGATCAGCAAGACCAAGTTCAGATTACAAGATACTCAGAATATAGTGGAAGAGAGAGACCAAAAAAAAAAAAAAAAATCATGAAACGAAAAGATTGGTGTGATTAGGGCAGGGGTGGGGAAACTTTTCATGTTGGAAGGCCACATTAATTTAGCTCTCATTAAATAAGGGCACATTCAAGAAATTTCAATTAGATATACTTAAAAATGCACATCATTTTGTAAAAATCTAACTACTATGTACTTAATAATTTCTAAAAATGAAAACTATTTGTTAATTTTAAAGTTAACTAACCTTTTAATGACTTCGTTGTATCCGCTTTTTCTTGGAAAGCATTTGAATATTTGGCTGCACCATGGAGGTCTGCAGTTTCACTTGACCCTCTAGATGGGTATCCGTTATTTGTGACATTAAGGGTGTCTAGATTTGGGTTAGGTAGGAGAATGTTGATTTGCAGCAATAAGTGGTTGAAAAGCAAGAAAGCATTTTTCGGGTATGTTGCCAAAGGTGTGGGTTTTCTACTGTGTTTTTCCATATTTCAATTGGATCTTTCTTAGCATCAAACAATGACTTTAAAATGTCATCACCTGAGAGCTCAATCAACTCCATCTGTAGTTCTTTAGGTGCCTTGTTGGTATCAACTAGGCGAAGCTGAAATGCTCATTAGGGTATGATGTCATGATTCTCAAAGTCAGTGAACCTTTCATTGTATTCTCCAATTAATAGGTCCATAACAGCTGCATATTCTTCAAATGATTTGCATATATCATTCTGCTCGTCAATGACCTTTGTTAACTGGGGAAAATGTTCATCTGAAATTTCCTTTTGAAAAAAGATAGCTTTTTTCAAAATGCTTGGATTTTTTGCCACATATCATATATAGACTAGTTTTACCTTGCAAAGAAAGTCTTTTTTTTTTTTTTTGAGACAGAGTCTCATTCTGTTGCCTGGGCTAGAGTGCCGTGGGGTCAGCCTAACTCACGGCAACTTCCCACTCCTGGGAAAAAGGCAAACTCACAGAAACAGAAAGTAAAATGGTGTTTATCAGAGACTGGGGCGTGGGATATTGGGGGGATGTTGGTCAAAGGACACCAAATTTCAGTTAGACAGGAGGAATAAATTCAAGAGATCTATTGTACCTCATGGTGACGATAGTTAATAACAATATGTTGTATACTTGAAAATTGCTAAGAGAATAGATTTTAAGTGTTCTCACTACAAATATATATATATTATATATCTATATAATATATATGAAGTAATACATACATTGAATAACTTGATTTAGGCTTTCCCCAATGTATACCGATATCAAAACAGCATATTGTGCATCGTAAATATATACAATTTTTCCTTGTCAAAGCAAGCAAGAAAGAAAATATTTCTAACGCATATTATGAACTAAGGAAAATTAGCTGTACAAAAACTGTTCTATGTACATCAAGTAAGATTTGACTTAGTGGTAACTACCCCATAAGTAATACTAATAATAATAATAGCAGACACATAGCACTTGCCATGTCCCAGGCACCATTCCAAGCACTTTACATATTAGCCCATGTAATCATTGCTTCCATCCGAAGAAGAGTTGCTACTTTTATCCTTTTTTGACAGATGAGGACAATTCAAGATTAAAGAGATTAAGTAACTTGCTCAAGGTCACACAGGCCAGGAAGTGACAAAGTGGATTCAAACTCAGGCAGCTGGGCTCCCAAGTCTCTGATTCCAACCACTGTATTAGACAGGGTGGACACTAGACCGGACAAAGCATGATTATCAAAGGAAGAATAAAAAGCACACCTGGGAGCTTTGCCTCTCAAGATGGGGGCGAGGTCAGAGTGAATTTGGAATACTGTTCTTTGCACCTCTGGCCATCTACGTAAAAGCTGTTTTGAAAACGAGGTGCTGCTCACAGAGGTGTCTCACTGCTGTCAGATACACGGGGGAGGAGAGCAACCTAGTTATGCGGCAGATTTGGCAAGATAAAGGGAGATTGAGACCACTCAGAGTGGTCACCCCTGGGAGTCTGCAAGGGTGAGAAGAACACCCACTTTTCAATAGACCAACAGGCCTTAAAGGACGTTACCTCCAATTCCCTCCTGCGGAGAATCACAGCATGAAAAGCTCAATGATAGCAGGGACCTGCAGTGTAGACGGCTTCAAGAGCAACCTCACACAGACAGCAGGGCAGGCTGAAGGACACACCGCGGCTGACAACAGAGGCTCAGCCACCCCCGTTTGTCAGTGTCACCCTCCACTGGGTTGCCACAGGCCTACTTTTCTGGCACCACTGTTGCCGTTCCCTGCAGTGATCATCTTGTCCTACATATCATAAAATGACCCCACTGAGCTCTTTCATAGCTTCTCTGCAGCTACTCTATGAATGGGAACTGGGGCACATTGACCGTCCTGCAGACACTGAAAACACAAAAAGAACGCCTGCTTTCTCCAGCTGAACACAGGTCCTGTGACCTGAGCCCCTTAGAAATACTCTTGCCTAGTGAAAAGAATCCTGGCTTAGGCGTCAATAGGCCTGGAGTACAAACTCTCAAGGAGATTTCAGACGTATTACATAAATTACAAAGCCTTTTTATACCTCAGTTTCATCAGCTGTAAAATGGCAATGAAATGCCCTGACTGCTGCAGAAGGCCGTAAAGGTATTATGAGAACCAAATGAAATGACATGCATAAAAGCCATTTGAAAGACACAGACCACTGTACAAGGGCAAGAGGTTATCGTTCCTTTTCACCTGTTACTAGGACGCTGGTGTTAGAAAATCCACATGTCTGCGGCAAAGGCCCCAGCCCCACGCCTTCCACCCACCCGTCACCACACACAAGCACCTGGGGATTGGAACTCTGAGTTAGTCTGACACGATATTACAGACTGGGTAGCTGAAAGAACAGAAATTTGTTCTGTTCGTGAGGAGGTGGAAGATTGGGTTTATGAAGATTGGCTTTACAAGGGCAAAAGCAAGAATATTTAAATATCAATATTTATATGACTTATTTGTCTCCGCAAGCTGGTGAGGCGTGGAGCATTCAGGTTGAATGCTCACGATGCTAGATCTCAGGGCACACGCTGGGGAGGGGAGAAGAGGAGAAGTGGAGAGGAGGAATTTCTGAAGGCAATAGGGAATTATCTCTCCAGTGCAGATACAGATTAATCTTGCAGATGTTGACAGACATAGGTTAGAGGTGGACTCTCCCAGCCCATATATCCTGGGATAGGACACCCCGAAGCACCTAATCAAGGTATAAAGGAATCTGCCGATTTAAGAGTTGTAGCCAAGAAAAGGATCTGGGATTCCAGGGCTCTCATCTCCTCTTAAACAAGGTCAGCAGAGTTAGAACACCTATTCTAATCTTTTTAATCTGACCAGAGTAGCGAACACTTGCTATACCAAGGATATAGCTGATATGCCTACAGCTCTGATAGAGTCCATAGAATGAAGATGCCCTTGAACTTTACTAATGCTTTAATGAGGTCAATGATTTCCTTGGATCACTCACCAAGTTCATGTGAGCATCACCTAAACAAAACCCATAGGCTCAGTGTAGGAGTAGAGCGTTAGGATCCCAGCAGCCCGGGTGTCAGGGACAGAGCCTCAAGAGTCTGACTGTGTCATAGGCTCTGTGTCTCCCTGGACATGGCTCTGTCACCAAACGAGATAGCCTGAGTGTGCAATGACTTAATTATAACCCGGCGCTCCAGCCAACAGGGGCAGGTGGGAGGCATGTTTGGAAGTTGGCCTGGGGAAATGCCTTGAGAATAGCATCCACCTCCAGTTTGCTAGAGGATTTTAGACAGGCAGACAGAGAGGCTGGACCCTGAACAAAGCTAATTTCAAAAGCAAAGAATCTCCATTAAGATCTCATGCTCACAATCTCTGAATGAGTTCAGATTTATTTCAAGAACACATTTTCCCCCAGCCCTGAAATAAGTGTGAACCGAACTGTGAAAAACAGATCTTGACCATATTGTTGTCACTACCAATTCACAGCAACAATCTTCAGTTTTGAATTATCACCCTCTATTTCGTTTTTGCATTGAAGGATTTGGAGATTACAAAAAAAAAAAAAGAAAAAAAAAACACTCTAGCCAAGATGACTCAAAAAATTTCCATTTTTGAAATCTTGATCATTCTTATCCCAGCCGGCAGATCTGCGGTGCATCACATACTGTCATCAGTGGTGCTCACTGGGACGTGCCTAATGAGAGAAGGCCCTCCCCTGGGCTTCCAGAGAGGTCTCTACAGCATAGCTGTGCCCCGCATAATGAGAGAGAACTACCTGGGGAATTCCAGTCCTTAGCAAACCTCAGGTACAAACTAAGCCTGTTCTTTTCTATCATGTTCTAAGTCAATCTGAATGCATTACAAACCACAGAGTCACAAATTGTATTTGATTATTTATAACCATAAAATAAATGGAATAATGTAGGTCTTGTGAATTTTTTTCAATGATGGATAAGGCAAGGAACAGAGAATTCCCTAGAGGAGCTAAATGATTAATGGATGATGAATTCATAACCATCTTGCATTTGACAACCTTTCTTGAAGGAGTTGAAACCAGTTTCCAAGGTACAACATGTATTGTCTTCCAAAACTTTTTAAGTTTTCTAGCCCTGAGCTCTTACACAAACCACGGAAGTTCAGAGAAATACATAAATTTTGAAGAAGATGACATATTTCTTTTCACTGAGCAACTCATCTTCTCATGGCAGAGGCCACGAAATAGCATACTTCCACCTGCTTCTAATTTGGTATAAAGGCAAAAAATAATATGCCTAGGTATTTACTTCTAAAATCATGCTATAAGAATACTTTGAGATGAAAGGGAGTCTTATAAGTTACTATCTGTCATTGGCTTCCCATGATTAAAGGTAGGGTACCTATGCAACCTGAACAAACCACATCAAAGACTTCATTAGGCCAGCAGGTACAGCGCTGTGTGTCTGACTATAATGGTGCTCTGAAGTTAATATGCTTTCATTTGATTAAAGTCCAGACTCCTAACAAAATAGCAATATGGAGACGGCAATGCCGTCCTCTGTGTTTCCTTCCTCTGGACAACTCTCTCCTCTGTGTAGCTTTGGATAAGTGGACAACAAAATGCCTTTAGTCGTTGCTGTTCATGGCCAGTTTGTGTTAATTACATGCTCAGGGCTGTGTAGAAACTTTCCCATATTTTATCTCATTACATCGTCACATGGAGACTATGAGATGGATTTTATCAATAAGGAGGTAGTTGAATGTCCCACGGAAAGGAAGGGGCACAGCCAGGGTCCCCAGGCAGGAACATAGGAACATGGAGGGCACTCAGCTAGCTGGCCTTCCTGTGTCAACTTCCTCCTGTCTGTCCACTTCAGTGAGGGGGACAGAGGATCCCGGACCAGACCGGCCAGTAAGGTCATCCAAGTCCACAGCCTCCAAAGTCCCCTCACCAGCAGCAGAGAGACATGCAAAAGATATGTTGACCTGAGAAATGGTAGCCGCTATCGTTTAGAGTAAAATCTTAGGGAAAAAAATGGTTGATTCGCTTCTTTTTGTGCCCCTAAACTTCAGAATCCTCGCAAAGTAGTCTAAATGAGCTCAAGCCCTGCCCTAGCCCCTAAGTGTTACAGCAAGCCAGCTCTTCCACTGTAGCAGAGAGGACGGGGGAAGCAGTGAATACAAGAAGCTCCCGCCCCCACAGTGCAACAACCCTTTTCAAGAACACCTGCATTTCCAGGGGTGGACGTGGAAGCTGTAAGTAATTGCCTATAAAGCAGACATTAAGGCTGTGAGCCCTGCCAACACTCCCATCTTACATGTTACACTTAGGATGCACGGAACTATTCCACTGAGAGAAATCTGTTCCATCCGCCGTACATGTACAGCCCGGCACATCTTCTCCCCTGAGCAGGGTTAATGGCTATAACTACCTTCACCTTGAAAACAGAATGTGCTAGAAACTCAGGACCTCTATAACACCACGAATTAGGAACAGAATATCCAATGGGCCTACACAAACAGCTGTGCAGACTGAACTCAGACAGCACATTGACATGAAGTTGCTGCTGAAACAACCGTGCTTGCCGCAGAGAACTATTGTGCCTACAACGGTCTTAATTAGCAGCAAAACTCTACGGTTTCGAAATCAGATATGCACCATTGGTAGCTCATTTGTACCTTCATGTTTTATGGCACTTACTAATGTTGGTCTAGAGTAAACTGTCCACATTTTAATGTCTATGCACATGCTTCATCTTCTAGAGTTGGGGTAAGAACAAGCAACTTCTGCCTAATGCAAAATTAAATCAGCCAGTAAACACCCAAGCACTTTCCTCTGACCGACATTTTGTGCAGTAGGAAGACAGAAAGGTACACAAAAAGGAGCCAGGACTGTAAGGATGCTGATGTCTCAGAAATTTGGACTTTTTTTCTTCTTTTATTGCTAACTTTCAGAAGTAATTAGGGCACTCATTTCTAAGCTAATGCCTTCTAATGGTCACTTAATTCTGGACAAACTGCAGAGTACAATGCTTTTGAAACTAGAATTAATTGTTTAAAAGACATTATTGGGATTAGTCTGGTAAATGTAGAGAGAAAAAAAGATCTTTTAATGAGACATTAAAAATAATGAAGTTCTCTCCAGTCCCAAACCTAATACATTTTGTGGGTTTCTTTTTTTTTTCTTTCTTTCTTTTTTTTCTTCCTGAAAGTAATCGGCCAAGGAATGAAGCAATACCAGAGACCTTTACACCTGTTTATGGGAGTTCAATGATGTTTCCTACCGTCACATAAGATCAGTCCAACTAAGAAACAGAAAACACATAGACAGGAAGTATCATGCTGCAATTATTTTTCTCTTTTTCTCTCTCATTTCAAAAAAACATCCATCTAATCACTGCTGTGCTCAGAGTTCTCGAGAAAGCCAGTATAAGGTACAAAGGGCAATAAGTGTCATTCCTCTGAAGCTCACAGTCTATTGAAGGACAAAGGCATATAAATAGCAAGGCACACCAAGGCAAATGCTATAATAGAAGTACAGACCAGATTCTATAAGATTCAGTAAAGTAGGGGAAGTTTGAATGGGAAAAAGCTCGAAGGCTTCAAAACCTTTAAGTGTGTGTAGACCCTCATCGGTTAGACAAGGAAAGAAAGGCATGCCAGGCACAAGGGGCAATGGGATTAAAGGCACAAAAGTAGGAAAGTCAGCAGGGAGCACAGGGGTGTCTGAATGGAAGAGAGGTAGTGCCATAGAATATAAGGCTAGATTGTCAGTGAAAATTCCAAATACTACATAAAGAGTTAAGGCACTAGTGTAGACAATCATGAATTATTAATGGTTTTGAGTACGGAATGGGCATAAAGTTATAAGTTCAAGTTGGTATGCTGAGTTTCTTTGTTCACCATGGGAAAGATAAGGCAGCTATAATTAAATTTTGATGAGGAAAAAGAAGGGAAAACCATTTTTAAAAAGCTAGAAAGGCAGAGGTGGGATTCCCATCAATCTCGCACACTTCAGCTCCACCATTTTGGTTAGCGCGAGCCTGCTTATTCTCCATGTCTACTTTCTTTCTCATTCTCTGTTGATTGTGAAGTCTTCAAAATTGAATCACCAGACCAGACTTCCATCCTGAGCTTTCATCCCAAATTTTGGCATGCCCGCCTGACATGTGAAGATGGATGTGCTATTGATCCTCAAACCTGATACAGCTAAATTGAGTTTATCTTCCACTAGATCCCAGATTTTCTTGTGCATGCTCATAACTGGCCTCCAAATCACCCAGACTAGAACTACAAAAGTTATTTTAGACTCTGTTCTCTCAACCCGCCAACATGTGATACATTGTCAAATCCTGTTACAAAACCTCTCCTAGTATCTACACATCCATCCTGTTCACTTTATCTCCTCTAGCATAGACCTATTTATTCATTTATTATCATTATTATTATTATTATTATTATTTTGAGACAGAGTCTCGCTCTGTCACCCTGCCTAGAGAGCAGTGGTGTCATCATTGTAGCTCACAGCAACCTCAAACTCCAGGGCTCAAGGTATCCTCCTGCCTCAGCCTCCTGAGTAGCTGGGACTACAGGCATGTGTCATGATGCCTGCCTAATTTTTTGTAGAGACGGTGTCTCTTTCTTGCTCAGGCTGGCCTGGAACTCCTGGCTTCAAGTGATCCTCCTGCCTTGGCATCCCAGAGTGCTAGGATTACAGGCATGAGCCACTGTGCCCGGCCAGCATAGACCTATTTAACGTCTCCCTACTTCATTTCCCCCCAGACCCTCTTAATTGGTTTCTTTGTCTCCAATCTCTTCCCTCACTAACATTACACAGCCTAAAACACAGATTAGGTGGTGTTAGGCTCTTCCTCACAAACCTTTGATGTGTTCCCATTGGCTACACAATAAAGTCAACCACCTAAGTGTGACATCCAAAGTCTTGAATGATCTGACCAAAACCTCTGACCAATCTCTCCATGCCTTCTGGATCCCCCGTTCCCCAAACATACTATTTAATTCAATGTCATGACTCCACCAACATTCTTTTCTCCAGATTTGCCTGTTGAAAGCCTACATATTTTTCAACTCTTAGCTCATACATTGCTTCTTCCATAAAATCTTTTCATCTTCCTCATCCCAGATGAGCAAATGGCTCCTTCTTCTTTGCATACACACAATTCTTCAAGTATATTATTTCTGTCATTCATTTTTCATGTGTTTTCTCTGCTCATGAAATTATAAATTATAAATTCCTTGAGTATGGGAGTCCTATTATATTCATCAATATATCCCCTAATATCTCATATAGTTTTGCAAGTAATGGGCTCTGAGAGAATGAATGCAGATTTGGTTTATTCTTGAATTTGTTCCCAGGTAGTAAAATTTCTAGGATTGTAAGTTTCTTGACTAAGAATCGGATCAGCCTATCAAAATTGAAGGTGTGTCCTTACTAGTTTGCTAAGTAATTTGAGCCTTCAGTTTCCAATGGCTGATCAAATATATATCACATCCTAACTATTCATTCTAATTAATAGTTTATTTACTTATTCATTAAAAATATTTATTGAACATTTACTTTCCTCCTAGGACTATTCTAGGTCCTACAGATATGGTGATGGATAGAACTGATACAGTTCAATTTCATCTGGTTTGCATTCTAATGCCAAAACTGATCTTTTTAAGTAATAAAACAAGATTTGGATAGAAACACATGGCAGGATGAAGATAAAAGAGAATACTAGATGGTAACTTGGGTGGTCAGAGAAAGCCTCTCTAAGAGAATGACATTTGAGCTGATAGGCCATTTTGTCATTCTATAAAGCTAGGTGCTACATGATAGAGCTAGTGTTTCCCAGGAATGTCAGCCTTCTTCTTCTTCCCTTTTTTTATTTTCTTCTCCTTTTGTCTCTAAGTGAGTTCCTGAGTCACAGGCAATGTTGTCTGGTATGCTATGATGATGCTTTCCTATCCAAGATGGAAAGCCTGCCACTAGATTACGACCATCCACCCACTCCCACGCCCCAGGGATATAATATATCAGGACTTCAAGGTCGCTCACTGCTGCTAATTAGGCTCTTAGGGACGGGAGTGTCCAAATAAACTTTATTGACTAAATCCAAGTGGTTGATGTTATATCCTCCCTCCATCCCTGCCACCACGATCCCTTTGGTTATGAGTCTATGAATGAGCCCTGAAATAGTCAGGCAAAGAGATTAACTAACATCCACAAGGATGCACATTTCAACGACTTAATCATTGAGACCTATTTCCATCATGACATCCTTTTGGTGAGAATTCAGATGAGAAACAAATATCTCATCCTGGACCCATTCCAGTAAATCCATCCACATGCTTCCCTCTGTATCTCACTGTCGCTGGTCTTCTAATATTTTTCCTTCCAAACAGAGAGCCACACTATTAACCACTGCACATATGTTAATTTAGATTCTTATCTCAGGTTCTCTCTCCTTCCTGACAGTGTAGTTATGAGATATTCTACTCAAAGTTATTTGTGCTGGAAAGATGTCCTTTTTCTATGCCCCTCAGGACCACCTGTGATAAATGCAGCTGTAATAACACGGCAATCTATTTCCAGGGGAACCGGCACACTCACGGTAGGCAGAGCCATCTGTAAACCAGGCTTAAAAATTGTTCCTCTGTCGCCATCTTTTCACAGGGACCTCCTATGAGGTATTAAGGCAGATTAAAGAGGGACTGGCGGTGAGGCAGGAAGAGTTACACTGGGAATGTGAGCCACTTGCCTACGTAATTGACTTGTGCTCTCACAGCCTGCTTGGTCCCTGTCTCATAAACCCTATTTTTGTATGACAAAGAATGGCTGGGTGTGACTGATTTTACAGCAATGGGGATCAGATAATCATCACTCCACGATGGGCAAGATGGATCACCATGGTCACCCGGTATTTGTGATCCGGCATTCAGTGTACACCAGGGCCCAGTATAAAAACCCTGTTTCTTAAAAAGAGAATAAATATTTGTGAAAGAAGGTATGCTTTTGCTCCAAAATTCTAGCAGTTTCCCATTAGGTGTTGCCAGCATTTCATGGAATGTTCCTGTTTTCCAAGACACTTAGAGCACCAGAATTCTGCTGGTCACAAGGATGGACTAGTTAAACTGCTTGTCCCCTGGGTTGCATTGACCAATCCCTTGCTCTAGTCCTTACTCAAGTTTTTGGATTCACCTTGCAAGCAGGTTAGAGTGGTACACAAATATTGCATATGCAGTAGTCCCCCCGCTTTAATCGCGGTTTTGCTTTCCAAGGTTTCAGTTACCCACAGTCAACCACAGTCAGAAAATAGTAAATGGAAGATTCTGGAAATAAACAATTCATAAGTTTTAACTTGCACACGGTTCTGAGTAGCATGATGACATCTCAGGCCATCCCACTCCTTCCCGCCCAGGACACAAATCCTCCCTACACCTGGCATCTCCACACTGCCTAAGCCACCATCTGTGAGTCACTTAGGAACCATCTCAGTGATCCGATCAACTGCCAGGGTATCACAGTGCCTGTGTTCAAGTCATCTTTATTTGACTTAATAAAGGCCCCAAAGCACAAGAGAAGGGATGCTGGCAATTCGAATATGCCAAAGAGGAGCTGCAAAGTGCTTCCTCTAAGTGAAAAGGTGAAAGTTCTCAACTTAAGGAGGGAAGAAAAAACATCATATGCCAAGGTTGTCAAGACCTACCGTAAGAGTGAGTCTTCCATCTGTGGCATTGCGAAGGAAAAGAAACTCGCACTAGTTTTGATGTCATGCTCAAACTGCAAAAGTTACAGGCACGATGTGTATTAATGAGTGCTTAGTTAAGATGGAAAAGGCATTGAATTTTTCAGTGGACAATGTGAACAGAAAGGTGTTCCCATGGACAGCAATTGGGTCAGTACTCTACGAGGTCTGAGGCATCCACTGGAGGTCTTAAAGCACATGATCCATGGGGAAAGGGGAACTGCTGCATTACCCCCCAAATCTGAAGAGGCCCCTTCTAAGTGGTATGCAGCACAGGGTACATTTTTGTCAGGAGAACCTAAAATGCAGCAGTCCCCATAATGCAGCCAAGGTCGTTGTGCCTTATGTTCTCCTGGGATTTATCTTAGAGCCTCTGGTTTGTACGTGTCTTATTATTGCACCTAATCTGCTACTTTCATAGCAGCAAAACACTATACATGGGATGGACCAGCGTGATGCCATGCGAGACGGAGGGAAGATCAACGTTTCTCAACCACATTGGGGTCGGAGTCAAAGGTAAAGTAACACCTCTGGGGCAAATTTGTGAAGATATATTGAAATCCTTTCCAGATGAAAGCGAATTAATTCAAGAGTTCTTTGTTTAATGAGACTAAGAATATCGTATACCAAGTGCCCGGGATGCACTAATTTGCTTCAGTAAAAAAAAGCACATCTGAAACAGCAACTAAAATGGAAGTGACCATTTGATTAATCTAACAATAATATATGCTATTATTCCCCAAGACCCATCAACAAGCCACAGTGGAACATCAAACTAAGGTGGTATAAAAATCATGATGCTTGTGTATTTTTCAAGTTTCTCGTGATGTCAGATTGCTTTTGTAATAATACTCTTTCGGCAAAGAGGGGGATGTGCAGAGACGTTCACTTGGTCTTCCCTTCGCAGACCTGGGAGCCAACATGCATGGATTCTGCCAGTTGTTGATGTTACTTATTTTAACTCCTTGTGTTTAGACTGGAGAGAATGCAGTGGGATAGGTTCAGGGCTCCCCTGGGGAAAACAGGGCTGACTTGGGTCAAAGCTCACTTTGTCACCTCACCGATTGCTTTCCTTCCTCCTCTGGTGGCTTCTTCTTTTCCTTCAGATCTCTAATTGTTGGAGTGCAGACTGTATCGGGGTTCTGCTTGGTGCTCACCTCTCTTATCTCTTCTATGCATACTTTCTCCTTAGGTTATCGTACCCAATTCATGACTCTCAATACAATAAATATACAATACATAAGCACACTTGCATGTGTGTACATACATGTATATATGTATAAGATCTATACCTACATATGCATATATGCACACATGCCTAAACTTATCCCATGAACTCATAGATTCCCCAGGCTGCTATTTATTTCCACTTGGATGTTAACAAGCCTCTTAAACTAATAAACAAGAATAGTTCATTTCAGTTCGCCACTTGACAAATCTTTTCTTTCCCAAGCAAGACTTCCGCTACCTACCTAGTTTCTCAGACTAAAAATCTTGATTTTTATTGTTTATTCCACTCCCACACCCACCTTTAATCCATCCATAAGTTCTATAGGTTCTACTTGCAAAATGTACCCCAAATCTGATTATATTACACAATTTCTACCCCCATGGCACTTGTCTATACCACCATCCTCACTTCTTTGATTAACGTGAAAGGCTCATAAACAGTTCTCACTCTTTCCACCCTTCTCTGCCTTATTCTACCCAGAATCGAAGGTAATTTTTAAAAACATCAATGGAATCATGTTCCTCCCATGAGTAAAGTTCTCAAATGGCTTTCCACTTTGACAACGGTAAAATCCAAATGCCTTATCATGGCCTGCAAGATTCTCCTGGCTCCAGCCTGATTCTGCAATCCACACTGGCCTTATTTTTCTCCGTGAAGATCATGACACACTAGTTCCATCCCAGGATCCTTGATCACTTGTTTTCTTTGTTTGAAACTCTCTTCCATGACTGTCTCTTTTTGTTTGTTTGTTTGTTTTTATAAAAGTGGGGGCTTGCTCTGTTGCCCAGGCTGGTCTCTAACTCCTAGCCTCAAGCAATCCTCCTGCCTTGGCCTCCCAAAGCGCTGGGATTACAAGTGTGAGCCACTCTGCCCAGCCTCCACAACTGTCTCTTCTTCATAATTCGGGCTACTGAATTCAGGATTCAGCAGCTGTTTTCAAGTCACTCTTTAGTATTTTCCTCCTTTTATGCTTTTCAGAGGATCTATCGGTTCCTGAAATTACTTATTTGTGTATTTATTTATTACCTCTCTGCCCCACTACAATATAAGCTTAATGAGGACCTTATCTTGCTTACCGCTATATTGCCTACATTTAGAACAGAGCTTGTTAGATAGTAGTTGTTCAATAAAGGTTTGTTGACTGAATTCTTGACTCCCTACAACTCTTCACTTTGCTTGGTGGACTACAGCATTACTTAGCGCACCAGGGATTAATGTTAGCTCAATCCAAGGCCTAATGACTAGTGGAATGGCAGGATATTTCCTTTGCCTCGGTGTGCCATTACTTTAACAGTCCTGTGCTTCTTTGAGGAAAGCTAGAATAACATTGTACTGTCCTTACTTGTGATATTTTGCATGGTCCTCAAGGATGCTGTTTTCCCCCTTCATTTAAAGGGCCATAGAACTGGTACAGCTCTGGCACTAGGAGGAGGGACATTTACTCTCTCAGTGTAGCTCAATTTGGGTCTCTCTTCTTGAGTCCTAGAGTTTTGTTTTCTACTTCATAGAAATAGGATTTTAATATGACGTAGGACGTTAAAAGAATATCGCGCACACACTCACTCACTCTCTCTCTTTCTCTCTCTCAGTCTTGGGATTCATCATCAGTTAATGACTGTCCCACATCCCAGGCAGGACCTAGAGTCTGTCAGGGTCACCCTCCCCACTTTGCCTCCAGCTATTACTTGCCATTGCTTGATCTCTGCCACGCCAGAATCCTTTTAGCCACATTGAAATAAGAGAACATATTTTAACCAAAGGGCACACAGAAAACGCGTGCTAATGTGTTTCTCAAGGCCTTAATGAATGAAGACCTCCTAGACCCTCTCAGAGGACAAAAAAAACAATAGGACAAATTATAAGAATAAATTTTCTCCAGCATTTCTAACTCTGAAGAATTTGAATTTCTTACTTTTTATCTTACCAAAGTATATCCCATCTCAGCTTCATTTAACCTAAGTCCACTGTCTCATGGGGGTTCAGTCATCTAATTGAGAAAGCGATTAAGCTACAACCAGCACTTAAATTAACTCACTGGGGAAGTCGTAGTTCTATTTCTCCCTAAGATTCATACAGTGGTGAGTTCTCATCCAAGTGGAAAGGGAGATTCAGATTCTAGGCAGGTAAAAATGTCAAATATAAGCAATGACATTTTTGGATTTTATGCTAATTGCAATGAAAAGCTATTTGGTGTATTTTAAACAGAGGTGGAGTGGAAAGGTATATGCTATGTGAAAGGTGGATTATTGAGGGCAAAGGGTGAAGGCAGGGAACCAGTTGGGGCACATGGCAGGTGTCTCAGTGAGAAAGGACGGTGGCTTGGTCTAGGGAGGTAGCCAAGGTCATGGTGGGAAGAGGTAAGACTAGAAATGGTTACAGAGCCGACTGGACTTGCTCTTTGAATATAGGCGGGTGAAAAAGAGGGAAGGATCAAGAATGATGCCTAGGTTCTTGGTGCCAGGAATCAAGGTGAAGAAAATTTGTGCGTTTGGCAAGTGAAAAGAGCTTTCCAGATCTCCCTTGAAGCTTCCAATCAGCATGTGACTCTCAACAGACACATGTAAAAAAACCAACAGAACATGGTCAGTTCCCAAGTAGCAACTAAGGTAACCTCAGATACAAGAATTATGGCTACATTTGTTGGAGGCAGGAGCCAGCTTCACAGAAGAGCTAGAACTAGGAGGAGAAGGATGGGGAGTAGGTACTCAGAACCGGGGAGGAGGGGTCGGCGTGTCCAGTTGTGTACTGCACAGCTCCGTGGAGGGTCATTCACGTGGGCTGTGTGTAAGTTCGGACTTGGAAAATGCCAAGCACAACGCTGGAATGGTAGATAAAATAGAGTAATCAAATCAAAGGACAGAGTTAAGGAAGCTTAGTGGAGTCAGCAAGATAAATAATTCCAGGATATGGCTATTACAGGGTTGATTTTTAGGCGTATTTGAATAATCTTACCTCCGCAGAATCCAACAGGCATGGGAAATAAAAGGCATTCTAACTTTCCCAATTTCCCTGTTAACTAATTATCAAATATTAGCTCCTCCAAGCTCCAGTAGCAGAGGAGCCATAACATTTTTTATGAGAAGCTTTTCTTTCATCCGTTAAGGTGAGACAGATGAATCCTCTAGTCCTTGTTCCAAGAAAGCACTTTAACTGCTGGGGACTAGACTTGGTTGCATCAATAAATGAGCTGTTAAAATTGATTTCTCCTCATTGAAAGGCACTTCATTCACAAATACACTCTATCACATGGAGACCAGTTTAGTCTGCAGTCTGGGCTATTCCAAATGGATCCCTTTCATGACAGGCGTGTCCCTCAGAACTCTTATTGGTACTGTCACTGTGTAAAATCCTGTTTTCCCACATGTTCACAGTAACTCTAACCTGAATCTCAGTCAGGATTCCAGGGCTTTTTCATCTTGAGAAACAATACTTTTGTATATAGAAAGCCTATTACTCCTGTCACCACCCTCAGTGAACTATTTGGGAAGGAAAAATACCACTTTAGGAAAGGTGACTTGTGAGTGCCTTTTCTGTGTCTTACCATAGCATTATTCCATGTGGCACGTGGGCAAGAGAACATTTACTGTATCACTGTCATTTTCAGAGGGGGAAAAAATACATCAACCAGAAAAAGGTGGTCATATGTTTGAAAATCAGAAAAATGTATAAAAACATTGCTTTAGAAAAATATGTTGTGTGGTGAATAACGTCTTCCTTGTTGGACAGACAAGGGAAAACAACGAACAAGCTAGCACAGGGCTGGGGGACCTCTAGAGTAGCAGATGCCTTGTGGACAATGTATTTATATCCCATTTTTTTTCCTGCGTTTCTGCGTGTCTATTTTGTTTCATTCCGAGATTCTAAAGAGAGCAGATACAAATGGACAAATTCAATGGCGAGCACATTTGAAAAGATAATCTGGGATCATTGGATTGTGCATACATATAATTGTGAATAGGGTTCTGAAACTCCCTGATAAGAGAAACTTAAATTACTGAGTCAAGATGGTTAACACTGTTTGATGAGGGCAAGCACTGGTCTCAGCAAACTCCCTCCTGCAATTTCAAACCCTGCTGGCTAATATCCCTATCCACCCACCCACCCACTCACCCTACAGTCGGAAGTGGACATTCCCTGTGCTTTACTTCCACGCACAAAAAGGGTTCCTATTTGTCTGTGGCAAGTTCTATTTGTTTCTTGTGGTATCTGCTAGCATTTCCACTTAAAATAAAAAAGATTGTTTTAATATCCCACCATATCTGTTTCCATTTGGGGATGTCAGCCATTTTGCAATGCCTTGTCCTTGAAAATTATGATTTGTTTGGGTTCCATGTGCAACATCTTGTTGTTTTTTTTAAAAAAAATAAAATGCCTCTTTTTCTGCAGAAATATTTGAAAACAGTCGGGGGAGGGGGAACAGCTGCAACTCAAGCACTGCAGTAGATATCAGACCATGCACTCTTACTCTTCATTTTTTGTTTTTTGTCAAAGTGTTTTCACAATAAGGAAGGAGGGAGAGCTTTTGTTCTTTAGAAAATGAGCAAAGAAAAAAATTGATTATCCCTTGCAGATAATGGGTGGTCAGAAATTACATTAAAAATAGGGCAAACATTCAGGAGGTCCAAAGTATTCTATCAGCACAGCTGCACAATGACAACCATATGCTCTGGCCCGAGGGGTTAACTATTACATTGAAAATGATTAGAGTAGTTTATCTTCAAGGGAAACAACTCCATTTGGACTGATCATTGCTAGCAATAGGTAAACATCAATGGGTAGGAGTTTGCTGTAGGAGGTATGTAAATATCTCCGACCAACTTTTAGAACAATATCCAAGTTTAAAAAAAAATTGATTATTCAAAAACAAAATTAGCTGGGCCTGGTGGCTTGTGTCTATAGTCCCCAGACTACTCAGGAGGCTGAGGCAAATGGACGGCTTGAGCCCAGGAGGTCGAGGCTGCAGTGAGCTGTGATCTCACCATTGCACTCCGGTCTGGATAACAGAGCGGGACACTGACAGGTCATCATATGCTTAAGCCAACTGTGTGTGTGTGGATGAGCGTGTGTGTGTGTGTCCAGTCCTTTTTCCACTGCTTTGTTTTTTTTTCCCCAGAAGTACAAAAATACATGTGTGGGCCCACACAAAAAGCAGCTTCTTTTTTCATGGATTAATTAATTGATTCATCCATTCACTCCATGATACTTATTACAGCATTGTTTTAGATGTTGGGATATGGTGGTAAACAAGATATATAAAGGCACTCAATAAATGATAGGTGTGCAGACTTATTGTGAACCTAAGCTAAGACATAAAGAAGGATAGTAATAATCTCTAAAATCGTTGGTATGATATGGAAATCATGCTTATTATTAATAACATGCTTGGGTAGCAATTTAATGTTGATAAGATTTCAATTGTTTTGAACCATTATCATAACGTATGCCACCTGCCTACATCATATGCACCCGCATATAATGACTTGCACGACTAATTGTCTCACGTGCATATATGTGCGATCTTCCTGTGGAAAGTATAAATCCCATGAAGGCAGGTTCTGTGTCTTTCAGTGTTTCATCTTTCATAGCGACCAGCAATGTGCTCAGCTCAAAATAAAATATTTAACCCCCTCATTTAGATAAGTCTTAGTAGTTTTCAAGTACCTTTTACAAATTATCTCCTTCTATTTTTATAATATCCTATCTATGGATTTTAAAGATGAGAAATGAGAAGTTCAAAGAGGATTCATTTTTATTTTACTCAAGATCGTATAATTAGTAAGAGACAAAGTCCTATGTCTATTTATTTATTTATTTATTTTTGTATAATGCATTTTTTTCATCATGCTGTATGACCAACCTCTTCTGTTAATATGTCGTGTGTGTGTGCCATATTTTTCAGGCATATGACACATCAGATTTCTATCAAATATCTATTTATATACTATGAGGAATGAACTCATTTGGAGGGATTAGGCAGAGAGGGATTAGGCATTTTCTCTGAAAACAGAGAAAATGAGTTGGCTTGATACACATATCAAGCTGCTTCTCGGGTAACCAAGACAGTCTGAGAACTACGGGAACTAAGGTGGAGACGTACTTGCACCAAAGCTTCAGGCCCACAATGCACTGAGGGCAGCCTTAGAATAAGTCACAGGCACAAGGAATTGAAATGTAGAGGAAGTTCTATCATCAAAGGATGCATTTTAGGGCATGGCAGAAAAAAGAAAAAAAAAGACGATACTAGAGCTGAAGTGGAGAAGATACCGCAGCCTGCAACCCGGCCATGCCCCTTATACTCTCATCTGCTTTTCTGAAAATGGAATGCCAATACCATTCTCAGGCTTTCTTCTTAATTCATGCTGGAAGCCCCCAAGGCTTCTCCAGAACATGCAGTCTGTGTCTGATGATCAGGCAAGAGATGTACAAATGGTTAAAGCTACTACCAGCCCTAGAACTCACACTGGAAGACAGAGCACAAACTGACTGCATTTGTACTGTTTCTGAACGACACACAGTTCCAAATAGACGAAGCCTTATTTGTTGGCAAATGCACGCACAGGAAATCACTCTGGGATTCATGTCTTGCTTTTCTACAACTTGACAGCAAGCAACAAATAGCAGCAATGTCAGCCACGGGACATAACTTTTATGCCAATTTCAGCTATGCCCTATAAAGTCTTTTTTCCCCGCCTCGAATCCATAAGGTCACAAAGACCTTCTCCTTCAATAGCACAGCTTAGATGTACAAATTAAAATTCCATTTCCTGCGTCTCTTCCATTCATAAGGAGTAATTAAAGTAGAGTATCTAATACACTCTATGATGCTGGCAAGGGCACTCGTCTTCATCCGGCTCAATGGGCTATGCCAAAATATCTCTTTCATTTATTAAAGCCACTTGCGATTGCCACCAACTTCAAGCTGAATGGCATCCCAAGGCCAAAACTGTTTATTCATCCACTTGTTTAAAAAAATAATAAAGTCACTAGAGGAGTCATTGATCGATTAACCTATAGCAGTTCCTTACATTTAGCATCTTTGCCTGTATGTTGAAACAAAATACACAGTAAGCCTCTGCAGCATATACAAACCCATGCCAGCAGCTATAGGGACATTATTCTATGGTTTAAGCCTTCTGTTCAGATACCCAGAGTTTGACTGCCTATGGCCATGCACCCTCCAGAATTACTGGACACCATCAAGCTGGGCTGTCCTAGAAGGAATAGGAGCCCATGGGCTACTTGTCTTTATAGGGTAGGAAACAGAGGAGGGCAGCCGTGATAAGAAGTGGGTCCAGCAGAGAAGTCTTATGCTGGAGGCTAGAAAATGTATACTGATTTTTCTGCTATTTTCCAGGCTCTTTTACATCTATTATCTCATTTATTTCCCACAACAACTGTGTAAAATAGGTATTATGATATTATCCCATTTTGCAGATGAAGAAACCAAGTCTTAGAAAGTAACTTGCCCAAAGTCATAAAGCAAATAAGTTATAAAGCCAAGGTTTAAACCTAAGTCTACTTACTCTAGTCTCTTTCTATGCTAACAATTTTTATGTACATTCAGTAAGATCTCTGAGTCATACAAAAGCATTTCAATCCCTAGTACCGGAGCAACATAATAACTCGAAAATAACACCTACAAGCGCAATGCAGAAATGTTGATGACAAAGTGGAAAAATGTACGTGGTCTCCCCGTGTTGTCTTGGATCGTTAGACCAAAAAAAAAAAAAAAAAAAAAGCATTCCTCCACTTTGGAGGAGTGGACTCAGGAAAATGTGGAACATTTGGGAGCCAATTGGGTTAACCGGGAGTGAGCAGCAGAGCTCCCTTGCCAGGAGAAACACGGGATCCACGCCAACATTCAGGGCAGGTAACAGAGACTGAGGAGCCTGGCCAGATGTTTGGGTTAAATTTTAGGGTATTGTCTTTTGAGCATTGTTTTTGTTTTGTTTTTGGCCTGGGGCTTTATAAAATAACATTCCATTTCTATAGGTGGAGACTACAGCAACTTTGTGCAGTGGCTTGGCGTCTCAGAACATGGCTGATTTTGCTATGTGAAAGGACATTTACTGGACACCATCAAGCTGGGCTGTCCTAGAAGGAATAGGAGCCCATGGGCTACTTGTCTTTATAGGGTAGGAAACAGAGGAGGGCAGCCGTGATAAGAAGTGGGTCCAGCAGAGAAGTCTTATGCTGGAGGCTAGAAAATGTATACTGATTTTTCTGCTATTTTCCAGGCTCTTTTACATCTATTATCTCATTTATTTCCCACAACAACTGTGTAAAATAGGTATTATGATATTATCCCATTTTGCAGATGAAGAAACCAAGTCTTAGAAAGTAACTTGCCCAAAGTCATAAAGCAAATAAGTTATAAAGCCAAGGTTTAAACCTAAGTCTACTTACTCTAGTCTCTTTCTATGCTAACAATTTTTATGTACATTCAGTAAGATCTCTGAGTCATACAAAAGCATTTCAATCCCTAGTACCGGAGCAACATAATAACTCGAAAATAACACCTACAAGCGCAATGCAGAAATGTTGATGACAAAGTGGAAAAATGTACGTGGTCTCCCCGTGTTGTCTTGGATCGTTAGACCAAAAAAAAAAAAAAATCACGTCATTGTTTGTATATTTCTTTTAGCTCCATATGGCAGGCTTGGTGGATGATAACCAAAACACTATATTTGGGAGATGTAGTCACTCATAATCCTGTACTTTATGGTGATTCCCTGAATGCTTGCCTGAAGCGGACTTTACCTGATAACCCACGTAGAAACTGCTTGGCTTCTGAGAACCTTCAAATGGGTCTGATAGTGATTTTTTGAAAGTATTTGTTTATTAAAAAAACACCCACAAAATAGTAATCAGATAGAAAATCTACTGGATTATATGTTTTAAGAATGGCAATCATGTCCAATTTACCTTCCAGTTCTCAATGCCTAGTGTGTATCTTGGTGTATAGCGGGTATTTATTAAGTATTAGGTTGAGAGAAGGAATATTAGTTAAGCGAAACTTACCATTGGAGGGGTGGCATGGTGTTAGCTGGCTTGGCCAGTCAGGACTCTATTTGAGGTCCACCAATTAAGTCAGATGAGAGCAAAGACACAGCCCCACTCCACCATGGAAGAGCTTAACATTCTAGCCTAGAGAGAGACATGTTTTTAAAAATGCACACTACATAAAGCAGATACCAAAAAAGTGACTGAGATCCAGCTGTACCAAGAACTCGTTACTCTTGGGGTATCTCCTCAGTGCACAATGATTCCTCCTTCACAGGAAAATGACTCGGATGCCCAAACCTTTCCCCAGAGAAAGCAGACAAGTCCCTACAATATGCCGTGTCCCCTTGGCTGTAAGTAATTCATACAGGATTGGCCAATTGGGCAACCAAAGCTAAACTGGGTCAATCAGATTCTTCTCTGTGGGAAATTAGAATTTTCAACCCAGTCTCTCACGGCACAGGGGCCCTGGGAGCTGAATAATATCAGTGGCGACGCTCCAAAAAGAAGATTTATGTTGTGTTGCTGAAGTCAGTGGAGCGGCCCTTGTTTCTTTTCTTCTGAAATGTTGTTTGTTCAGTTCTTTCTAGAACTCTGTGATATATCCTGCGATCCTTCCAATCAATTCCCTCTCTGGCTTGAGCTACTCAGAGTGAGTGTCTATGACTTTCAACCAAACAAAAATTAAATGATTCAGAAGTGCAGACACATAGCTCTAAGAACTGGTTAGCCAGAGCTCAGCAAGTTGAACTGGGAAAGAAGACAAATGTGGCTGGGCGCAGTGTCTCACGCCTGTAATCCCAGCACTTGGGGAGGCTGAGGATCACTTGAGGCCAGGAGTTCAAGATCAACCTGGGCAACATACTGAGATCCCATCTCTACAAAAAAATAGAAAAATTAGCTGGGCATGGTGGTGCATGCCTGTGGTCCCAGCTACTTGGGAGGCTGAAGCAGGAGGATCACTTGAGCCCAGGAGTTTGAGGTTGCA